>NC_039506.1:21230423-21536487 GCF_003672135.1 Ooceraea biroi
GACGCGTTAAAGTTCGAAATCGTCCGGAGATCTGGTGTTTCGCTAGATGTATGCACGCCCCCGGTATTTTCGCTCGCTCGCGAAACGACGCGCCGCCCCGCAATGTCCTACATCCCTGTGTCGAATATCGAGTTTTCTCAAGCGCGGTCAGTGGCTTCTCGTATCGGGTTGCCCCGTAAAGGCAACGTGCAGCACGCTCGTACCAGAAATCCATAATTCAGAGCCGGGAACGGGCCGGGAAACCAGTAGTTTATCTTGTCCGCGGAGAAGATCGTGCGCTCGTACGGTGCATTACAATATTAGGCGGTAAATGCACAATATACCGCGGCACGCGTCGCGTTCGCGTGATAAACGTGCCAACGAGATCCGCTACCTGCTAATAAATTTCAGCGAATTGTCACTTTTACGATGCCCGATCCTTCCGCGATTAAAACTCGATCGAATCGCCGCGTACCTACCTTTCGCGCAAGCGAATGATGCTTTGGCAACAATTTGATTCTGGTAGACGATCTCGAGCTCGTTCAGTCACGACAAGTCGACACAAAGATCAGTTCGTCGCCAAAACGCAGAGTTACCGGACGGGTTATAAAAAGATCTCTAGGTACTACCCCGTCTTCGTGCACGGTTATTTCTGGAGATGGGGAGTATTTGCTTCCTCCCAGCAGCCGCACGACACATCGCGTAAGGCATATATCTGGCATCGTCTTAGAGCGAACCAGATGGAACACGCGCCACGTTTAGTCATAACATGAACGGAGACAAGAAAAGCAGTAAAGTAACATGCTAACGGCTCGAAAACTCTGCCTTGACATACTTGTCTCAATGGTAATACTAATAAACTGTTTGCGTATTATTCCTTTTATAGTAGAAATTATTAATGTTACTAAATATTATTGATTGCCCGGTTTATTTCAATTTATTGCAGCCAGTCTCGATCTGAGACGAATGCAAGACTTTTCGAATATTTCAATAAACCAAAAATAATTTGATCTTCGCATATTGTGTTTGATTGACGTTATCTTATTGTCTATCTCATTTTGCGGCAACCAGCGGCAAAAGGAAAGGAGTTGCTGGCATTTAAACGCTTTCTAAAAGAGACGAGAAATGCCACTTTGGAGGAGACGTAACGCGGTGAGGCAGTAGGGAATGATGAGAGTGGACGAGGAAATTTTTACATTTTTGTCGCGGGTAGAGAAAGAGAGATGCGAACTAAGGGTGAGAGCGACAGGGAGAAAGAGACGGTGGAGTAAAAAAAACTTGCGGTGCGGAGGTGCACGGTGTGACGCGCACGAATATCTCTCTCTCCTCTATTCCCTTTGCGATGGTGGTGCCAGTGTTAAGTACGTCTATTTAATGGAATTTTAATGTCGGTTTTTAAAGAGCCGACGACGCACAAAACACCAGTGGCCCCTCGACGTTACACACGTACGGGCGGGTACTCGACGCGCGCGTTACGCGCCCAGCATCCGGCTGCCAGCTCCGCGCGACACGGCTCCAAAAAATATTTTAATTGCTGCCGGCGTGGCGAGGCAAATTTCTATACATACATTTCCCACATCCGGCCGGAATCCCGTTGTTATTTTTAATTAATGCGCGCTATCGGCCCTGTGTTTTCGCGGCTCGTCCGTAAAAATAATGTCGCGCCGACGAGCGCGACGGGGAAATATATTCACATCGACCTGACTCGTTCTCGCGCGCTCATTAATTCGCATCAGCTGTCCACTCCGCACCTTACCTTATTGGTGGCGCCAGATGTGACTTTAAATAACAGAAACTTATCGGTAAACAAATTGACCTAAGCAGACGACGATACATATTTTAATACAGTTCGGTTTGACAAAATGTAAAAATACTTCTTTTTCTTGAAATATTATCTGGAATCATATTTCTGATCGTGGTTACCTACTTGAATGTCAATCCTCGATATGGATCGAGCGATACAGTGCTTTCATAAATGCTTATGTAAATAATTTGCAAGCAGAATTTGTTTCCATAGTGAATAAATTCAAAACAAAACATGAATACCACTTCTATATTTCTATATTTTACTTACTTCTATATTTTAGTTATATTACAGTTGACAAAATTCAAATTGCAACGTTCTGCTGTGAATAAAAGTAGTAATGAATAAAAAATAGTAACCGCGATATGCTGCTATATCAATTTTTTAATAACAAATCATTCGTTCATTGTTTGTCGTTCACAAATAGACTGTCAAGAGAGATCGATACTTTTGAGAAAGTTCACGTCGAAAAACACGCTTAAATCTTCAGCACGCTTCAAAACATCTTTTCTCGATTGCTTTTGTTGTATTTCGCCATACTCGTCCTTAATTAGCCATCAATCAGATCCGCGTGTTACCACTGAATTATCGGTGTCAACGCCACCATTCATTCCGTTACTTTTTGCTCGCAGAGATCCCTGTCATTCCGCGGGCTCGTAAATCCGACGTCGCGGCGCGCGTCGACGATTTCGCGCTTCGTAGTAGAATCCGTGTGCGTAGAATCTCCGCGCGGATAACACTATCATCACGCAACAAGACGAGAGTGAGTTTATGTGGCGAGGAAATGTTCACCATGAGATCGCGCCATGGGGTAATTTACCGGTCGGAGGAACGTACGGTACCGAGACACGAAGTGCAAGATCGTTCGTCATGTGGGTCGAGCGGTTCGCTTGCATCACGCGGATTCGGCCACGCTCTGTGCTCGCCGAGCCAAGCCGGATGCTGTACATTTTTGCGTTCAAACATAACGTATCACACGCCTCGGTAACGCCCGTCCGAATATATTCGCGTAACGCGTGCTTCGACTTTGTACCCGCTTCAGCTTACGACACTTGAATACCGTAACTTCGGTGAGAAGCGTGCAATCCGCTCATCCTCGGCGTGCTCAATAAGAAATTCCTGATTTGCACTTCCGCTAATAGGCACTCACGCGTCTTTCCAGCACTTTGCAACACATAGTTCGACGTCCCGACCTAATTAAACGAGCAGCTTGTACAAACGCGAATGAATGCACCGTAAACTTCGACGCGCAACTGCAGTAATTAAATAGATTAGAAGGCTCGAGCGTAATTAGCTTCGGATAATGATATTTATTTCTATATCCATGCTGTACGCGATGCTCGCGCGCGTGCGGCATCTCGAGCGTGTGGTTGAGGCGAATTTGTCACGTCTTCATGCAAAATCGCAGAGTCGGATCGCGTTATTTTAAGCAGACGTACCCGATAAATCGCCGGCCGGTAACGAAATTAAGCTACTAAACCGCTATCGGTTTGCTGGCAGCCGGATAAAATTACATCGCGCCGAGATCGATTAAGACCAGCGGCGGGTGGCTTCCAAGTATCGGAAAAGAGAGAGTCAGAGGCAATCGTTAAAATAATCGAATAACTCGATATTCGCTTTTAGTGGAGCTCGATAATCATCGACGTTCAAAGAAAGTTAGGTATTCCCCGGCAGTAAGGCGAAAGTTTAACGAGCACCCGCTCGTTCCACGTTCACGCCCAATGGTCAGAAAGACCGTTCGAAACTTTGATACCAATAAAATAATTTTGCCGTTTCCAATGATTATCGCGATTATATTTCTTTCTACGCGCAGTCGGCGATGCAATCGGTAATGCACGATGCATGGACCATCACGCATCCGAGACTCTGTTATTTCTCCAGAAAGTTTTTCGCTGGATCTCTCGTATCTCGACTTCCTTCCGTATGCATCAACCGAATGCATTACGCAAACAGTTTCGCAATGTTTCGGAAATATTTCGATAACGATGGAATTAATGAAATCGCATGTTGGATTAAAATTTAAAATTCCACGCGGAGGAGAATAAAAATTTACCGCCAGACCGATTCGGCCCCTTCGGTGCGTCGGGATGAGATTTCGGGAAATAATTTGAGATTTAATTAAATTTAATTAAAACTGCTATTTACCCGGCGGATCAACGGTGGTGACAGTACGAACAACGCGAATGGCAAAATGGAGAAGAGACTTTTTTTCCTTGCTGCCAAGAGTTCCCAGGCAAAATGGCTGTATGATTACTGATAAATAACATGGAGAATGAGGTAATTTGCTGGCAAAGGAAGCCAACGAACGAGATCCGCCAGCCGCTCCAATTTATCACTCGCGAGTTCCGTTATCTCCCGCTCCAGGCCGTATATTCGACTCCTCCAGAACTTCGTACCGGATAAAATTCAGCATTGTTACAATCTCGGCAATTCTGCCCGAGTCCGAAAGACACCACTGTTAAAATAATCTACGAGTTCCCAACAACCCCGTACGCCTAACGATCGTCCCGTCTGGACGTCGGGCACTGTTGCACGCGTGAGAGAAACACAATTTCCGCTGGTGTTTCGCGCTTCGAGCGTTTCGTACGTGCCTTTTCCTTAGATTTGGCGAGGTTTGCGCCAGCGATGAAGCTGGACTCGCGCGGAGGCTGCCGGCGTTTCCCGGCACAGCTCCGTGTTCTCGGAGCGTTCTCGTTTTCGTGCTGGACGACGGAGTGCACGCGAGCGAGCGCAGTCGGAACAAGGGACGAGCGACGCCTCGTACGTAGATACCCCGGCTTACAATTAAATGCCGACTTCACGGCTGCTTACGGCCGAAATTTATTTCCATCGCGCGGCATGCGGCCGCCGGCAGCCTGCTAATTATCCGCTCGCCGTTTAACCGTCTCATGGCACGTAAGGAAGCGAAATATCCGGGACGCGAGCGAGCGAGCAAGTGAGTCAGTTTAGACGTCGCCGGCAAAATTTGGTATCAGCGATATTTAGAATTTCCGCCTCGATTCTTAACGATCTGCCTCTTACTCTCTTCCTCTCTATTTATTATTCCGCGGTATTTAGGATCAGCGAGAGCTCAATTCAGATGCCTGTATCATTTCCTTTGTCTCTGCAATCTTGCAGTTTCGATATCACGATTTTGCGAAGGAACCGTGCCAACCGCATCGTAATTCCTGTGATTTTCACGCAGATGGAGATTACTGCGAGAGTTGGCGCACGTTTCGCGAAATGTTCCATGACGCATCTACTACGCAAAGTTTCGATAATACGCATGCCATCCCGCACGAGTCCGCCGCACTTCTCTTCGAAAACGCTGTCATGACAACGTTACAGAGTTTCCACGACGGCAACGCGTCCTAAATAATTACCATGAGAGTGTGATGCACCAAGGTTCATCATAATTCCGCTATCTGTATGCCGCTTCGTGCTGATGAACGTGTGTCGTTCCCGTGTTTCGGGGGCGGCGCGTATCGTCTTAATACTCGAGCTCGTTTCACGCTCGCCGGAGCACCGGCCGCGAATTTATGAAGGGCGGCCGATCGAAATAACCGCTTTAGCGCCTCAGAGCAGCGTCGGCTGCACGGGGTCGGGATCATTCCCACGAGCGTCCTCCGAGCTGGATAATCAAGCGCGCCGGGCGGAGACACCCAGGCGCGCGACTCCCATCGACGGAAACGAGAATCGTGTCGGCCCCGACCGCGGAAGAACCTAAGCGGATGCGGAGGCCAAAAGGGACTCGTGCACGCGTGCATAATTCGCACGAGGGTTTAAATCCGCCCCGCGAGGAATATCTCCGACGCGCCCTCGAGAGGTCGAGGAGGGTTGCGACGAGTCGCCGACGACGTACCGAGCGTTCTCCACGCTTCGTTACGCGTCACGCCGCATAGCTGGATCACAAAGCTGCACGTAAACTCGATACTCATCACGAACGGGCTGAGGCACCGAGATAACACGCTCGCCACGACGCAAGCGGTTCGTGGAGAGTTAAAGGTTCCGTAATCAATGGAATCTCTAGCCCGAAGCTTAAAGCCGAAAGCCTTAAACACGCGAATTCGCAGAGTCGCAGTTCCCAATGGCCGTAACTACTTCTCTAGAGTTATATCGACGTCTCGTGCGCGCCGATCGAAGGGCATCCCGTACCTTCTATAATTACCCCGACGGAGAGTCCCCGGTAGATATCCCGGTAGAACGATCGATCGCGCCTCAAAGTTCCGAAGAAGAGGATTGGGAAGGGCGAAATGCAGCTGCAGCTGCAAACCCACGGCGCCACATTAAGGACATACCGCAGCGAGAACGAACCTGGCAGTATTACTCGACTAATCACTTTGTAACATGGTCGAGCTTGGCTCCTTCGAGGTTGAGCAAGACGAGCAAGAAGAACGGGCCACGATGGCGGCGGTGGCTGTTTCTTGGGAGTGGGTCGAGGATGCTGGAAAGAGGTGAGACAGGCCAACAAACCGTGCCAAGTGCCAACTTCTCTTGTTAGAGAACAATTAAGAAATGCAGTGTTGCAAGTACAAGAAAGGATAGGAAGAAGCTTGATGTTTTCGCGCGTGCCAGCACGTGTATATATATATATATATATATATATATATATATATATTCCCGGTAAGTTTACAACTGAACCGGTCCCTTATTACGTTTCTCGGATAAATTAAAACCTTTGTACTATTTCCGGAAAATTGGAGCAAAATAAAAGTAACGAAGGAAGAGAACAGGAATGTTCATGAATGAAAAAAAGAAAAGGAGAATCAATTGTCAGTAGTAATGCATGATGAGATTCCACGATTGTACAATCCGCATGCACGGATACGTCGCAATTTTCACATTACGCAATTTATGGGAGTTTATTATTTTCATTAGACTTGCTAATTCTCGCCAATTTTAAACTCACGCATTGTACGCGCGGATTTATATGCTTTAATTATCACAGTCGCATAGACGTTTCTGCTATATTTCAAACTACGCGCGCGCAAATGATCAGAATTTTAATTAGAATAATTTATTAATAACCGTTTGTGCGTATATCGCGAAACAATTAATTTGCATTGAAATGGATCGATCCCCCCAATTCGGCTGTGTTGTGTTTTAATTAAGCGCGCAAAATATTCCCGATTCTATATTTGCCACGTCAATAATTGCGATCGTATCGTTCCCACCGTTTCACTATTAATAATTATTCGTTTCTTTCTTTCGCGACAATTACACGTCAACCGTGCAGACGTTCATTCAAAAACGGTATTGCGAGTCTATTTTATTTAAACCGCACGGAATCGCCGGTGAGCAGGGCACTTAAACGCGAAACGTGCAATATTCTACTGTATTTCATCAGTTTTACAATTTCATGATAGAATCCTACAATTTCAAAAAGAATCCTCGTTACTAACGTAGCTAACGAGAAAGACATCCTGCATCTGTTGAACATTTAACGTCGCTCGCGAGGATGATTCTCACGTTCGTGCGGTCTCGACAAGATTATCCCGGAGTCGTACGTAGTTTTTTTACAACGCGCTTGCGGGAAGGGTGGAAACCCCCGCGACGAGCTCTCGCGCGACGATGTGCTTCTGGTATTGTGCGCACTGGTATCAGATTTGATGGTGCCATGCGGTCGTGTTACGCACGCCGGTACAGGTCGTTAGAAAGGGTGCGCGCGATCCCCGATCCCCTTTCGTCCAGCTATTACGAAGCATTAACTGGCCCTGCTCGACTATTACCCCTCCGTGGCAACGTGGTCGTAATATTTTTTTTCGCTCCGATGGATTTAGCATGCGGTTTCCAAGCGATACCGGCGACGACAGTAGCAGCAGCAGCAGCTTCCAATTTCCCTTTGTCGCTACGGATTTCATCAGCCTTCACCCTCGCAATCGCACCCGAAACTTCCGTCTCGCCTTCGATCAACACATTGGTAACGACCCGGCAAGGGAGCCGCGTAAACGTCGTTCGTGTTGTCGTTAGGCGGCCCTAATCATTGTCCTTCGTTGCGCGGGTCGAGCGGGTGGCTCGCGAAAGCTTTAGGGCTCGAACGTTAGTTCCTGTAATTTCCCGGGGCCCATCGTCGGCCTGGGAAATTACAATCTCGCGTAATGCACGGCTACGAGCCGCTGTTGACAAAGACAGAACGCACGGCCAGCGCAAACATTTGGCACGGGGTCGTAAACGTGTACCTGCGGACGCAGGCTGTAAAGTAATTAGCTCCGCTGGACGGACGGACGGGTGGATGGACAGATGGGCAGTTCGTGTGCCTTGAAGACCAGACGTGACTGCTACGATTTTATGCCGCCTGTCGAGTCTCGAAGTAATAATAAACTTTCAAGTAATTAAGATATATCGAGCTCCAATTACAGCCGACTCCGAGAGACGAAGGGGCGCCGGGCTATCCCTTCCCGCACTTTTCGCAGGATATATATACTTTACGGCTTGGCGGCGCGTCGACTTTTCAACGACTTCGATCAAAGCCGCCGCGATTAATTTCGCGCTGAATAAATTAGCAGGCCCGGTGCGCCGAGTAATCCGGAGTCGCGCAATGCCAATATTCATTAAATAATACAAACGGCGCTGCCTGCGAAGTTCTGCGAAGGAAAGAGGCGGAACAGCCGTATCTTGCGATATCAAAAAGAAAGTTTAGTAACGTGAGATGAAGATACACACACACACACACACACACACACACACCACCACCACACACACACACACACACCACACACACACACACACACACACATACACACACGCATCTTGCAGGATGTATACCCTTTGTGTACGCGTGCATCGTGACGAGCGAAAGCTCGCGCGACTGAAAGCCCTCTAATTTATGCCGTCGTGCAATTACTTTTTTATTACTCTCGTTCGTTTTCCTGAGCGCGACCGCAGCTTGATGTCCTCTCGACCGGATGTTCGGTGCCAGGGCCGAAGCTGAAGTGGATACGTAATCGCTGCACGCGAAACGCGTGCATGCGAGATGCAAGTGCGCACGCGATTATCGCAGTGGTTCACGTCTATGTGCACATACGTGTATATGGATACGTAAAACCGTCGACGACCGCAAACTTTCGTCCACAAAGGCCCGAAGCAACCGGGTACGTACGGACGTACGTACCTGACCCTCGAGATCGCGGTAATTGCGTGCGAATTCCGCGACGTCGGCGCGTCGGCTGCTTTTTATTGCCGGTCGTTAGTGTAATTAGATCCTCACTGCTCACGAACGAGAGCCGCGGGCTGAATGCGATCGTGAATTTGTACGTGAAAGCCGGCCGGACGAATCAAAACGGCTTATCCTTATTCTCGCCTCATTCTTCGCTCGAAAGAAATCGCTGAGGACTTATTAGTACATGCATACTTCGAAATAAATCATCGCATAAAATCCTTGATATATCGAAATATGTAACAAAAAAGAAGAAAATCCTCAAGATTCACGTCAAGTGCGATAAGTACATCCGCGCCAATTCGCAGCACACGTTCAAGGAAAGCAAGAGACGTTTCTCAAGAGAAAGAGAAACGTAGCCGATCTGGAAAACCACAACGACGACGAGGACGACGACGATGACGACGACGACGACGACGACGACGACGACGACGACGACGACGACGACGACTTGGCGGGGAAGGATCGAAGGAGTCCTCGCGTGTATCGCGGACGTGTTGATATCGGTCGTAACAATTTATTCGATGGAGAACACGAAGGGAGCGCGTTTGCTCGTCATCTTTTTCCGTTTTTTTTCTTTTCAATATCGCTGTTCGAGATAAAGCGAGATTCAATTTCCTGTCTCAGTCTGTCCCCTGCCTGCCCGCCTGCTCGCCTCCTTCTCGCTCTCTCTCTTTCACCCTCCCGCTCTCTCGAACCCGCGAATGACGGAGAAAAGCGAGCGCGAGATCTGAAATTCCTGTGACGAACAGATATCGTCCCCCGATCACACGAGAGGGTGGAGTTGAGATAACTTCGAACACGTGGAAAGCTTTTCGAGGGTTCATGGAATACCAACGCAACTTATATCAAGGATTCGGGTATGTGCGTGCATACGTGCGTGCATGCGTGCATGAGTGCGTGCCTGCGCTTCGACAGTGGAAGAGGGGCCGGACGATTAGGTGACTAACCCTCTGTTTGCACGGCGAAGTATTCCGATAACAGTGGATCTTCCCCCGCCTTGCCAACAATATCTCTGCGCCTCGTTTATTGATACGAGACAATTAGCCGTCTGCCGCTTCGATGCGCGACATGAACGTTCTCTTATTAAAGCCCGCTTGAAATCGTGAGAAAGAATCAGCGCATCCTGCGAAAACACGCTCCTCGGCTCTCATCTGAATTCGATTGTCATAAAGCATTAAGCAAAACGACTTCGCTTTATTCCGCTCCATTTCTCTATCCATTTCGCAGCACGCGCTTTCGAAGGATTATTTATCTTAATCTCTTTTTATTCATTCACACAGCTGAGACGCAGAACATTTTGCACTTTCTTTTCGAGGGATACTAGTGAACGTTTATCGACGCGAGCAGACTGCGATGTCTAAATATAAGGCAAAGAAAATGCATAATTTTAGATGGATGAAGCTCAATGATAACGAAGTTTCCTGGTGTTGAAATGGTGTCGCAGCTTCTTCTCTTTTTAACGTCTTTTGGAAGAGCAACTCATGGAATAGTGAAAGGAAACGCTATTTCGGGACATTGAAATTATAAAAGTGACATTATTTTTCGAATATCAAGACGACATTTTTAGAACCATGCCCTTCATACACGGGCAATCGTTTAAGAGAATTAATACGCTTAATACAATCGATACGTTATTTCATCGCGACGACAGAAAGAAGAATTTTTGCGCAGCCGAAAATAGCTAGTTGTGTGACAAGGTTGCAATTCACTTTCCAAAGCTTTTTTATATTCGCGTCCTCAAAATTTCCCGTGGTAGTTACTGAGGATACGGCACCAACTGTAAAAAAAATCACAACGATGACGCAAAGACGCATACGTGTATGCGTATTCAACCGCACGTAAGAAAGTTCCGATTCGGCGGCAAGGAGAAGCAGATAGCGGATAGCGTACTTCGGCGTCTCGGCGCCGCGAGTAATCGCCTCGATGTAGAATCTACGTAGTTAAGCCACGCGAAGGAACTCGAGGTGCGCCGTTAAGGCTCGTCGCCCGAGACCGCAGCAACGTGAAGAAGGTGCAAGAAGAAGAATGTAATACCCAGGAAGAAGCGTGCGCGGTTTACAGCCGCCGCGAGATCAGCCAACGACCAGCTGTAAACCCGAGGCTTAAGACGCGCGATTCCGCGCGCCGGTGAGATTTCGCAGCTTGCCGTAGACAGGAGAGGGTATAACGCGCATCGCTCGCCGCTGCAAATAATATTATTTTTATTAGAGCCGGCGGAATGTCCCTCCTAGAAGATGAGAGAAACGGCATCCGAGGCGAGCGAGCGGACGATGAACTTACTCGCGCTGATCGCGCGCACGCGCTTCGCCGAGCACTAGGCCGAGCATAATTACCAGCACGGCAACTCAACGTACTCGCGCACATCCGATTATCCTTCCCAAGTCATATAAGCGGAGGAAGTATTCCCTTTCCTGCTTAATGTCCGTTTAACATCATGAACCAACGCTTGAAGCGGAAAACAAACATTCGCGCGCGCGTTTGCGAGAGTTCTTCTTCATCATTCAGTAAAAATCGAGGTATCGCTAAGCGATAGAAACGGACCCGATGAGTAGTGTTTAGCGTGATTACACGCGATCCGTTTCTGCGATTCCGTGATCTCCTACTCTGATCGTTCGTCGTCGCGGGAATCTTCAGCATCCCGAGGCTAAACGTCCGGAGACACCGCGAGCGCGGCGCATTATATCCTCATTTTCCCCTTTATCCGCGAAGGGATGTTCGTAGGTCGCCTCATCTCGAGCGCGGGCACTTCCGCGCGTTTACACCACCGAGTACAAAGTGTTTTCTGGAGCTATAAAGGAACAAGAAGGAACGTGGACGAGAGAAAACGAAAGAAGGGAGGTTTTCGTCTCCGTCTCGTCTTTCTTCCTCCGTATTGTCCCTCCTCTTTTCCCGGGGTACACGTAATCCTGTCGTTGGAATACCCGACATCCCTCGGCGCCGTCTTCGTTGAGCCCTGTGTACTTTTTGTTCCGCGTTTCGTGCGAGTCTCGTGTAGGGCTCCCAGCCCAGTTGCGCATCGCGAGCGGATTTCGCACGGAACACAGAAAAGATGAAAGCTAATGCCGCTAAAGCTCCTTTCGGACGAGAGCATGCAAGCTGTCAAACATACCTGCGTTCGGCTGCGGGCGTGACAGAAAAAGAAGAAAATGCCAGGCCTATTTAATTTCATTCGCGCTTGCGAATCTCTTTGTACACGGATGGAGACCAGAGCTTGCATGAGCTTTTTTAATCCGATTAAAGCGAGGCTCGTGCGACGGATTTGGGGTTTAGGGTTAAACGGTCGAAAACTCGTGGTTCTTCATTTCCTACACGTTGTGACAAGCCCGGTGAGTCATGGAGAACGCACGTAAGAGGCAGCGCCGAGGAAGTTGTGAACTGGCGGTAGTCTTTTTAGTTTCGACACCGATTTGCGCTAACACTCCGCGCGTGACTCGTGTCGGGAGATCCGCGCAGCAAAGTTCGTACTTTTGTGTGCACTCCCACGACGTTCGCGCAAACTTCAAGTCGCGTCTTCGTGCCATGCGTCCTAGCAAGCAACCTTCGTCACCCTTCGTCCACCGCTCCCTCGCGGACGAGTTCGTGCAGTCTCGCGCGCTTTTTACCCCCGAGACGGGAGAACTTCCAGAGCATCTACTGGCAAGGAAAGGGAGGAAAAAACTAGAAACACGAGCGGCTAAGGGCAGCGCGAATAATGCACCGTAGAAATTAATCGATCCTCTCGTGGCGCTTTTTGTCGCGACATCGCGTCGCCAGGCGTCGCGTCGCCGAATGCCGCTCGTTTCGGCAGCCCGTCCTCGAGACTGTGCAGGCCGAGATCACAGGGCGAAAACTTGAAGGAATAATCTCCAAGAGGGCAAGGGTTGCGCCGGCTCTTTCGCCCGTCGTACCTCAGCGCGGCAGCCGAAACGCGTCGCGTTCTCTTTTCAAAGGGAATAATTCGGTGTAGCCGCACGCCGCGCGTAACGAAAGCTACCCTCCCCCTTGAGTTTCCCCGTTGATTCTGACGGTCCAACTTCGCGGGCACCCAAAGGCAGTGTCTCGGCATTCATGTCCGATCCCTGACCGCAGGAATGCGCGGCTAATCCGAATACCGTACGCCGGATGAGACTCGACTGTGGTCGCTCATTACGTGGCCTGGACGGATAGCGATAGCAGACGAGAAGGAAGAGAGAGAGAGAGAAAAGAGAGAGAGAGAGAGAGAGAGAGAGCGAGAGAGAGGAGAGAAACAGGGCGGCGTGTGGCAGATTCGGGCGACCGGCAGCTCCAATGCAGTTGACTCTGCAAGCGCGGAGCTTTTAATCTACAAAATCTTTAGGACCCTTTCGGAGGAGGGGAGTAAAGGAAAACTTTCGCAGCCCGTCCGATACTCACGATCGATCAAACGAACGAACGAACGAACGAACGAACGGCCACGTTTCGTCTCTACCTTCTTCTCCCTTTCTCTCTCTCTCTCTCTTTGGCCGACTACTTCCGCAAACACCACTCGCGCAGATCTCCATGTAGTGCAAAGAGAGCATTGCCGCTCGAACTCCTCGAATTTACCGACGAATTAGGGTCCGCGGGGAGAGTAATCTACCGAGAAAAAGTCGGTTGCACAAGCGAGGGTGGAGAACAAACTGGAAGAAAAAGCGGGGAACGGGAGCGCCGCGTGCGCCCAAGAAATTCGCCAACTCGAATTCCCGGAAGCGGTTTAAACGCCGTCAAGAGTCGGAAGTGGACTCGTTCATTCGGGAAATATAGAGACTGGCATCCGGAGACGCGCGGTTTAATGCAACGGGACATAGTCGTACGGGAGTTTCGCGCAACTTCATTATCACACGCGCGAGCGCGCGCGCGCGTACACGAGCGAGTGTGGAGGGTTACACGTCAAATATGCGTGCAAATTGGATCAGCAGATCGGTTTGAGAAGCCCGTCGAAATTAATATCCGTTCCGTTAGTTACCGGGGATCCGATACGAAGGGCTTAGAATTCACGATCGCTTCGTGGCGCGGATACCCGGCCGCAAGTACAGATTAGATCAATGCGGTGTGTTGTGCTTCGATATACTAGACGCCGGATACATGCATAGGGCCTTAGCACGCGGATGCGCGCGACACTATCAATCAACATACTGCTCGATGAATGTTTCGGGACAGTCGAGCGTCTCGCTCCGGAGCTCGACAGTTATCGATGCTCCTACAGCAAGAATTGTTTGAGACATCCGAGTATCTTATCGCGGGTTTCGGATAACCATTACGCGTCAGCGACGCAAGGAACTTTGCGGTAGGTATATGTGCCGTGTTCGCGCCTGCATTAATTCGCGTCGGAAATTGCGTCACGCTCTGAGCTTTGCCACGTTATGTAAAATTCGAAACTCGTCCGAGAGTTTTTTCGCAACGATTTTGTCAGCAAGCGATAAGTAATTCCGAAGTATCCCGAGACTCGTTGCGCCGACGTTTCCTTTCTCAAATTTGCGGCTTTCTAAAATTCGCGTTCGCGCGAAACCGACATTCCGCGCGCACGTGTGCATTCCGCAGTAGAAAGCAACCCGCACCCTGGACAATAATCGGCGGCATCGCGATGAAAATTCCGCGCCACAGGAAAACAGCCTGGTCCTGTAAATCGCCCTGCCAAAAAGTTTCCCGGGAAAGCCCTCGCTTGCGGAAAACGCTACGGGAAGAGGCACATGTACTCTCGCGTGTGGACCACGCGTGTTTGTGTGTTACGAGGTATACGTGCAACTTGTAAGCAGCGTCTGCGATCTTTCTCTCTCTCGCTTCATACGTAACATACGCGTGGGGGACCACGCACGCCGCGTCGGCGATGCTCTTTACACTCGACTTCCACACACGCCAACCCAAGCTAGCAAAGGCCTGCCAGCCAGCCAGCCAACCAACCAAGCAAGCAGGCAACCGTCCGACCAGCCAACCAACCGGCCAACCGACCATTCCACATTCCATTCGACGGTACTCTCTCCCTCGGCCACCATATAATGAAGTCAGCCCAGCGTTCTAAGCCCCGGTAATATCGCGTGGCAGGGTTCTCCCCGAGATAATATTGGTGATGTATGCTAACGGGCATTTTCATTGCTCGTACCAAGTACCTGCGTTTTCACGTTACGTTTTCCGGACGGCGCACTCCGGCCTTCGTTCGCGTACGCTTAAACGATTTACCGCGACGCGAGAAGGAAGAGAGGGAGAGATGGACCGGACCCGCGAGAGTCATCTCTCGAGAAAAACGCCCGGAAGTTTAATCCCCGATGTGTGTATCGCGGCGAAGAGTGTTTTCCGCGACCGAGAGCCGCATAAACCATCGACGGTTCCGCTCTGCCTGTCGGCGAGGAAGCGCAAACGCGTGTACCCCGAATTAATCGGAGTAACGAAGAATTATTAAAATCTACACGGTTGTCCGACGTTGGATGTTGGCTAGCGACGCGACTAGTTTCGTTGGAGTGATTAGTCCTGCGAGATGCTCCTAATTACGGAAGGAAAGCGAGCAGAATTTCCTGCGATTAATTTCGCACGAGGAGACCGTCCAGCTGCGTCAAACGCACCGATTGTACTCGATTACACGCCGACGCGTAGGTACTAGCGAGCGATTGATTTTACGCGTTCGCACTCGAATTTGTATTGCAAATGACCGGCCAACCGGCCGAAGCGATCCCGGAAGTCACAGTATTTAATTTGGACGTTGCGTTCGCGCGAATTAATCGCAATCGATATCTCGATGTGAGAGATCCAATGGAACGCAATGGCGTTACGCTACAATTGTCCGTCGATTGTTGCGAGAACAGCACATTGATGCGTCACCATTATGTCACGCAAAGAGAGAGACAGAGAGAGAGAGGGGGGGGGGAGATTAGATTTACGCAAGATGTGCAGAATAACGTACGCTCCATTCTGAATAATCCCGCATAAATGTAACGCATCCGATACACCGTCACGACACAATAAATTTTTATTTTCGCTTTCGGCGCGCACTCCTTTTCTGATATCGAGAACATAAACAAATGTGACATAATGCGTCGTAGCGTGGACCACAATTTCCGCATGTTGTTGCGAATTTCCTGCACACGATCGTCTACCCGCGAGACTGTGTCGCAATGACACTCGATAATCGACGCAAAAATCGCGACACCACGTGGCGTCGCTATCCGACCGTTTCCGTTTCCGCTGGCGCAAGGCTTGGCATCGAGCTTGCTGCCACTTGCGTTAGGGCAAGCTGGACATATTCGCGGAAATATTTCCGCGGGAATACTATTATGGATAGACCCATGAGTGCAGGTATCTATAACAATGGCATTGATGGTTTCCTACATTCATTGCAAAATTCATTCAGAAAAAATTACACCGTGAATCACTCCCACTCTTGCGGCACAACTTCGCCCCGTAACCGCGCCAACGACTAAAAAGCAGAATCACTCGGCTCATATCTGACCTTTGTGATGTCTGAGGTGGGAACGACCGCAGCACGGCTGCTCGAAGTAAGCGTGTCCGGGATGGGCGCCGGCGGGCCTGCTGGCCGTGCTGGGGCCCAGGAGTTGTCCCAGGACAGCTGCGAGAACAGCTGCCCTAACCACCGCCATGGCGTCCGGTAATAGCCTCTGCCGCTGCATGATCACGGGAAATCAAACACCCTCACTATTGCCCAAACTTGTCTCCTCTCCTTCTTTCCTTCTCTTTCTCTCTCAGTCGATTCGGCGATCCTCGCGGCGATTCGTCCTCTTGCGATCCTCCTACTTCCGCCAATTTCGGAGCATCCCACGTGCGTTGCGTCGATCGTCGCCCGGATCGTCGATTGTCAGGTTCCGGGGCTCGGAATGACCGTCGCAGTTACGAAGGTCCGCGTGGGCCAGCTGTACCCTGGCCTTGAACGAGAGATGATGCTAGAATCTCCGGCCGCGACGTGGTTGTTGCCCTTTGCCGCTGGCAACGACAACGATGGCCGTTCACCGCGTATAAAGCGTTTCTCTCTGCTTTCCCTCTCGCTCTCGCTCTCCCTCTCGTTCTTTCTTTCTTTCCTCGTATCTCTCTCGCTCCGCAGCTCCCGTTCGATCCTCGTCGCGCTCCTGCGCCAGGTATAGAACTCCAAGGTGGAGAGGCCTGACCGCGTGCTGCTACGTTCGGCCGCCTGCCTCTCTCGCCTCGCTCTCTTCCGCTCGTTCGC
This sequence comes from Ooceraea biroi, assembly GCF_003672135.1. Lineage (NCBI taxonomy): Eukaryota > Metazoa > Arthropoda > Insecta > Hymenoptera > Formicidae > Ooceraea > Ooceraea biroi. Next base: position 21,247,491 of record NC_039506.1, read on the forward strand.
GCTCCTTCTTGCGCGCCGCCTCGGAGGACAAAGGAATTCTCCTCCTTCGCCTTTTACTCCGCGTATGCGGTCGGCTTGCCCTTCAGCCGCGGAGCCGCAGGTATGCCCTTAAAGCGGCCGACAGGCGGACGATTCTCGTCGATCACCAGCGCAGATTCAAGACCAAGAATTCTGCTTTGATTTCCGCTCGATCGCCGCTACGCCCGTTATCGGTGTTATTTGATCTCGCCGGTGTTCAAGCACGCTCCTTATCTCCTTATCAGAAAAATCCAGAGTGCCCGAGTTCGTCAATGCCCGCTATTGTGTCGCGACTTGTGCTCGCTGCTTGGCAGAAAATTCGTCGAGAGAGTCACGAGTCGGCAACTGAGGAAATCTTGGTCAACTAAATATAAAGAACGAGGGGGCGTGCGACGGGGTCACATCTGTTGCTCGGGTCGACGGGCGCGATTCGACCGAGTCGACGCGCTGCTATAGGTACTGTGCTTGCTATCGCACGTACATATTCCTGGTAAGTATCATGAAATGATCACGCACGCAGAGATGAGGATCACGAGGAAGTGCATCCGTCACAACATGATGACAAACGAACGAATCGAACGAGTCGAAGGGACCAGCACGTCGATGTGAAGGCGCGCACGGACACGGGACGCTCGTCACGACCGTTGGTTCGACTCGCCAAAGCGGACTCGATGAACGGCGATTGCGTAAACCTCCCTTGTCGGAGGCCGCGGCACGACTGTTACCCTCTGACGCGCGTTGCCGCGTTCAACCATCCTCGGCACTGTTCGGTTGGCGTCGGCTCCACTCGGTCGGAGTTGCTCCGGAATCGTGCCGCACGACTCTATGATCCACGTCCGTCGGCGTTCTCTTTCTCTCTCACTCTCTCTTTCTCTTTCTCTCTCTCTTTCCCTCTCTCCTTCTCTCTGCCGCGCAATCCGAAGTTATTCGCCCGCCACGAAGCGGCGAGGAGGAGAGAGAGAGAGAGAGAGAGAGAGACAGAGAGACAGAGAGAACGTTGGCTTTCGATATCTCCTTTTCTCTCTCTCTCTCAGTATCTCGTAACCCTAGCGCACACCCACTTTTTACGGCAGCTATGAAAAATTTTAGGCTGTGCGACAGAAGAGAGGAGTCGAACGGATGCTCCGAGTCGGACTTTACGGCACTTTCAAAGATGTCGTCTGAATTATGAAGAACCTCCGCATTTTCTTTTCTTTTTCTTTTTTGGGTGGAACGTCAACGAAACGCATCATCCTAAGCACCGGGTGACTGATAAGCCATTTCGATTTGCAACGAGTCTTCCGGAATGGTTGTTCATGCTTTGCTTACCAATGAACACGCGCGAGATGAAAAAGTGTACCCAGCTTAATACAAGTACATCCATACACAGAATGGTGATTCGAATTAATTTCTCATTAGAGTAATTTTGAAACTTATCTTCACTAAGAACGTAATTGAAATATAAAAGATGTAAAAAAATTAATAACGAATCTCATTTTTGACGGAATACCGATATGCCTCTATTTATTTAAATATTTACATACGTGTATTTTTAATGTGCATCTCAGTTTCACATAGACCGCATTACCAATAAATTTAATTTTCTATAATGAAAGCTTGTAATAGAATCTTGAAAGAATTAGCAGCTTATGTATATACAGTCATACATTCAAATCGTTTAAAATAGAAGAAAGTCAATAACTGAAATCCTCACCTACGTATCTGTGTTATGCAACGTTCCAGTTTGATAGTTGACGCAAAGGAACACTAATTGGAGTAAAACGGTTAACACGATTATTCTGACTAAATCATTTGATTAGCGAAAATTCGGTTAGCGGTCTACTGGGTGCATGCAAATGCAATTACAATGCGCAAGCGAAATCTTGTTATTCTAGGTGACTATTCATATTATTTGTATGAATTGAGCAGAACACATAAGAAAAGACAGCAGACACGATTGCGCGAATAAAATCCTCATTGTCCCCATTCTTATTTTCAATCCTGAGTCTTTTAATTGCACTAACATATCAGGGAGACTACTCATGAATAAGCGAGTGATCATCGTCCGTTTGAATCTTAAGAAAAACCAACAAAACAAATTCATAAACAAATGACAGCACGTTGTTCCCTTTTCCAAATGCAGCATATCATATCGCAAAATAAACAGCCATGCACGAATTGCGAGAAGAGGGAACGTACGCGTTCGATGTTACGGACCGACCGCGACGTTGCAGTCCTCAAGATGCCGCGGGAACGAAGTCAAACGGGGTGTATGAATAAGTCGATATGCTAATACGAAAATCCTCCAAGTTAGCTGAGCCCAGGCTGAGCTGCAAAGAAAGTTGCGAGTGGCAGCATCCAGGCCACGGTACAAAGTGTCTCTCGGTAACGCGGCAGGGGAGACAATTTTGTACCCCCGCGTCCCGCCCGCGTTGCGGAGAGAACGCAGCGGTATTACAGCCATCGTGGGGTACAGACCACTTCCTTTGTTGTTCGCGAGCGGGGAGCAGCGAAGGGAGGAAAGGTGCAGCCGACGGAGGTAAGGGAAGTCGTAAGAATTTTAGAACAAAGGGAAAGCCAGTCGAGGAGCCGATGCAGAAGCGTGGCCTCTCTTGGCTCTCTTTCTCCCTCTCTCCCTCTCTTTACCTCTTTTTCTCGTCTTGCGCTGCGAGAAGACGGTCGGTCGGGTGCCGCGACCAACAAATCCTCCCACCAGGCCGCTCTATCCCATTTCATTGAAATAGTTTAGAATTGCATGAGGCTATTTGGTCGCCGTCTCTCGTGTCGTGTCGTTTCTCGTGACCGGCCTTTACGCTTCAGCGCGGTGCATCCGGAACGTCATCCTTTCGAGAACACACGTGGGGTAAGCGAGCGGGCAAATAGCCGGAAAAAACCCGTAAACCGCGTCACGCCGGTAACCGTCGCGTTCAACGGTTTTGAGATACGAGGTGCGGGTGTGCGCGACAGACGCGGCTACACGTGCGGATGCAAGGATCGCATCCCGGAAGAAGATGTCCTTGGCTGCGGATGTGCCGAAGAAATCGCTGAAGAGATACCTGAATGTGCCGTAAGATCGCTCGTCTCGAAGTAAGGACTTTCAATAAACCGCCGTACGGCAATGTAATATCGTGAGAGGCGAAGCAGAAGGACATTCCATGGAAAAAATGATGTTCCTCGGTTGAGAAACGATCAGTCACGCGGCTGGATGTTACATCGTGGACCGACGTGATCCTTCGTTAGTTCCACTCGAATGACAGTCTGATCCGCCGTGAAACGCTCCGTGATGAGACGGCTCTGGCGAGCGGCCGATATTAAATATTCAAAGACGTCAAATCGGGTCCGCATTATCCTCTTATTCCGCGGAGGTACCTCGCGCGCCTTTGACGCCCTCGCACGCCTCGTTGCATCCCCGTTGCCGAGTCGCGAATCAGCGGTCCCCTTTTCGTACGAACGAATCGAAAATATTAGTCGTCACGAGGATCAACAGAATTCTCGCGCAACCCCCTCAGTCGGGGCGCCTGCAACCCCTCCGTCAGTCACACGTTTCGCAATTTCGTTCCGTACGGTCCTCCGCGTTCACGTTTCCATAGTCATTCCTTTTTTTTTCTCGGCCGCGCGAACGCGCGCGCTACGTAAACTCGAAGCACCGTCAATATGTAGGACAGTAAACCAAAAAATATGGAAAATCGATACGAGAGCTACATGGCAGCCGCGCGGGATCCAATTTTACGGTGAAGATCGTGACGGGCAATGGTGTATTATCGTTATAAACTTTCACGCTCGCGGAATAATCGCCAGCGATTATCGTCTAATACGACGCGTTGGTGTCGGTTGAGAGGCATCGTCCGCGGCACGCGAAGCCCTAAACAACGCCGTAATTACCCCGGCCGTCTCGTTCTTATTATTCAGTGTTTCCTTCCGCCGAAAGACACGATGGCGGTATAATCGAGACGGTATAAACGCGTACACCAGTGCATTCCTCATAACGAGATTCTACCTTTTTCAGTGTCTTCCGCTCTTTCTCGCCGGTCGAAAGGTGTGTGTGCTTGCGTGCTCACGCGCGCGCGTGTGTGCGTACATGCGTGCGTCCGTAGGAGGGTAATCCACTAAATTATACTTAATATCTATGCGGTACGGCTCTCACTTATCTTTCATCTAAAACACATGGTGCGCATCGGGATCTCATCATCTCGTTTGGGGAGGAGAAACGTGTAGCTGGGTCCCGGTCGCCTTCTCCGAGAGCGACGTCTCACAGTCTCACTTAGCCGTAAGAATCCGCGTACGTTCTTTTGTTCCACGAAATCCGCTTAAGCACGGCTTTATCCCCGCATGTAACAGCGCCCGCGGTGACGTCAAAGAAAAATGTTGAATTTACAAAGGCCGCCGTGCGCGCACCGTACGGTTTCGCTGTGATTCCGCTTCGAAAGGAGGTATTAAACTTCGATGTAACGTAAATGGGTTTCTACCGGGCGCGTATGTGTGATTTGAAAGGGCATCGAACGAAGCGTGTGTGCGTACATTTCAGCGCGATCGGCTTGGGAGAGCACGAGGGAACGAATTCCGCGCGCAGAGCCGAGCGAGACGCGAGAAGAATTCACCTGTCGGGCGAGGAGAGGAGAAGTCTACTTTTTAGCGGTCATAGAAGCAACGTTGCGAAACGGCAATGATTGTGCTCGACGACGTCTTCTGACTCCTCATCCGTAATTAATGGATCCGACTCCGGTAGGCATCTCGCGTGCGTTCTACTCTAGCCGATTACCCGGTCGATTATGAAGCCGTGCAATTCTCGCATTCTCGCCCAATTACTCTCGCAGCTTAGATCGCATTCCGTCCTGATCTGTGGAATACTTACTCGGTTAAAGCGTCTTTGATAAACGTCTGCGGTGCGGCAGCGTCTGTATTCGAGAAACGAAACTCGGAGGGATCGGAACGCATCGAAACGCGAAAATAAAAAATTTTATTTCTACCGTTATCATTGCAATTAATGAACGAACTATTTTATGCATTTCAAAAAATATGTGTTGAATCCTCGCTACTATCTCAAAAAGTAAAATTTAACAAAAACTAAAATTTAATTTAACAAACTAGTAAAATATAAAAAATTGCAGAGCAATCCATTTCGCTTGCACACGCACGTATCGAACTCAATTAGATAGATTAATACATCGACATGCGCGCCGTTCGTTAATGGCGAATCCATGCCTTCGGCCTTCCAGGGGATTATTCGCAAGTAGCGCAGCGAAACTGGGAAACAAAGCGTCGTTCATGCCCGCTAATTTTAGTACGGGCGCCGATGGTGCGTCTGCGGTCGATTAGGACGCACCGTTGCGCCAGGCTGATCCCGGCCGGCAAAGCCCCGTGTAAAACGCGTCTCGCAGTCCGCATTCCGTTCTGATCCACAGAATACTCAGTCAGGTAAAGTGTCTTTGATAGAACACCTCTCTTTGGCACGGCGACAACGGGCACGAGAACATGAGAAAGCATGAGAGAAACAGAGACAAAGCGAGAGAGACAGACTGAGAGAGGGCGAGAGAGAGAGAGAGAGAGAGAGAGAGAGAGAGAGAAGGCAGGAAAAGGGAGCACGCTGTGAAGGTGCAGAGAGAAAGAGAAGCGTACAGGGGCGAGGGAGACGAAGGGATCTGTACGGGGTGTGATCATCAAAGTGACCCGTACCCCGTTAAACGGCTCACGTCTCGATCACAGACATGCCGGAGCAACGCCGCCGCCGCCGCCGCCGCCGCCGAGTGATACCAAGGGCTGCGCCCGGTCGAGGGTGTCACGGTGGATTTAATTAATGCAATTTAGCATCCATCCATCATCTCTCGCGTTTTTGCCTTAACGAGGGCCGTTACGATCGTCGGCACCGTCGTTGCTGCTGTTGCCATCGTCGTTGATGCCGCCGGTGTTGCTGCTGCTTCTAGGAAGAGGTCTACGTGGCACTTTGATGACGTGCGAGCCTCTCGATTATATCGAACACCTGGACCGCCCTCCCGGCGCAAGCTCTTGCCGCTCCGACCTCCGTCTCGCATCGTGGAACCGGGGCTTTACGTTCATCCACCCGTGTTAAACTGCGCCGCGTTACAAGCAACGCGGCGTTAACTCGCCGCCCGTGCACGTTCATCGGCGCGCGTTTGTGTGCGCCACCGAGCCAGCTGCTACCGATATACCGGTCGCTCTATCGTATCTATCGGGGCAATAGACACGGCGGTAGGTAATAATAGTGCAAAAAAGAAAAAAAGACGAGAGTGGGACGCGCACAAAGGCGTCGTCCCTCGCTTCTCGTTTTCGTGCAGTCCACCCTCGCGTCTCTCGTTAGCTGTCAACCGTCGCAAACGACGCCCGCGTCGTATCCCCGCTACCCGGACGACGTCGCGCGTTGCACTTAAGTGAGACGTATCACACATCTGCGATACAAAGCCCTCGTTCATCTAATAGCTGCTCCGTTGTGACCTCGAACGGATTTGCCAGACTGAGAAGAACTTCCAGATAGCGCGAAAGAACAAGCGGAGTAACGTCGAATCTCGCAATGATGATTTTGAGCATCTCATTAGCGAATGTTGTTACCATTCAACTCGAACCTTTATCAATATCTCCCAAGCAAATGGGGCCGCGTGTTCATTTGATCGATACAACAATGTACGGAATCATCAGCGTTACGTCTCCATGTTGCGTCACTCGCTTTCACTTTCGCAATAAGTTCAGCAGCGAGATGAAACGTTACACTACGACCGTGGTCGCGACGATCTCGACGGTATTTCGCAATCGACGCCATCGGAGGAGCACAGATGTACACGTAGCGATCGAACCGGGATTGGAACGTATGCCGGAGGATCGGTGTAGCGCGCGTCGTACAGAATTGGCGGAGAGAAATACAGGCGCGGACGTGTAATCGCGCGGCTGTAGTATCCCGCTCGTCGGCTAAAATAGCTTTCGATAAGGCGAACACGAGGGAGAATCCCTTCTCTCCCACTCTCTCTCTCCCTCTCATTCTCTCTCTTTGTCTCTCTTCGAGCCGAGCTGAGCCGTGCTTCCACAATCGTGGAAATCGTCGCGATTTCAGGTGGTGGTTTCAGCGCTAAGCGAGCGCTCAAACACCGCTGTGCGCGGAGGAACCGCGATACGCCTCGTCTCGCCTCGGGGCAAAGCCACTCTGCGGTTGGTAGCGCGAGAAATAATATTGAGAGAGCACATGATACCGTACGTGGTAACGTTAATAAAAGCTCTTCGTGTAATGGAAAACGCTCGTCCGCGCGTGCCCTCCCTCCCTTCCTCCCTTCCGCTGCACAGTTCTAGTTCCATTATTTATCAGAAAGTCTTAATCAGGAATTTCCCGCCCCATCGCGTTTTATCGATATAGCCCATCTCGCTTTAATGACCATTTCAATCCACCATGCAGCGCGGACACACGTCATGAATTATAATCACGGTACACATTTACTGTTATTACATTAATAGTAACTCGATGTTATATTATATTAATGTACATTATTAATGTGTTACTAATACCATTAATTTTTTACAAATAACAACAAATATTGCTCGCTGCAGCGAATATTAGCGTTGCGAGATCGTACGGGGCAGGTACGGGGTAGATCACGAAGCGGAAGGCAACGCGAGAAAGAACAAGATCGTAATGACCGAGAAGTTTGTACAGCCCCGAGCTTAGTATAAGATTATACCGCGCGGAGCGGTTTCCCATTTCGAAACTGGCACTCGCATTATTTTAAGTTTAACGACGAGACCGCATACAGGAGATGCTCTTGCGCGACCGAGCAGATTATTGTATCCGTATCGAATACGAAACGGTTAGCATCGCGCTCGCTCGAATCCGCTCATATCCGCTCGTATTCGTGTCGCTTAGAATCGTTCTCTCGTAAGGTGCTTAACGGAGAAAGAAGTTGCGCTTGTTCCATGGTAATCCTGCGATTACGATCCAACCGTAGAATTGCACGATCGCGGCATGATAGATCCCGGATCGTTAGTGAGATCGCACTTGATTGCGACGGTTAAGCGATTTGTCGTGTGCATCTAAATAGACGAGCCATGACAAAGAAACGAGAGGATGTCCCGCTCTCACATAAAGTGCCAGGTTGGTGACTCCGGTCGACATTGAAATATTAGCGGCGCGTTAGTCTTGCAAATGGATTTCGCGACGATATGCGTCGCGACAATGCCAGATCCTCGTATCGACGTTTCCGTCTTCGTCTCCCGCCAGGAGACTCTCGGAATAATGCACGAGATCCGGAATTGTTCCGGATAAACGAGTAGCTACAGACGGTATCAAGACGATGCGCAGTCAATTCCTGGCATCTGAATATCGTTAACGATCATCGGAAAATGGTCAGTCGCTCATCACGGGATACGTTAAATGATTTTTCGCGGCGAGACACGGACGCGACGGCGACGGTCCCCCGGGCCCTCTGGGTCGATGATCGCGCGCGGATAGCTCGCGCGTAATTACGTTAACGAGCGTTGCTTGCGCCGCGCATTAACTCGCGCTTACCAGCCGTACGCACTTTTCGCGATCGCAGACGCTCGCGCAGCCCCGGTGCGGTCGTGCCCGATGAATGTGGCTTAATTGGTGTGTGGGCGAGGCCCCTCTAATTATATGGCTGATTGTCGATGCCGTCCATCGGCGAGCCGCCATCTGCATTACCAGTGATTACAGTGCGAACGTCCGCTCGATCGTTCCCGGAGCGGACGTTCACCGCGTTGTTGCGCTTACTCCTCCTGTCCTCGATCCCTTTCTCTCTCTTCTTCTCCCCGATCGAGCAATTCGGTCTGATTATACATTCCGTTTTGGGGTATTCGGGCAGTAGTGCATTTTTCACGAGCAGTTAACTGAAGTAATTAGTCATTGGACAGCAAGCAACTGGAATAAACGGTCTATCCTGGAGAGCGTTTTGCAGCGAGCGCGGGACACGATCGATACGTCCCGCCGGTGCGGAACTTCGGGGCTTTGGAACTGTCAATTGAACGCCGAGCGCAGACCGAACGAGTATCGGACGACCGACAGGAAAGATCGATGCATCTATAATCTGGGGAACTTCAAAACGTATCAATAAAGCAGCGGTCTCCATTTTACTGAGATTCGTCGAGGAAGTTTGCGATGCACGCAACGCGTCACGTTTATCAGCTCGAGCTTTCGGTAGCGCGGTTCTCCTCGTCCTCCTCGAAGCTTCTGTCCAAGTTCACGTGTCATCGAGAAGACTCATTTCTCGTTTCGTCGATTTGTGTTTCCCGGCATTCGGAATTTTTAACGGTACTCAGAGGCACGAAAATAAAACGTTCGCGGCCGCGGCGCGTTCGACCGCACGCCGCATGCAGTAATATCGTTCCTATTGGCATTTAGACTGCGGCGTTGCGAACGATTACCAAAAGCCACGGACCAGCAGGCGCATTCGATATCATACTAGTGGCGTTATTAATTCCCGGTGGTTCCATCGTATACACGCTCGGGACGATTGCCGTTAATCGTGTCTGCGGGCCGGTTAATCGTCCAGGTCGAGACGCTTGATTAAAGTGGAGTGCGGACGGGCGGCGATAATTATCAAGCATCCTCTGGTTCGTAGAGCGTCGTGGATCGCGGTTCTGACGATACGTTGAATTAACATTGTCCTGTGTAACAGACAGGAACATTACAATCGCGACGACTGAGAGATTATTTCATGAGGTAGAATGCTGTCGCCCGCGCGAATGAATCTCTCGCTGATACTCGGGCCGAAATAATGCAGCCCCTTGTCGATGTCTCGATTCCGGAACAATAACTCGACATTATACAAATCAAACGAGCGTTGATATTCATGAACCCCCGAGGCCGGGGGGTGAAGATATAATTGCATTACGCGCGCACCCTAAAATACGACGACGGGGAGATCCGTTTCGTGTCCCTCCATCGGCGCGGCGGCTCCATTCGCTCCCATCGAGTTTGCTCTGTCTCTGTCTCTCTCCCTCTTGCGCGGGCGCGGTATAATCGGCCGTGTTTCACGCGTTTCCACCTCGAATCAGGCAAAAGCGCCAACCGAAAAATACCAATGCGAAAATCTATCGCAATTTCCGAACTTCGGCTGACTCTTTCGAAAAACAAAAAAGAAAAAAACACATTATTGCGTATTTGCATGCTGCACTTTGTAAATACGCGTTGGTCCAGTTCACGCGGAATACAAACGCGCGAGCTGCATATCATCGTTTATAATTCCGTCCTTTCCTCGGCGCTAAATACTCGGCTCGGTTAGCCTGTGCGATTCTCAAACGCGCATACGCGATTATTCAACCGCGAGCTCGATTGCAAATCCCGTTCCGTGATTACGGTCGGGACGACAATGCTGTGGACGTCCGTAATAATGATATGCGTCACGTGTAGGCGGACGCGATGCGCTCGTGCGGAATGGCAAGAGCGCGCCAACGACGGACGCGATAACGAATCTGGAAGGAGGATGAGAAGAAGCGGAACGAGGGAACGTACGAACGGATGAAAACGAGAGGAACCGTGCGAGAATACAGAACGGACGACAGGTACGCCTTTCAGTTTTGTGCGGCGAGGGGAAATTGAAACAGCTAACCGCGTTGGCGTTCACGAGGGAGAAAGGGAGGCCGCGCGTAGCGAAAAGAGCCGACTATCGGAGAGGGGTGGATGGGGATTGAGTAGAGGGTGCGAACAAGAGAGAGAGAGAGAGGACGCTGGAGAGAACGAGAGGGTGCCGGTACCATGCGGGAGAGATTCAATCAAACGAACGCATATAAATGAGTCGTTTCAGGGTAAAACTGAATTATACGCCGGCGCTTCTATATCCAAGCGTATACGCGCGCGTACTCTCGTGTACGCTTTCACACGCGCGAATATCCGGATCACAGTTGCTGTCGCGGGCGAACTATGGAAAGCGTTGTATATGCCGACGTTGAATATCCGGGAATGTTCGCCGGCGGACCCTTACTCGAAGAGATTCGTTTGGATAACGCGACGATCCGCCAGCACAATCGAAAGGTCGAAGGGCTCGAACAAAAAATGGGAAAGGGAGCTGATGGCGGAGAAAAAAATGGCGCACTCGGTCAGAGGGGTTTTGGAACGACTGAATATTACACACCATTCGAGATCTACACGAGAGAGAGAGAGAGAGAGAGAGAGAAATCTCTCTCCAAGTGAATTTCCTAGTCGCCGTTCCGCGGGACCAAAAAGAGGATAATCTTCCGCGCGATCTAAAGCCGAAGTCGAAAAAAGAGAACAGCGCGAAGTTACAAAGGAGGAGTTACGTACACGAGAATATTTTCAGCGCCACATGAGTACATACGGTAAACGGCTGTGGTGTCTATTCCTCGCGAGGAACACGCGCGCGACAAATCTTCCCTCCCGGAGTGAAGTCATCCCGCGACGAACAATAAAGAGCTCGACAAGAAATAGCGGTCGTTTCTCGTGGAAGAGCGGTGGACAGCTCATGGTGTGAGTGACGGCGAGGCGAGAGGAAGAGAATGGCACGTGGAGAGAATGGTACGAGCGCGATGCCCTGAGAGATATAAAAAAGGAAGAAGAGGAAAAACGAAAGAGAGAGAGAGAGAGAAAGCTGGCGGACCGCGGTAGGAAATTAAATAACCAAACTTTTCCACAAGGATCCCGGGGGTTACTTTGGAAGCCAACGCCGGGCAATGGCAATGGCGGTGAAGTGACTGGAAAGAATCAAAAGAACAAACGGTAGCTGCAAGGGCGGGCGCTCGCGGAGGGATGGATACGAGGGGGAGGGACGAGTGGCTGGTGGCGACGGCAGCAAGAACTGCAAGATAAACGTGCCATGGATCCACCATCCCCGCGTGGTCCTCTTTGTCCCGCACCGATCCTGGCGTCGCTTCAACGAATTTCCGAACTTTTCTCCGCCGTCCGTCATTCCTGATCCTTCCCTTCCACCCCTCTGGCTAACTTGCATCGCGCGCGAGCACACGGACGACACGGAGAAGTTCGAGCCCGAAATCTTTCTCCACGATCCGGCTCGTCCTCGTGAAGACCACTTTCCGCGAGCGCCAAGTTTCTTCATTATGCCAACGACCCGTTGTGTCGTACTCGTTGAAAACTGTGGCACACACATAGACGTAGACGACGTCGTCGGCTGACCCGCTCGCTAACTCGGTGTCTCGATTTGGAAAATCACTCCGTGATTTTGTAGAACCGCTGAGTTTGCGCACTGATCTTTCTTTCACCCTTTCCTTTTCAGAGATGCGGTAAGTAATGGAACTTTATAATAACATGTTGGTCTGTTCTCCTTGTGTAATCTAGAAATAATGATTGACGTATGTTCCACAATCGGAATGCGGATTCCTCTCATCCTTCCATTAATCGCGAACTATCTCAGGATAATCCTATCCCCCATGAAATATTTCGATGTTATCTCCACGTGACTGTGAATAATTAAGCACGAGCTCGCTCGCCAAGATCGATACGCGGAGCGATCCGAGGACGATTGACGCTGTTACAATTTGCAAAGAGTCGAGGTGCTCATCGTCAGGTCGTTTTATCCTCACTAATACAAGTCAATCGTGCTCAATTCCCGATACACGCTCGCTGGACGGGTATACGTCGTGTGATAATCGAAAACGCGCGTACGATTGCCGCGACAAATACGTAAATCGAGCTACCGGCCCCTTAACGGTGTATCGTCGCCGATCGGCGAACATAATAACGCTACAAGCCGCTTTGAGCCCCGTGGACGCTGATAATTGGACCGGGCTTTCACGACACGAGCTTTAGCCCGATCCCCTGTCCCCGAACCCTGTCTTATCTGGTCCGAGGTGTTCAGAATAGCTCGAGGTAACGAGGCAATCTAGAAACGCGATTTGGCTTAACGACAAGAGCGATTTCCAATCAGTGGTACACAACACGCCTGCAAAATCACGTGATCGAATCATCGAAAAGCTGCAAGCACTTCGAGCCCGATAACGAAACTCCGATAACGAATCTCTGCTTGTACCTTGGTCAGAGAATCGCGGCTATTTTTGTTGCCACAATTAAATTTATTATTCAAATGACAGCATTGCAATGAAATAGCGGTAGCATAAAAGCGCAAAATTATCCGAGATATTTCGTTGTGTCGAGATATGTAACACATCACGGCAATTCGCAATTCTATTCGATGGTCTCGTTACCGCCACGCGATTTCATGAATACCGGAATTGTCTTATACTTTCTGTTTTTCGTTTTTTTATAGGTTCTTTTTTTGTTACAGGTACATCTCCATGTACAGAGGGTAATGTCGTTCGGGAGCAGGCAAGTGCGAGAGTAGAACGCGAGCTATCACGAGTAAAACGAAATTGAGTGCCGACACGTGAGAATGTACATGGTGAAACGGCATCGGTGCCGGACCCGTCACCGGCGATCCCTTCATCGACGTTGAAAGGAGCTGCCGCGACCATAGAGTCGGAGAAGGATGAAGACCTCAACAAATGCCGAGATTTGCTTGCCTCGGATGATGGATGTGATCCGGCCCGAAGGGGGAAACAACCCCGGCGAGCAAAAAGAGCGAGGCAAGTCCACATCGTACGATGAGAGAGAGAGAAAGAGAGAGAGAGAAGAAAAAGAGTAAAGAGCAACGAGAACACATGATACGGATAGGATCAGTGCAGGAGATACGTACATGCACGAAAGATCGATAAAAAAAAGAAGGCAAGAAAAAGGATTGGCGCTGCGCGTCGCCAGAGATTGCGCGGAATCACGGAAGACGGCGAATCTCTTCGAAAAGATTTCGTCGCGTCTCACGTCATCGGAAGGAGGGTACATTGCGCCGTCAACGGATGAATGCAATTTTTCACGGACGCCACGGAGGCGGAAGACTGCCGGAAGCCGGAAGCGGGATCGGCGAATCCGCGAAATGAGCGAGGGAGGAACGAGACTGCGGCCGGACGCGCGTGTGTTCGCGAACGAGAAAAACGCGGCCTTATTCTGTTCGCTAGTGGATAGAGAAAAGAAGAGAAAGAGAGAGACAGAGAAATAAAGATTAATGCCGTTTGATGAATCGCAATGTCCTGTCTCGTAGTTGTCGTAATTGCGGCCATTGCTCACTCCTCATGCGAATGATATCTGTGTCATGTCGTTGCATATTTTCCTCAGCGACGTAAAAATGCGATGGATAATTCAATGACACAATTGTCAAATTAAATAATGCATTATTGTTTGACAGCGGCGACTTTAATCCACTGACAATTACATTTGGTGACGTATTGATTTATCTATCTCGGAAAGAATAAACACGAGTTTCTTTTAAATTAAATATCCATCTCCTCTGGCTTCTATATATCTCTTTGCTTGGCACAGGTAAAGTTTCAGCCATGATCTTTCTCACAGCATATTGTTACCAGGAAAAAGAAAAGAGAGAGAAATATGTATGGAACGAGCATGCAACAAGATGACGTGGAGCGGTCAGCAGGAAGACGACGGATGCAGCAAGACAACGAGCAAGATAGAGACGTGAAGCAGAGAAGGAACAGGCAATAGCATGGAGGTATTACATCAAAGGCTACATCGTCGGAAGCGGAAGTGAGGTGATGCTTATTCAGTCGGAAGTTGCAACGCGGCTTACTGGGTCTCACAGAGAATCGAGAGAGAGAGAGAGAGAGAGAGAGAGAGAATGAGAGAGAGAGGAGGGAGGGAGGGAGAAAGCGAAAGAGGACAAGAAAAGAGGAAAAGAGAGCGAGAGATACTTGCTGCACTCGTGAGCAGAGAACTAAAGAGGAAGCAAGAGAAAGAGGAGGAAGAAGAGCAGGCAGGGAAAGGGAAGGAGGACGAGGATCTATCGGCCGGAAGGCGTAGATACTCTATCTACGCTACCTACTGCGACGGCGATAGATAACCCTCTGGAAAACTCGGTAAAACCACTTCAGTCTGCGCGCGCGCGCGTGCGTCTGGTCGCTTATATATATATAATGTATCCCTATTTTGTCGATCGAATCCCGTCGAAAGCTAATTACGATCGCTACACCAGATAAAAGTCGCGCGTGTCCCTAAAAGCTACGCCAGAAATTGCTTCGCGCTGTCCTTTCAGTGGACAGACGTAGAAATTAATATCCGCGTCTGACACGACGGTATACCCGGAGAGCTACTTCATTTCTATTTCTAATACTACTTCTCGCTTTTGTGCGATCTCCTAATATGGATCGAAACAACGTACACAAAATTACTATGAAAAAAAACATCTTAGGTACGCGAATGAATCGAGTGCGATTGGCGCGAGTGAAATTTCGTACAATATTACATTGCAAGCACGACGTAATTAAACGTTCGAGGGCCGATCGAACTGATCGACCAGGAGACCGGAATTTCCGACAGCTCGTTAAAACACCAACGGTGCATCCGTGAGAGGGGTGGTGCGCGTCGCGAGAGAGACGCGAAAAATGATGGGGGCGAACACGCGCGGCCGACCTGCTTGGTACCGCGCGTGGCGAGGCGTGATTAATACCGAAATACGAATGACTTTATTCATGAGGCAGCCCGCGCCCTTGTTATGCAGATCGAATTTACGGCTAAATCATATGGCGCCCTCGCGGTATCCCGCGGTCTCGTCAACGTTACTCGCCTCGCATTTTCGCTCGCGGCGTCGGTGGTGCGAAATCCAGGATAACGAGGCTGAACGCGGGCGCGAACGAGGAGGAAGGGAAGCACAGAAGGAGGAACAGGAGGAAAGAGAGCAACAAAGACAGCTGGCTGCATTATGAATATGCCTTAAAGTAGCTTTCCAACGGACGCTCCGCGCGACTAGCTCGTTCTCCGTTTCTCATTTTCCGCCGTTTCTCTTCCGTGCTATCTGCCCGTTTTTCTCTCACCGCCTCTCATAGTCTCTTCCGTCTGTGTTCTCTCTGTCGTTCATCTCTCTCTTCCTCTCGTTCTCTCTGCGGAGCACTCGACGGTCCGTCTGACTCTCCTCCTCGTTTTCGCCTTCATCGTCCTCCATCCGCCACGCCGGCACGTCTGCCCGTTCTCGGACCGGTAGCGAGAGATAGACGTTTATCTCCCGTTTCTACAAACTGTGCTCTCGCTCGTGTTGCGAGGCAGGAAATTCAGGCGATCGATAGGATACCGCATCAGAATCACTCACGGCCGAGCGCTCATTTATCTTGCATTCTTGCCGCTGACTGTAAACGTTGCAGTGGGACGATTGTCGTTTCTCACACATCACATTGCTTATACTTGCGGATGTCCTCTTTTTCTCCGATTAACTCGGTACGCGCGAACGCTGTGCTTCCTTGCAGTCTCTTAACTTCATAATTTACGGTGTCCCAGTCGGTGTGTCGCGCGATGAAATTATAAATATTCATTAGCGAACGGCGGTGTCTTTATTTAAAAGCACCCCACAATCCCGATCGTTTTCGTTTAACGTCGCGTTATAATTAATTCATCATTTTTCTCCTTGCCTCTCGTCGAGCGTTAATAAATGCCGATCATTTATCAGAAAGCTTAGCACGCTCCACCGGGAAATATATAATTGCGAAAAACCAGTCGCGCTCTTTCAACCGGTTATTACGCTAACGAGCCTTCAAAGGCGCGGAATATTCAATACATTAAATAGAAATTTATCACGAGCATCACCGCGTGCTGTCAGTACCGTCGCATTGAGCGTCCATGATATAGCGACGTTTTGCATTATATTCGCGATACCTAGGATTAAAGGGGCAGTCTTTGCGACGTTGGAGTAATCGGATTCTCCGGGGAGTCCCCCGTTTTTGTTTTCTTTTCCTTTTTTTTATTGCGGAATTGCAGGAGGAAAATGTTTATTTAGTACTAGAGTGCGAGTGTCGCTAGAATATATATCTAGTGCGTTAAGCAATTACTCACCTTCGTGCAATTTCTCCAGGGTACCCTCGGCCGAGAGTCCGGCGAAGAAAGAGACGAACCAAAACAAGCTGATCATCCTTCCGATTCGATTTTTTGACGTATCCATTCCGTTAGCACTTAGACGCTGCAACGAAACAAACAATACAACATTAGTTATCGCAATGTCAGTAACATGTTATATTAAAATACATTGAATACTGCATGCATGTGTTTCCAGTTTCAAAAAATCATAACGCTTGTACCATTTTTTTAAATCGTAAGCTTCAACGTCCCACGGACGACGAAAGCTCCCTGAATCGCCCGAGATTCGAGCTTCCAGGTTCGGAAGCGAGGCTCGACATCGCGGCGGACGCGTCTTAAGGTGATCCTGGAGTGACTAGTGAAAAGTGTTGCCAATTGCACACACGCATATACAAAAACTACAGTTGAAATGCTTTTTATAAAAATTTCGCAATTTGTACGCACAAAATTGCGGTTGTTTACAATCGGGATAAAATAAAGGAATATAATGAAGCTTTTCGAAGTGACTTTAGAAGTGTAATAAAAAAGAATAGTATAAATGAAAATCTTGCATGTATGTATAAGTATGTACAAGATTTTCATTTATACTATTCTTTTTTATTACACTTCTAAAGTCACTTCGAAAAGCTTCATTATATTCCTTTATTTTATCCCGATTGTAAACAACCGCAATTTTGTGCGTACAAATTGCGAAATTTTTATAAAAAGCATTTTTTTGTGCAAATGGCAGCACCATCGCGAAAAAATTCCCTAGTCATTCCAGCATCCCCTTAAGGCTCCTGGGCCCTCACCGCGGCCATGTTGAATTATGACGTCAGAAGCGAGAAATGACACACTGAGAATTCTTGCGTGCCATTTCCAAATAAAAAGATATTCGCATAAAACAACACTTTAGAACGCTTTAACATACTTCTAAAATACTCCGCAAACTAACCTTTTCTGTTAACAGTCAATCAAGAGTCGTAAAATGACTGTAATATGAGACTTGGTCATGCGGAATGACTGCGCATGTACAAGACTATTTTCATATTACAGACATTTTACGGCTATTGATTGATTGTTAAGACAGAAAAGGTTAGTTTTCGGATATTTTTAGAAGTAGTTTTAGATGCTAATGCGATTTGGAAGGTTTTGTAATCTACATATCTTTTTATTAGAAAATGGCACGCAAGAATTCTCAGCTTAGTTGTCATTTCTCGCTTCTGACGTCATAATTCAACATGGCCGCGGTGAGGACCCAGTCGAGAGGGTCAAAGGAGAGTGTGGTCAATGTAGGGAATCATCGCTGATTGGCTCCGCCATATTGAGAACACTCGCTATTTTCATATACAGGGTGTCCGGTAACTCACGACTCAACGCTCGTGAATGGATAAAGCGGACTGAACTGAGTGGAAAAGTCCTATACCATTTTGCAATTTTCACAATAGTTAACAAGTTATTAATTATTAAAAATCGTGCTATTAGTCCGGCCTACCGCCGAATGCAAGCGCGCGGCGAGATGCGACCGCCTAACGATCGAGTGCCTAGCGATCGCAGTGGCAATGGCTAGGCATGCCATTTGTAATAAACAACTTCTCGCGCCTAGCAACTTTGATCGCTAGGCGGTCGCATCTCGCCGCGCATTTGCATTTGGCGGTAGGCCGGACTAATATAGCGATTTTTAATAATTAATAACTCGTTAACTATTGTGAAAATTGCAAAATGATATAGGACTTTTCCACTTAGTTCAGTCCTCTTTATCCACTCACGAGCGTTGAGTCGTGAGTTACCGGACACCCTGTATATAAATATACATATGTATGTGCGCAATGGTTCTCTATGCTATTTGACAGGTAAATATTCGGTTCAATCTATTTAATATTAATGAAATATTAGAAAATTGTTTACTAAAAGACAAACAAATAAAAGGTTAACTGTAAAAGTAAACATAACTTTTATGAAATGGTATTTTATATTATTTTGACAGTTAATATTAATAATAATTATTCTAGTAAGACGATGGCAATGCATATCCGTACAAAATAAGAGTTACATATGTTTTGAGAAATATAATCTTTTCGTTCCTTTATGCTACTTAAGTAAAGTACAATTGTATTTGATTTTATATTTGATTTTGTTTTTTATAAGAGTTGTTATAAGAGTTTTTTTATAAGAGTGCATATATTTTATAAAGTATAATCTGTTACCTTGTGTTATTTGCATTTGTTGGAAAATATATGTAGCATATTTTAAATTAAATTTCTAAAATCTATATGTATATAAGCCAAATACCACTCACTCACTGACTCATCAACGTGCAGCCCGAATCACTGCACCTATTAACTTGAAATTTTAAGGGTATATTCCTACCCTCACTATCCTCACTATCACGTAAGTGCTCACTAAGGGAGAGTTTTTCGAAATTCCACCCCTAACGGGTGAGAATGTGTAAAATGTATTTTTATTTAATTCTACACATAAATATCGCGGGCGAAGCCGGGACGGGGGATGCTAGTAAATAATAAATTGCAAAATATAATCTTTTCATCACTACATATTCCTTTCAAATAGTAAAACCATCATTAGAGAATCTGTAGTATTGACACATTGTCTATATTTAAAGAGATACGCGACGATTTATTTCATTATAGACACGATTCGATGGATAAAGATCATGCATATTCTATTCAACGATTTTCTCTAATATTTGGAGGCTAAGTATTAACATGTATAATATTTACTCTTTAGTAGAATGTTACTGACACGATTATATTACTTCTTTACATAACATTTTGCATTCTTTCGCATTTACAATACATATACGCTTTCGAAAGTCGCGCTTAATTCAATTTCATTGTGCTCAACATGGCGGCTTCTGGCTAATTGGCCACACTCTCCCTTGACCCTCTCTAGGACCCAGGAGCCTTAAAATACAGAGATCGACACGATTAACCGGATTATAAATATATACTGACGTTCGTTCGAGAAGAGAGAAGAGAGGATCGATGGTTGGCCGGTGGCCAAGATTCTTCGCAAAGTACCGGCGCGTACGGACAATTAAGGAACGCCTTGATAAATCGCTGAGTCGCCCGGCCGATTGTACATAAGCGCAACGAGATACGGGAAGCGGAAGCGGAATCTTCAGGAGTAGGCGGCGGTAATGACAAACGGTAACGGGAACGGCGGCGGCGGCAGAGGTTGTTAACATCGGAGCGCCGGCAAATATGTTTTTATCGCCCGTGCTTCTCGAGAAGGCGAGAGAGAGAGCACTCCGAGTGCTCGGCGAGTGCTCGACGAGTACCGAGCGGTGGCGGGCGGGAAAGTTCCGCGGAAGTTCGCGCTGCAGTATCAATAACCAGTTTTCCGGGACGAAAAACTATCCGAGTCTCTCTTGGAACCACCGGCGGATATCCTTCGAGGGATTCTCTCTCCCGTCTCACCCTCTGGCGCGCGAGCAACTGCAGAGCTTCCCTCGCGGCTTTTTCTTATACGGCCGCCCGCACAGGAGCCGGTCGAGGAAACAAAATAACGAATGGTACTAATAGAGAGCGTTCTTGGTCCCCGGGAAAACTTTTCTGCCGTGCCGTTCCGCTGCCCTCTACTCTCCTCCGCTATTGGTCGGAGCAGGGTGAGTCGTAAATCAAAAGTTTCTCACCCGGAACGCGCGGGTATGCATACAACATTTACCACGCGCGATACTAGCCGTGAACGCTTTTCTTTTTCTCTCTTCTGGGTTGCAACTGAGACCCAAAGGGGGTCGTGCCGAGTCAAGGGGTTTCGTAAGGACGGCAGTAATGCATTGGTGCAAAGTCATAACATGAATCAATGCAAACAACACGTGGCGTAATAAAAGATTATTAATATTAGTTTTATTTGCAATATTATAATTTTAACAATGATTATTTTGCACAAGAGCAAGCTTGATTTTAATGATTCCTGTAATAAAAAATGTAAAACATTTATAAAAGATCCGTATAACATTTTATTGAATAATGCTTAACAATCAATTACACTAACGTGACTAAAATAATGACGTGACGTAAAATGGCAAAGTGAAGAAATTAAATCGCGCGCGATAGTAAAAATTCACTCCTAATTATAACGCGGCCGTTCGCACGGCGGAACGGTAAAGGGAATCAAATGAAGGGAAAATCGAAGAACCATCTTCAGGATTTCCCACCGGTATTTCCCCGCGGCACGACGCGTTCTCGATTTCTCGGGTCTCGTCGAGTACGCTAGCTTTCGAGGGGCGGTGCACTCACGGCATACTAAAACGCCTCACTCAATCAGTTCGGCTTTACGCAAAGCGGCATTTCCAGGACGCTCGTCCTTGGATCTGTAATTTGCGCGATGCCCTCAAAGCCAACCGAGCTCAGCTGTCTCCAGGCTTTAACGATTCCGAGTACACGTAACTGGACATTCCTTCATTCGCTTACAGCCTGTAAGACTTATTGACGACCAGCCGTGCTCGGATGCACACGCACAGAGGAGCGTGCACCCTGTATCGGAAAACGATTTCTAAGAGCGACCTCCCTCTCTAGATTCCACGTCGTCTATAATGTTGACGAGCGATGGATTACTTGGCGATGAATAATCGAGATGCACGTCACTGTACACTGTTGCTATTAACAACAAAATTACAGAAATCGCTCGTCGTGTAAAATTGACGTACTATATTTGCGCGAGTAAGAAGATTCACGGCAATTATGGATCATAATTAAAGATTATACGGGACTGTGAAAGGGTGAAAACGCTGATTTTCAGGCTAGAATATTTGATCACTCCGGGCGGTCTGGCTGATAAATTTGTAATTCGCGTTAATTGATTAATGGAATCGCGACTTTGACGGTGGTAAAGTAATTGGGAAAGGATCGGCGGCCTCAGGGTAGAACGCCCAGGGCAGCAATGGCCACTTAGCCGCATTGCAACAGGCATTAGCGGTAACGAAGTTAACGAGAGCTCGGTTAAACCGGTTTAGAGGCCACGAAGACGTGCCGGAAGGGGATGAAGGGCCTAAAACCCGGCGACGATCTTCGGTTAAGCCCAGCTCCTTCAACCTTGCTGGAATTAGCAACTTCCGTAGTGCCCTTCCATCATCATCTTTCCTTTTACTTTCTCCGCGCGTTGAGCACTTTCCGGCTACAGAAAGGCCGTACTTTTCGCGATGGCGCTCAAACTTATCCCAGATTTAGGGATATTTATAAGGCGCCGAGGGAGAATCGCGTTTGTGTCCTTGCAAAATTCAACATGTCTCTCGTTTCACTGTTCGCTCGCTTCACGTGATTACTTGATTAAAGTACTGCTCGCACATCAAATTTGTTCCTGCTTTCATCGCACACGTGTTTTATTGAGCTCGACTCTCTCTCTCTCCGACGTCTGTGTAGAAGCATGATACCGATGGAGGCTGAAACTAGATAGGCCAAGTTTTTAATTTGCTCGTACGACTCTGATTCTTCCTCCGGTGGATACGGGGAGCCTCTCCGATTTCAATTTCGCCACGAAAGAATCCCCCTCGGCTCGTTGTCGGTATAGAAATGCCGGACAAGAGGGAATCCTTGAGTGCACTCGAGACTGGAGGACGCTCAGGATCAATATTTATAATCTAGATTCTCTGGACCCTCAGAAATTTGCACCGTCCACGTCTAAGAGTGCCAAACAAAACCAACGAAATCATTTTGACAACTTTAAGTGACGGTATGTCAGATCGCATGAATTTTCAAACATTTTTCCATCTCCACAAGAGATTAATCTCCATGCAACGAGCAGCTAGGATAATTCAGTCAAACTCCTCATTAGGGTGGCTATTTTTATCGTAGCATTTTAACCGTTCCAGACGGACGATCCAGCCTCGTTCTGAGAACACGCGGGCCCCATTAACGGAATCACGGGGGCATCGGCCCGGAGCAGCTTGCGATCATCCATGCTAGCGTGCCTTGAAACGAGCTTCCGCGGAATCTTTTTACTTCGCGGAGGAAGAGGCAGAGGAAGGAAAGGCGGTCCTAGAGCTCGTTAGCGCGATTACAGCGGGAATTGCAACGAGGCATACCGATCACCGTTACCCGCCATTTACGAACGGACACGATGGCGGCGGCCCTTTGTAAAGGCCCTCCACGATTGGCTGATAGTTGACTAAGACATTCCACCTATCCGCAATTTCGCCCAGACGCGAACACGATCGGTCGGACGCCCGATCGCTCGGTGGTTCGACAGTTTTGATCGTGTACGTTTATCATGACGAGGGGTGGTTGGTTCAGCAGCGAACCCTTTGAAGTTTGTAAAAGCTGTCTCATCACGCCCGATGTAACAACTACCGTAAGCCCTTGACGAAATAGTGGATGTAAAAGAGAGCGTCGCACGATGGAGAAGCTTGGGCGGACTTTGCTTTTAAACGTTCAGCATCGAGTTTGATATCTTTGAATAATCTCCGCGCTGATAATAATTTTTTTGATAAATATGCACATAGCATTCTTCGAGTTCTCATTGCAAAATTATATTCTTGTTAATGCGTCAAATGTGTCACCGCGGAAATTACATATGAATAAGAGTTTTGATTTTGATGAAATTTGCTGATGAGTGGCAAGATACGGATTTAATACTGCGGAAGCAATTATTATTTTCATGATATTTTTCTTCATACAGCGTGATTTAACTCTCCCAATAACGTTACTAATACAAGGCAGGTCAGCATACGATCCCACGATTTAAGCAAACAGAAAGTTTGTTGTGGGGATCTTGAAGCGCACGACGTCGTTATACGATCCTTCCTCCCCAGCGGAGGGTTGCCTTTCGTTCGGATCGGGGTGGACTGGCTTTTTCGCTAATGAATCGGGGGTGTGAGAAATGTTTCGAAAGGACAGATCTCCCTTTTGATCTTATTTAGAGAACGTGATTCAGTCTCCGACCTCTTTCAAAAAGAAACAGTGTCTATTCTATTGAATAATACAGAGCGCGACGTCTCGAACGATGTTTCATCGAAATTATCAGTAACAAAATAATTTGTATGCTGTCAACTTTAAAATTCGTTAGTGAAACGGACAGAGGCTTGACGTCACGCAAATCACGTTAAATCGCTAGTTAAAATCCGCTATATTTTCAGTGTCGTAAAGCCTCGCGTGCACTCTCGTGAACCTTAGTTCGCTCGCGCTTCATCCGCTCTTTGCGTCGGAACTTTTTTCATTTCCGCCCGCAAGGGATGCGAAAAAATTCGTGCAAAAATCCCCGCAATATTTACTCACATCCGCCTCTTTCTCGTTTCGCTCGCGAATTTCGTAACTCGATCCGCGCACACTCGAGTTCGCTCGTCCCCGCTGCCAACCGCGAGAGTCGAAATCAATAGCGATGATCCTTTTTCCGACTGTGCTCTTCCCGTTTCCTTCGTTTCCGACAAATTATAACGATCCGACCGTGCGTTTCGGCATTTTTGTCGCGCCGCGAGATCGCCAGCGTTTCAGTCCGCACTTAAAACCACTGACGGGCTCTTAACGCTGTCAAAGGTCTGTAACGTTCCCAGTTTTAAGCCACCCACGACGACGTGATAATCGAGTGTGCTACGCTTTTAGCTATAATGGGCAAGTACACGCGTCGCTAGGAGCGCGCGCCAAAGAGAACCGAACGGAAAGGGAGTACAGCGCAGGGCGCAACGCAAAAGAGGGAGGACGGCGGCAATGGGGGTGGCGATGGGCGAGGGTGGCAGAGCGCGTACCGCAGCGAACAACTGCGTGGTAACTGAATTACTTGGTACATCGCGCTTACTGCTTCGATGATGCGATTTTACGACAATCTAGCGCGGCAAACGACGTCTACGACGGCGACGACGACGACGTCGATGATGACGACGATGCGGCGACGGGTGAATTTTCATCACTGATAAAAGCGACGCTTAATCAACGCCCCGTGATATTAAAGAGATGCCACGCGCGGTCGCACGCGTTCAAAATGAATCAAAGTTCCCTTCACAAGCGCATGGTATTTTCGTTATATTTTCAATCGACTATATTTTCAACGCTCAGTAGTTTTGGCTCATGTAATAAATTTTTGATTTTGCGGACAAAATCGAGCTCGCATTACCAAGACTCGCGTTCTGTAAATAGAATACAAAATTTAATGAACTTATTTATTACAACACAATGTATTATTTAACTATGCAAACATGATGTACCTATTGTTGGATCGCAGAGTACATTGCGAAAATACAGACAAATTGTACAGAATCGATAAATTTACAGCCGAGTTCTGAACCATCCTGCAACCTCGCGCTGCCGCCGCGAAAGTAGTTAGTTCAGCTTCTCGCTTTCTGACGACGGGTTGTTAATTTTCGCTGTAGGAAATTTCGTTCGCGGCCATTTGTCTCGCTGAAACATCTGTTGTACCTTTTCGCGTGCGCGCGAAGAGTTTGCTTCCCCGATCAGGCATTTATATGGAACAACCGCGATGCGCGTAACGTTCAGGATAGGATTTCTCTGTTCCGAAAATAATTTACAATTTGCGCTATTAATCTTCCCGACTTGCGCTATTCATCTCGATCATCGTGCACGCATTGCTACCGGCACGTATTATACGTATACGCGCGCGTCATCTGCTTTAGATGGCTCTCCTCCTATCCTTGCATCCTTCGTGTATGTTAGGCGGCGAACGGAGGAAAAAGCGATGGCAAGTAGAGATAAACCGGCATCACGTCTTTTTGCCGGGCGGTTTGAGCGGAGAAACTCTAGAAAGAGCGAGCGTGTGCATCGCGGAAAGAAAAATAATTACAGTTCCAATCTTCCAGTACCCACCCCCGGAGAATTACTACGCAGTCGGCTGGGAAAGGAATGATCGGGCACAGAAGGAGCGCGCGAGCGAGCAAGAACCGGAAGAGGAAGTGGAATTTATTTGCGACCGTGTGGTAAACCTTAATTGTGAATTCGTTCTGCACCGCTAATAGAATTGGGCCGTGTAAGCAAATTATCCGATTCGGGAAGAACCAAACTGACGGATATCTCTATCTGGATTCTTTCCTTGAACGCCGGAAACGCGGTAGCAGAAATAGATTGTTGTTGGATTAATGCCGGCGGAAATGCGCCTAAAAATGAAGGACGCAATGCAATTCTCCCCCTAGTATTCGGAAAGTGGAGATTCGCGCCATTCGAGGGCTGCGACGATATTGCGAGTTCGGCGGATTTGACTGTCGCATATCGCATCCTCTTTGCCTGTTTGCGTACCTGTCCCTTTTTATTTCTCGCCTCTCTGTGACACTTCTGTTTTCTCTATTGCTCCCGCAGCCTCGCTCTCTCTCTTGCTCTCTTTCTCTCCTTTCTCCCAAAGTTGATTGCGTTGGGAATATAATTTGATTGCTCCGGTGCCCGGTCTCAATAGACGCGGTAATCCTAGCTCGCGGCTTAATGAAAAAGTATTATTGGCTATTCTTCTTCTAGCGGCTCTCGCGCGGGCGCGCGATGATTCCGCGCAGCCCGAAATTGTACCTTCGCGTTATACGACACGAAAAAAAGGGCATTAAACGATGAGGAATAGCGCTCATTGAATGCAACGTCCCACAGCGGACTCGCCGTATTGCACCGGCCGGTCTGAAAAAGCCCGTGTAATATAATGCGAGCGAGTTCTCTCTCTTTCTCTTTCCCTGTCCCTTCCTTCCTTTACCAGCGATTATATGGGAAATAATGAAATATGAATTGGATTTCGAGAAAATGGCGGCAACATTAGTTTCTTGCATTTGTAATTATTCTAAATGAAGATTGGTGGTGCAGATGGTTGATTAATTCAGCCACGTTATTTATCAACTTGTCGGCGGATCATTAGGAAAATGAGTAATTCTGTTCCATTATCTCTGCTCGTGCTATTCTCACGCTTAATGTGTCTGACGATCTCAAAACGTCGCTATAATAGTTTCATATTAGGTCACAAGCGGTTCTTGCTTATAAATTGTGATGTACCGAAAAGCATAATGTTCCATCAATCTTTCATTAATCTTCACCAATCGAAAGAGGCATCTCTCTCGATCAGGAATGACACAGCGATGTTCGGCTAAAAATTCGAATTTAGTAGCCCCCAATCGTTCTGGAAGAATTTCTTTCAAAGTGCGATGAAAAGCGATGAAAGAATGGGAAGCGTAATAAAGAAAAAAATAGATAAGATAGACGGAAGCTGATCATTGTGCGATGCATTTGTATTAGCCGATGCGCCATTAGACTGCAAATTAACCCGATTAATTAACGCCATATAAATCCCCCTTTGTTTCTGTCTCCCGACTCGATAGCGCCGACTTCCATCAGTCTGCTCGGCTCTTTCTTTCCCTCCGTGAATCCCTGCCGATCCTCATCCAGGCTTTCTTCTTCTCGTCGGAGCGTCGTAACTTCGCTCCGCCTTTCGTCGTCTCACCGTCTGCTGCTTCGTTAGTGAAAAGATTCCTACCAAAGGATTCGATGTACTTTAAAAATATTAAAGCGTACGCTCGCCCTCTAAGCGATACATTTGTTCTTTGTTACGTCCTGGTAAGCACCTCTCAAAGATCCTCTCTTGAAAACAAGCTTTCGGCGAGTGTCTTTCATCGGACCCGTCTCTTATAAGACGGGAAAAATTCGTTATCGTGCGCTCGGCTGTCTGTAATTACGTGAAACGTGGAATGCGCGCACGTAATACCCCGCTCTTTCTTTCTCTGTGTTTATCTCTCTGTAAAAAGTTTGTACATGACTGCACGCGGTGGACACAAACACGGCATTTACATAGAGATAAAGTTATAATTACATAAACTCGACTGCTGCGGCGCGCACGCGCGCACTGATTTAAATCTGCATAAATATCTTCCACGAGATCGAACGTACCGAGCTTCAATCGAGCTTCAGTAACTTCTTCAGTTACCGTTCGCCGCACTACCGATCGAAAAAATATCTCATTTCTCTGAGCGCATAAAACAAACGCAATATCGTATAACATGAAAAACGAGAATATGGTCGAATAGTCGGTCTAATATCTTGTACAGCGCGCGAGAGCAACGAAATGGCCCGTCGAAATGGCCATGAAAAATTATGATCACTTTGCTCGATAGCAAGAGTAGCTCGCAGATTTCCCGGGGTTGGCGAAGAAGGATCAGCTATCCACGCGAGAGCAAGAAAATGGAATATCTGACGTGACGAGGCCGAGTCAATAAATCATCGTGCAACCATCAAGCAGCGCTGCAACGGCGTCTCCGGCGTTGGAAGTGCCTCCTTCGAATTCCTCGCAATCTTAAACGGCGCGATAACCGCCCGAGCAAAAGCCCGAAAAAAGAAGGCGTTTACGTGTCGTCATTTCGTCGTTTCTCTGGCGGCTCCATTGCGGAAGCGAAGTCGGAAAGGAGTCAACAGGGCCGTAAACCTATCGGTGACGCGTCGAACTACAAGAAGCAGTCGTCTTATACGGCACTGTCGCCTCTCGCGCCTCTCGTCCGCCGTGAATATCATAAATCTCTTTATACGGTCGAGTTTATTTCGCGTTTATCGTTGTCTCGTATAATTCGTTAATGATGCAGTAAACGCGGCCTGCATAATAGCTGCGAGCTCGCGTGATGGGCACTCGTGTTCCTGTCTGCCGCGTTCCAAAGCGAGCGAGAGGAGCCGCGGTGACGCGATACGCGACTCGTACGATGCTGCCGATTTCACTGATAAAGCTGATATTTCGTGCCTGAATAAAAGAACCATTGTGGATCCCCATGCGACCAGGTTCCTTTTATCGATCACGGCGACATCGGCGCTGATAATCGTGGACAGTTGCGTCGTTTCCTCCAGCATTTGCTTTCGTCTCATCGGCAGGAATTCACTGCGATACGCAAATTACTTGCCTCATGCTCCGATAATGGTTCTGTTTATATCGAAATTCATGTTATAATCTTTATAATTCTGAAATAAAGCGAAATAAAGAAGCATTTCCTCGTGGAGCTTTTAGTAGATTGCGGCAGCGATTGATTTTCCATTGCGTTTGTCTTGATAGTATCCTGTTGATTATTTTTCGATTATTCTTTACGGATTATTACGAATCTCATCTCGCATTTCCGCGAGGGAAAGTCATTTAGTTGGGACTCGCGTAACGCGACTGGAACGCCTTTCATCAAGACCCGAAATATCCCAACCACCTCGTTTTCTCGGGCCACCCTCACGTGCCCGGAGGCAGTCAGCTCGAGTATGATTCATCCCCCGATTTGTTATTTTCGCATTAACCGACTTCCTTTCCTCTCGCCCCCGTGGGGATTCCTTTTCGACTGGCGCGCGGATGTTCAATAAGATGGAGCGCCGTTACCCAGCTGTTGGCGCGCTAACGTCTTGTTTATGTGGCGGAGGAGCAGTCAGTCATCTCTATGGCGCATCTATCAATTTACTTGCCAGCAGACGCGTAATGCGACGGCGCATCCTTGACTCTCGCTGCATTCGATACGCATCACCATCTGAGAACACTGGCTCGCGCGGGGGATCCATCATTCCCGTCGTCGCTTTTCGATCATTTCCCGAACGTCGTCGCGGTAATTGGACCCACGCCCGATAGCGATAACTCCCCGCTCGTTATCGAGTTGGCATCACGCGCGACGAATTAGCGATTGACGTGTGGGAAAAGTTTCCAGTTTCGTGTACTTGGTACTTCTCTCAGATGGCGAACGACTGCGCATTAACGGATGTCCCGCGTTTCTCGGCTCACGTAAACGCAAATTAATCGTGATACTGCTGCCGTATACATGCACGCCGAAAGAGAGCAGCCATCACGCCGTTACACGCGTAATTGCCAACTGCATAGCGGGGAGGACAGGCAGCATCCGGCTAAATCGCAGAACGAGAGGAATGAGATAACGCGCGCGCTCTCTCTCTCTCTCGTCCACCGTGAGATTCAAAGAGCACGGGAGACGGCATCGCGCTCGTTTAATATGCGTAATCTTATTTGCGATAAGTATCCCTCGCTCGCGTAATTAGTCCGAGAGATAAGCATAATTGCGACTTCGTTTCCTTTTACTGTCGCGAGCTCTCGCTTGGTATTACATATTCAGCGTGATGCTGCCGTATTAACGATTAAGCCGTTTGCTATTTTCATCCGCCGCGCAACATCAGCTTGACGTAGATTTTCAAATTTTCTTCGAAACGGTAATGCCCCCCCCCCCCAAGTCCCGGAAGAATCCAGAAGAAGCGTCTCACGGCAGCTTCCCTTCCAGTTTCCATACAATTTGTCCTGCCTACGAGCGCATTGTCGCGACATGTCCCTTCGGGTTATGGTATTCCCGCAGTGCATGTGCGAACATTTAATGCTCGGTGTTCGCTATAAAACCGACCAGGTTGCGACTCGCCTGTACTCGCGATGCACGTGCCGGCCAGCGAGCGTGTTAAATCGTAATGGACGTAGAATCGCGCGCGGATGTAGCTTTTTACCGGCGAGAGAGGAGGAGAGAAAAGAAGAGAGACAACGAGTGCATGCGAAACGCAAGGGAGAAGACGCGAGTCAGCAATTTTGGTCCACGTACGAGATGTAAGGACACTGGCTCTCGACGGCGGAAAGAAAATGCTCGTTCGCGTATACGGGATAAATTCTCGGTCTCTCTTCTCTTGATACTCGCGTCCTCGTCGGATCTTGGCTCCTCGCGAGCTCCGCCTTGCATGTATGTAATCTTGCAATAAACGCGCAATAAATGTGATTACCGTCGCTTACTGGAGTCGTGCCGGTCTTAATGAGATCTCCGCCTCGCGTAGTGCGACGCGATGCTTATAACGGCGCGCGTATTGAGTTCAGAATCAACGAGACCCGTCCTTATTGTCAGTCACGTGGCTATATGAGATTCCTCGGATCGCAATCTCGTCTTATTTCGCGGCGGGGAGGATGGCAGGGAGAGAAACGCGGGAGATACTGGTGGATGGAACGTACGCTCGTACGTACGTACGTAAGGCGGATCGTCAGCTCGCACCGAATGCCTGGAGCAAGAAAGAAAGAGAGAGGGAAAGAGAAACCAGACGAGCGTTCTCCAAGTACGGGTAGCGCAATAAAAGCACACATTTACTCCTTCACACACGTGTAGACGCCCGTAAGACGGACGTGTGTAAGTGTAACGCATAATTCAGAATAATTGAAATACACGCGGGTAGACGTCGGATTACCTCGAGAACGGAGCGCGGATGCAACGTGATTGTTTCAAAGTGATTCGATTGCGGGGGAGTATCGAGAGTTTCGTGTTTATCGCGCCTTTGGAAACAATCAGCCAATGGGATACGGTCAATCGAGTCACCGTTATCCGATCCTGATTCCTCCATCCTGCGCGGGGTGTATCCGTGTACGTAATTTCTCATCAGCTCGCGGAATCCGTCGCGCGCCTCGTACGATTACCCTTACGATTACCAGGTTGCGTAATCGCAATCGGTACGTCACGCAAAATGAGGCGAGATCAGCTTGCATTACGGTGACGCGTTTGTAAGCTCTCGTGACATTATGTGTCCATAGAAATGAACCGATACATATCGCGTGAGCCGTAATCACCCACGTCGACGATGACTATATCGCGGCAACGTATTACATAATCGAAGCGGATGAAGGTAATTAGGTCGCGATTTGATCCCGCCGTAATTGCCGAACTAATGCTCCAACCGCGGGGCAAAGATTCCGAGGTGCGCTGCAATTTCCGGCGAGGATAAAGCGATTTATCGCGCCGTTCTGTTATAACGCCAAAATTCGTGGTAATGTTCAGAGCCGGCGTTCGCGCGCTCGCCAGCCGCGCCAAGCGAGTTATGTAATTCTCCTCCGTTCCACACCACAGGTAATCACGGGCCGAGATTGTAATCGTGTCGTTACACGAGGTAGAGCCATCCGTTTCGCTCGGTACCGGGAAAAAGTCTTGAAGCGCGATAGCGCGGCTAATCAAAATCCGGAGACGAGCGCCAGTGGAAAGAGTCGGTCGTGCTCAGACACACGCTTCTGAAGTCCCAGCGGAGCATAAAGTAATCCGGCGCCGTACGCGCCGTTCCCAAGGTATCACCTCGAATCGTTCGCTCCTGCGAGAGATGCCGGGGCGGGAGATTATTAATTGTAATTAAATTCAGAGAGCCGGATGAGCGACGGGGTGAGCCGGTGCGGTTTAAGCGGCTAATTCGCAGCCCATCACGGCGGTGTAGTCTTACGGATTCCCTCGTGCTTCTCCAACGCCGCAAAAAAATTACCTTCGACCAGGGTGCTCCGTGTAACGGATTTAGCGAACTCGTCGTGGGTCTTTGAAACTTTTAACGGAGACAAGGAGACTTAATTAGAGACGGTTTAACGGCTATTTTATCAAAGGCTTTTATCAAATACACCTGTCCTGAGCGCGTCTAATTTTTCTACCGGTCGTGACTGCGAGGAGAGCTACGAAAGGAATGTCATCCAAAGAAAATTTTTCCTTCGTGACGCGACGCCGCATCAGTTCATCGTTCATCGCTCGCCCATTCAATCGACCGGTGAAATCGTGGGAAATTTCAACTGCAATTACCTACAACTTTGATGGCCAAAGTCGACGATCCGCGGTCCCTCGTGAAATTTTTCTTCCGCGGTCTTGTCCCGTTCTCCTCCCCCTCAGTGACCGTGTCACCGCGCGCAATTTCGTTGTAACCACGATACACCCGGGCAACCATCTAGCCCGTCCGAAACAAGCAGCAATCACGACTGCGGTTAATAATTCGATGCCGCAAAACCGTGCGCGAGGGCGCGATAGGCGAAACACCAGGGTGCTGCGGTCGCGACGTAAAACCGCGGGACCGATAAAATCCAACGCCACGCGGCCCTAGCGCGGCCGAAATATCGTCCGGCATTTCGGCGCATCACTGACGCGAGAATAAGTTCCGACGAATTAATTGTATGCACGTACGGATATTGCACGCATAAACATATACGCGCGTTTCATCATTCATGTAATATAAAGTATAATAACGTGACACGCGTGAATCATCGAGTTGGCGCCAGTCTTTATTTATCGTATTGCTGTGTCACATATCTGGTATGCCGAGTTGGATTAATATTATTACGAGCGAAACGAATCATTTTGCGCATTACGTCATATCAACACGAAGCTATCATGCTTTCGATACTAAATTTCTACGGCGCACGATGCAGCGTAGAATTTAAGTCTACCGATACTAACAAGTGCACGAGATGAGACAGGAGCAACGAAAAGTGCCATTTTTCTTGAGACGTATTTCCGTGTCATGGCACGTGCTGTGTCATGGAAGTTCAATATCCTTCGCACGTTGGTGAAAACTGCGACTACTTGCAAGGAAAGTCTGATGAAGGACCTATAGCGGTCATGAAGTCGATTCGCGTCAGTTGCATCACTAACGATCAGCCCAATCCCGCGATTGCTGAGATCGAAGACGGAGAATTCAGATGGAGATGCGTGGTAGAGAGGCGTGTATCACGAAACCGCATGGTCCGCGCGAACTTAGCGATTATCCAGTTTTGATTTTATCCGTACGCGTGGCGTGCATTATCATGCGTCAGCCCGCGAGCTGACGGCCAGTCAGAAACGCCGGCCGCATTTTCCCAATGTCCGCGAACCGCTTCGTTGGATTCCCATTCAGCGTTCACATTTTAGCCCGATTTTACCGTGTATGAATTATGCATGCGCTGATAGTATATTTGCGCGATGAATGGAGTCATTTGTAACAATCGGCTTTCGAAAAATCGTTCCTGTTTACTCGCCGGCGCGTCGCGGACTTTACTAGCTCGAATTTTACGATCGTTTCAGGAGTTAAAGCAGCCTCATCTCATTATCACACGCACGACGTAGTGCGTCAAGTTCATAGGTATCAGTGAAAAAAATGAATGCCTGCGTGATGAAAGAGTGGTTCCCAGAGCGTGGACAAGGTTCGAAAGAACGAAGTAAGACACAAAGTACCCAACGAAGGGTCGCCGAAGGCGCGTCAGGCGCGAAAATCAGGTCTGACATCCGCTTAAGCCCGCTGTTCAAAATCATGAAGCACAATTAACCGTGGACGTGACGGGGGCGACGCTCGTAGGCTCTCTCACGTTCCCCGTCTCCCTTTTTCTCTCACCCCGTCTCGTTCCCTGGCGCTCTATCACAGCCACTCTTCGACTCTCACCGCCTCACTGCGGGGTGGCGGAAAGGTTAATGCAGTTACTCGGTCCTACCTCCTCTCGACCCTACACCGTGCCCTTCGCTTTTCGCACGGGGTCGGCGAAGAGCGTTAGGGGCTCCTCCCGTCGTCGAGACAGGCGTCGGAGACGAGCGTTTTAGCAAAATGGCCTGAAAATGCAATTATCGGCTATAGGTGTGCAGTAATGAATTGCCACGTTGCCTCTTATATGTAGAGACTCCTCGGACCGGCGAAGATTCCGCTCGATTTCACGTAAAAACGGTTCTGCCGTTTTCTCAGGCTTAGATTCGAAAAATCCGAGATCTAAGACTTACACGGCCGATGCCGCGCGATGAGCAAGTTAACTTGACTCACCGAACGAGATTAGGAGAAGCGGTCCGGGCTGAGGCCTCGGGCAGGCAAGAACACTATCGTTCATAGGAATTAATTTATGGATTATTAAGGGGACCCTCGGGACCTAATGTACTTATGCCGGTAATTCGCGCACCACCTGGTTCGGGTCCGGGTCCGGGTGTAAGGCACACAAACTCGCCGCTCGTTATGCGCGTG
This sequence comes from Ooceraea biroi, assembly GCF_003672135.1. Classification (NCBI taxonomy): domain Eukaryota; kingdom Metazoa; phylum Arthropoda; class Insecta; order Hymenoptera; family Formicidae; genus Ooceraea; species Ooceraea biroi. The sequence goes on from NC_039506.1 coordinate 21,281,922, forward strand.
GCCTCGTAAAGCCCGCGCGTATCCACCTAACATGAGCTGACGAATAATTCAGATCCGGTGGGGTATTACACGGAGAGGGTGCGCGCGGGATTATTCACGATATATTTATTTCCGTGCATCGGTATCGGTGCACGTGAAGGAACTCCTCCGGGGCGTTTACGACGCGTTATAGAGACGGAACTTTCCAATGACCGACTAATTAAAGTCGCGCACACTAGCTCAAATAGCGTGCTTTTACGGCAAGTTATCTCGAAGTTTTGATTGTATAATACCCGCTAAACCAGTATAGTGGCAATGTTTGGCGGACAATGGCGGACGATGGCGGAAGTGACGGTAAGTAACACTGGAACGACGTTAACGGAATCAGGTCAACGGTGCTCGGGATCGTCCGATTCTCAATAGCGGCGGCAGACGCGCGGAATGGAGTTCCACGACGGGAAGAGGATCGCTGTGACGTCGGGAGGTTACCGAGAGGTTGCGGAGGAGAAAGAGGAGATGGGAGCACACTCGAAGGTGGATTCGCATAGTGCTTACCGGTTTAGTTCGCAGCTCGTGGTTTCCGTCAGAGAGGATCTAGGGTGTCGGTGAAGTGGGTCCGTTGAAAGCGCATCCGCTCCCGTTGGCTGCCGCCGAGCGTGTAAATAGGACGCCTTGTTTATAGTTCGACATTGAATAATCATTCATCAAGCGGAGCCTTAACGAACCGGACGGACAAAGGAGCGGATCGGTGGCGAGAAGTCGACCTGGTTTTCGTGAACCCTCCGCTCGGGCACCTCACATGCAAATGATGTCACAGCGGAAGAAGCCGGGAGTAATGGAGAACAAGAGCAGCATAGAGAGCGGACCAAGTACCATTCTCGTGACAGTTCGTTGATTTCATATTGTGTCTCTGTACGCGGATAAATAAGTCTTTTTCTTCCCGCTAATTACCCAATAACATACAATAATTCATACAGTCAAAAACATACAAGAAATAAGAAGTGCCAAACGATATCCTCGATAATAATAACAGTTGCACTGAATGTGTCCTGCAATTCATATTAGCTGAAGAGAATCGAATATAAATAGGATAAATTTAATAATGCATCTTCATATCGTTTCGCAGTCGGCGTCTAATTTCGCGTTCAATCATTCAAATGTTGCCATCTCGTTACCGCGAACTTATTCGAACTGTTTCACGAGCGCCGAGGAAATGCTACGGAAAAAATACGGATCATCGGATAAAATCTTATCAGCAACTTATCTTCGCAACATACGGGCCTTGTCCTTCTCGTCTCATGGCCTAAAGCCAATTTTCTGCGGCTCAATCTACGTCCGAATTTCGACCGGGAGAAGCACGTTCTTGGAAGAGCTCTCTGCGTATGAACGAAGTGCCATATTATCCCTCATTTACCCTTATTACCGGCAACACCCAGACTACCAAAGGTCCATGAAGCATTTTGCCGTCAACCTGACTCATAACCCATCTGAAAGATCCGACACTAACTGGGGGAGATGCTCTTAATTAAACGCGAGAATCTCGTCTTATATCGACTCAGACATCGATGCGGTGGGATTTCGACGGCGTTTCGTCGTGTCTCAGTTTTTACGGCACGGACGACTTTTCCGAAGCTTAGAACAACGTGACAAATTATCGCCATCGCGACGAACTTGGAGGCTCCGCACGACGAAGAACATTCAGTGTGTGTGAAGTTGGCGTATCATTTCGCGGAAAATCATTAATTATTGAGAGTTCTGGCTCCCTTTTTAATAGTTCTAGAGTTCCTGATAGGTTAAACGCATAGTTCTGGTCATTAAAGCGAAAAAATCGCATAGTGCAAAGTGAGACGCCAACTTCACGCAGCGTCTCACTTTGTCCTGCGAAAGTTTCCCTCATAATTCCGGCTAGATTTTAAAAGATCTACAGTTCTACATGAGTTCTAGAAAGAGTTCTAGCGAAAAACATTTTTTGTTCATCTTTTTATAATTATTAAAGCTAAAAAGTGTTTAAGGGAATGACGACTGGTTAATTTCAGAGAGTTCTGTGCTTTATGAAATATTTCTCGTGTAGTTCTGAACATATTTAACCATTTTCTAAAGAGTTCTGAATGCAAACATTAACAATTATTTAATAAAAAATTTGTATCGTCCGAGAAAGACGTATCTACGGAGATATGGGTGAGACGCTGGTCGATATTCGAGAGGTCTGTGAAGATTAAAATATTTCTCGTGTAGTTCTGAACGTATTTAAGCGTATTCCAAAGAGTTCTGACTGCAAACATTATTCATTAGTTAATAAAAAATTTTTATTGTCCGAGAAAGACGGATATACGGAGATATGGGTGAGACGCTGGTCGATTTTCGAGAGTTCTGTGAAGACTAAAACATTTCTCGTGTAGTTCTGAACATATTTAACCATTTTCCAAAGAGTTCCGACCGCAAACATTAACAATTATTTAATAAAAAATTTTTATTGTCCGAGAAAGACGGATATACGGAAATATAGGTGACGCTGGTCGATTTTCGAGAGTTCTGTGAAGATTAAAACATTTCTCGTATAGTTCTGAACGTATTTAAGCGTATTCCAAATAGTTCTGACCGCAAACATTATTCATTAGTTAATAAACAATTTTTATCATCCGAGAAAGACGTATCTACGGAGATATATGTAAGACGCTGGTCGATTTTCGAGAGTTCTGCTTATTCTAAAACAGTTCTCGTATAGTTCCGGATATGTACAATGCCTTTCCAAAGAGTTCTGATAGGAACAAAGATTAGAAAAGTTTTTAAAAAATTATTTCGCCCAAAGAGTGGACGTTTTCGACTTTACCAGTGAGACGCTGGTTGATTTTCGAGAGTTCTGCTTATTCTAAAACAGTTCTCGTATAGTTCGTGACATGTACAATGCCTTTCCAAAGAGTTCTGATAGGAACAACGAGTAGAAAATGTTTTAAAAACTTATTTCGCCCAAAGAGTGGACGTTTTCGACTTTACCAGTGAAACGCTGACCGAAATGTCGGAATTCTGGCCTTCCTAAAATACTTTTATAGTTCCGCACGTACTTATGATTTTCCTACAGAATGCTATGTATGAGAGGTGCATAGAACTCTTTAGGAAATTCATAAGTACCTTCGGAACTATACGAAAAATATTTTAGGAAGCCAGAACTCCGACAGTTCGGCCAGCGTCTCACTGGTAAAATCTCCGTATATCCGTCTTTCTCGGACAATAAAAATTTTTTATTAAATAATTGTTAATGGTTACATTCAGAACTCTTTGGAAAATGGTTAAATATGTTCAGAACTACACGAGAAATATTTCATAAAGCACAGAACTCTCTGAAATTATCCAGTCGTCATTCCCTTAAACACTTTTTAGCTTTAATAATTATAAAAAGATGAACAAAAAATGTTTTTCGCTAGAACTCTTTCTAGAACTCATGTAGAACTGTAGATCTTTTAAAATCTAGCCGGAATTATGGGGGAAACTGTCGCAGGACAAAGTGAGACGCTGCGTGAAGTTGGCGTCTCACTTTGCACTATGCGATTTTTTCGCTTTAATGGCCAGAACTATGCGTTTAACCTATCAGGAACTCTAGAACTATTAAAAAGGGAGCCAGAACTCTCAATAATTAATGATTTTCCGCGAAATGATACGCCAGCTTCACACACACGAAAATTCATTGTCGCACACAAGTGACGTGTGTGTGTGACTCGTGACTGTGATCCAGATACGATGTTTCACGAAACAGCTGTATCGAAGAGTTTTATTCACTAACCGAAGGCAACAACCAATCATGTAACTTGCGCTACTATTTTTAATAAATGCTCTTTGTATTTGTAAAATGAACAAATAAAATGCAACTATTGCATTCTTGATTCGCATGAAATCACGAATCTAGTCGCGATATATCGAGAGATCAAGATTTCTATGTAAAGGTGAATCGCGTATATGATAACGGATCGCTACGATCGCCCTTGATGCGAAAGATTATCTACGAAGAGATCCGTTAGTCCAGACCCGCATCGACGGCGGTTTGGATATTGCGGCGTGCAGTTTCGCGATCGATATTCCAGTCGCGTCTGAGTATCTATCCGCCGTACTCGCGGAAAGTGCCTTTATGTCGCGCACATTCGTGCTTAGTTGCGATCGATCGCAACTTCAGCTATCGAAACTCCGTTCCGTACTGCCGAAGAGTTCGTGTCCAAAGAAGATAGGAGACTTGGTACAAACCGCTTACCGGCAGTGCGGCAAAACGATCGAAATGCAAATCCGGACTTATAACCGTTCGATATCCATCACGACGCCGCAGATATTTCTGCGGCGTCGAACATCCATGTACGACCTTAATGATACGTAACACATGTGTAACGCGGACCAGAGCACGCTTTTATGTCGTCCACGGAGCGGGCTACGTGACCGAGTTGCAGCAAATGGGCCGAGATTAAACCGGTAATATACCTTCCGAAAATCAGCGACTGTCACAAGCCGATCAGCATTACCGAACAAATAGGAAAGCGTAATAAAAGTGTGATACGTGGCAACGCACGGTGGATACCGACAATGTGCAGAGAACGCCGTGGAAATCATGCTTTTCGCTATAAACAAGTTACAGTTTCGCGGAATAGCGAACGCTATCCGCGCCACCACAAATGTTTTTCATTGCGCCGTACAAAACGCCGCACAATAACGCGGACGGCACGAACTCATAATCCCGCGATAAAGCACTTGTAACGGTATCGCCGATTATTTTGTGACGCGACAAACGCTGACAGCCCGACGGACTTTAACGGACGTTGAACGCGGCGAAAACAAGGCTTGAATAATCCATCGATAATCGACCGATGCAAGCGGATGCACACGTGTTCATCGTCGGTCTCGGAGTGGGAGGGCGATTTCAAACGAAAGGGGCCCCAAAAGGGAGATCGATCTTCCTATTAGCGGCCAAGTCGACCGTCGACGAGTCCGCCGCGATACCGCAGACATGGTGACCGGCGAAACCCCCGTTCGAGTTGCAGCGAGGGCGGAGGACCAGAATGGTACCAGAAACGGCTCGGACAGCCGTGGAGAGGTGCTTGATTCATGGTCACAGAGGCCTCCATCGCCGCCATCGTTGCCCTTTCCCTTTCGCACGCGCGCATAAATACCTTCTCCCTTTGTCTCCCCCTCTCTCTCTCTCTCTCTCTCTCTCTTTGCATCCGCGCGCGAGGGTTCAACCGGCCTGCGAAGGCTGGAGAGACCGTTCCTGGTTTCCTGGGCTCGGCTTCGTATCCGTAGATGGCTCGATACGAGCCGGAGGATGGTAGGAGGACTCCGGTACATTCTGCTGCGGTCAAGCCGCTCATCCACTCATTTGCACCCCCTTGTTCTCCCTGCGACCATCCCTTATCCTGCCTCGCTCTCTCTCTTTCTATTTCTCTCCGTCTTTCTGTTTCTGCTTCATCCGCTTCATCCGCCTCTGCTCGGACATGAGGAGTGAGATGCTAGGTAGTACCGTTTCCGTTCTCCTTTTTCAACCGGCCGGCGGTCGTTCGCGGTCGCGAACCGTCTCATCGGATGATGACGGTCGGAGAACGAGATGGTGCGGCACCGCTGCTGCTGCTGAAGCGACATAACAAAGTGCCGTAATAAAATGGACGTTATATATAGAGCCTACGAGATCTCGAGGCGACGCCGATCTCGGCGGTATTGGCGCGAGAAGCCATGGGCCACCCCCTGCTGGATAACACGTTTATTTATCGGTTCCGCGCGTAATCCCGGTATTACCGACGATGGCGATACCGTTACGATCGCGTTCACCTTGGCAAGGCTGGAAAATACGACGATGACCGTCGCCGCAGTGCGGTTTCTTGTGATTTCTTGCGCACTTTCGTGTTCCAGTTCCGTTAATTTTCAGAGAATAGAATCGAGATTCGATTACAAAATCGAGATTCGATTCGACATCGCTCCTTACGAAATAGCGTGGTCGTCGTCGAATTAAGATACTTTTTGATCGAGGCGCCGCATCGCGATCCGCGTGGATTTGCATTTAGGTAGCGGTATTTGCCTTTTTGATTAAGGGGGAATAAGAATGCGCAATCCCGCGGGATGTACGCGGAATAACAGTTGTGGAATCGCTAGCACGCTCGCTCGCTTGCTCGATTTTCTCGCTTGCCATAAAGTTAGCGAGTGCGCGCGTTGCGAAACTTGGGATTCCTTCGGGATCCTTAGCCGTCTCTTTTGCCTTTTGTCTTAAATGGAAGTCCGCGCAAGACGTTTGTCCTTTTCGGCGAATTCTCCGCCGTGATGGGAGAGAACGTTTCACTGCCGAGAATTGTTACGGAGAAAACGAGCACTCCGATGCATTTCCCGGCGAATACAAAAGCGCGCTCGTTACCCAGTTCTAAGATCAAGAAAGTGGTGGTTAATAGGGTTTCGCAAAGCTCCGGAGCTTCGCTATTACCAAAATTGATCACGATCGTCGTCGGTTCGAATCGCGCAGAAATTATTCTCGTTTCGCCGGTTGTTAATGCGCGAATGCCCTCGGTTTTAACTCGCGCGGCGAACAAACTCCTTTCGGTTTCCCTGCATTTGCGAAGCAGCAGCAAATCAGTTCAGCTTTGCCAAACTAAGTGATGAAATATACTTGGAACAATATCGCGTTATGTCGTTTGGCCGTTGCGACAATGCGCATGTTGGTCAATCGCGAGCAACGATTCGCTTACGCAACAAGGCTTGTCGCAATGCACCCTAATCGATGCAGCATCTACGCTGATTGGTGTTAACGTTGCAGGTTCTCGACTGGGGAACCCTCGCGCCGAATAACGCGCCTCAGTCATTGTACATGAACACGACAGCGTATGGGATAAAAATAAAATCGTGGAAACGTGCGTCGAACGTTGTGCACGCGATGTAATACCAATTTTCGAGTGCCGGGAAATATTTGCAGCACGCGAAAACAATGGGCCGAAATTTCGCTTAACGGTAGTACCGTCGCTCGCGATCAATCAGCGGATGTAATTTCCTACCAAATCGCGGAAAATCGATTCCGCTTGTCGGATTCCAGTGACGACCAGCGTTTCGCAAATATTTCCGTGCTTATCCTCGGCTCGCGGTGTATAAGAGTTAATAACCAAGCTTACCGAATCAAATAAATCAACATTGATCAGAATGCGTCTTTGGTCAGTGATCAGCGATCGCAGATGAACGAAAAGACGTATGTGCGTGTAAAACCACGCGCTTTCTCGAGCGTACGGAAGTACCGCGGCATTGAATTCCATGATGATGACTTACGCGCGAGTTCGCCTTACGGTGTGCAGCCGTAACCAAGTTATACGAGACGCGCTGGAATAAAGTGCCCGGCGAAGTTAGTAGTACTAGTTATAGAGAGAATTGTCTCGAGGGGGAGTATGTTACCACGAAGTACGGCGGTGTAATGGGCGGCACGTGGGAAATACCGGCGCACTATGGTATTAACATAAGTGCCGTAACGCCTCTGACATGCGGCAAAGAGAAATTCCAATGATCCTGCATCACCGTGGCGCCAAATGTAATAAACGGTTTATACGGGAGAGAGACAGGAAGAGAGAGAGGGAGGAAGGAAGGACGGTTTTACTATAACGGGAGAATCCCGTGGCAGAGTGTTGCGCGACTGTGCGGGGGCGTAGATTTAATCGCTCGTTGCATACATTAAGAATGGTCTGGCGTGCAACTGTTTCGACTTGCTCGCAGGACCGTTAGATTTCTCGGCGAGCATGAAAACGGTATTATCTTGATGCGCGCGCTATCCGCGACTGCGAATCTACGTGCGCCGGCCATTATTGAACGTATTGTATTTATCTCCTTTCCAGCACCAACCTTGTGTCTATCTCTCTCTCTCTGGAGCACGAATGATAAATTAACTATTTTCCCTCTGTCCGTGGCATTCCGCCGCGCGCTCATTCTCAATATTGTATAAAGGCGCGCCCGGTCGCGCCGCGCGCGCGCAATGACGCGAGGAGTTTGTTCGCGGATTTATTCGGCGCGGCATTAAATAAGTTATTATATGCGAGGTAACGTTATTAACCCGTCATCGCCGCCGTTTGTTTCGCCGCCACCGTGCGCGCGTGAAATTTTAAAATCCAAAGTAAAATTCCCGTGCGGAAAGCGCCGCGCGTTAAAACATTATTCCGACGATAAAATATCAAAGACGCAAATTACGTTGCAGCGCGTAAATAAGAATGTAAAAACGGGTAAACAGAAATGTATGCACACAGCCGAGTGATTGGCGAACGAGGCAGAGGCGGATGTCGAGCGGTGCGTCGCGCGGAAACGTCGAGCGGGAAAAATTCGGGCAAACTCATCGAATCAGAGGACCGAAGCGGACGAGTACACGGCTGGCAGTTCGTCGTTTTCTCGTTTAACACGGTACTACCATAGCCCTGATTCCCCCGGGACCGAGACAACTCGGTCGTGTTTGCCTTCGTCGGCACTTGGCTCAGCGTTCCGCTTCGAGCCGCCCCTGGAAAACTGGGGCAATAACGAGTGATTGGCAACTTTTAAAATAGCAGAGGCTACGGGAACGCCGCCGGCAGGACGCGCAGCGTCGCAACGCGTCGGGGAGTCGATGAAAAGTTGAGGAACGCAATCCCGTTTGCGTCACGCCGGGAATGAATACGCGAGCGATGCGTGCCACGACGCGGATTTCTTCGTGACGAAGACGAAGGCTACCGCTTTCAATTCGACGGAATTATCTCGGAGAAATTGACGATAAAATTCAGACTACTCGTAATTTCAATGATTTGAGAGGATCGAATGCACATGCCGCTTCAAGATGTTCGACATCGGAATTACATCTTGCGACGGAATTTCTTCGGCCTGTGCATTTCATAGACGGATCGTGCGTGATTTTCGTGACGCAAACGTGCGCATGTCATGTTGAAGAGAAATATCCGAAAAGTCTATTTTCGAGATGTGCTTGTGAGTATCCGTTATGCTTACGTAAATCTTCCCGAGACAGACCTTAGCACCGAGATAAAACGGAGACTGAAATATCTTTCGATAAACGAGAGCGGGAACTCTTCCAGACAGAGCACTAATCTCAGTTTTGATTTCCACGTTCTCCGAAAGGAGAGGCAGGTAGGTAGAGCGTAGACGCGCCGGGCGAATGCCGAAATTCACTTTGGAGGCCATAATACCCGGAATTTCGGAATTAGCACGGCTGTGCCGGCGCCGCCGCCACCGCACAATGGAATACATTAAACGGCCCGCACATTCCGAAAGCTAATAAAGTCTGTTACCGCTTATTACACCTCCGTGGATATGCAAGTGGATCAATACCACCAACACGCTACGTGCCACTCGCTATAACGCCACTCGAGAATTCGCTGTAACGCTACGACGCTTGCATCTAGCTCGCTCGCTCGCTCTCTCTTTCTCTCTCCGCTCATAGATTATTCCGAGTTAAAACATCGCCGGGCCTTCAGGATCCGCTCGAATCCGCCCGGAAACAATAGCGTCGACTCGGGAGTCGCTCGGAAAGTCGCGTCGTCAGGCGGACTCGCGCCTTATCGCGCGGAGCGAATAGCGAAATTGCGAGAACTCGGCTGGTCGTAAGGGATGATAGTATTCCTGCGCCACGAGAGTGCATCGCGCGTTATTGGATCGCGAGTGCGGCGACGGGGGCGCATTCGGTATAACTTTATCGGCGTCGGCGGGGTGTCAGGGTGCCGCGATTTACCGTAACCGCTCGGCTGATAATCAGGTGCACCCTAATGCGATATTGAGAATCCACCCCTCGCGTCGTGCCACACCGTAGAAGAGAGTTCCCGATAAAGCTCTTTTTCCTCTCTTCCCGGGGGTTCCTCCGTGCACTCTCTCTCCGTCGATGCACACGTACGCGTGTCTCGAGTGTAAGGAGAAAAAGATAGATAGGTGCAGATAAGGACGACGAGAACGGCGTTTCGTCGCCGGAGGAAAGAGAGGGAGAAGATGTGGAAGGATGAAAGGGGACAGAAAGGACGGGAGGAGGAGAGGATCCGTGTGAGAGCAAATCTTTGTCGTAGGAAATCGACCGTCACGCTCGACTGGAAGCTCTCGAGAGAGTCGAGCACGTCCTGGCGTCGATTCCCGGCCGATCGTGTCAAACAATAAACCTTGGGTTTATTCCGTGCGACCATCTAACAAAGAGAGAGAAAAAGAGAGACACGAACTCACCCGTAACAGCAAGGAGGCAAGGCGATGTAACGTCGCCCAAGTCGCGGCGCGATTTTATTAGGAGTACCACGTTCGTCCTTCGCAATTTGCCGGTCGCGTCTACTCGATCACTCGACAGCCGTTTAAAGGAAGAGACGACGAGCACAGAGCGAGAGTAGATTAAGTAAACCTTTTAACTCGACAGCAAGTGTAACTGCTCTCGAGTGGTCGAGCGTGCGTGTGTAAGCGTGAGCGAGATGCGACACGTAGCATTCGGCGTGCGGGAATTAACGCAGCGAGTGCTTTTACAAATCTGACAAAGAGAGAGCCGCGGTAACAATAAGCCGCGGGGTAAGTGCTTACAAACACCGAAGCGAGTCGAACGAGCGCGCCCGCCACCCCCTTGGGTCCCGTCACCCTGTCCTCTCGACGTCTCTCACCATTCCCGTGTCTGTCTCCCCGTCTAACTCTAAACGCGGGTGAAATTTCCTCGTCAGCATTTAACAGTGCATTCACGCGCAGACCACACGAGCCCTTCTTTCTCCCTCTGTCTTCCTCTGTCTCTATCTCTGTGTGTGTCTCTCTCTCTCCGCCGTTCTGCCTTTCACGAGGAACACGAATGCGGTTCACGCGTGTGGCCGTGAGCATTGATACGTATGTATAAGCAAAGGGATGCTGTTGCACGATATTCAATAGAAATATTATTATTTCGAGAGAAATATTATTACATAGACAGACAACTCGCGAGCAATGTAGAAGTGAATATCCGATGATAAACACATTCATGGCCAAAGTTATATTTCATGCAATATCAAGAGAGGGTCTGAGCTATTGAAAAAACATGAATACGAGATACACGGGGGGGAAATGACGTAACTGGCATGAGGTATTACTGCGTCGATGGTTATACATTATCGCCGCAATACCTAAATGTCACCTCACACTTTCCGTTTGACGCCAGCTGACAGAAGCGTACAACCGACAAGCGTTAGCTACCGGCGAGACCGCAGGCATGGCATTTCCTTTATTCCCACGAATGTCCAACGCTCTCTCGCAAACCTATGTATACGTTATTCGCATCGCCGTTAAACTTTAATGCACCGCTTGCGTACGGGAAAATTGTTCCTCATTCGCTATCGTTTCGTATGACAGAACGAGAAGTGGTCGCTTTCTGACCTCCCGGGTGGTATTGCGCGAACGCATCAATATCACGTCACATGAGGGTGGTATAATACTCGCTTACGGAGTCACCCCCTCCCCCTCGCGGCACGTTTGCGTGTCGATATCCGGTGACGTACTCTCACCCTCCCTGGGGAAGTTGTGGTCAGCGAAACAATACAGCGGTCTGAAACAAAAGGGGCGAGGTGTCGATCTACGCGAATGTGGGGTCCTCTCAGATAAGTAGTATCCAACGCAAAAGCGTTTACAAGAGAGGGTAGTAGCGGTGGTAGCAGCCCCAAGCGAGCGCGCCGAGCTGGCCGAAAGGAAATTTATGCTTCGCCATGGCGGTATGAACGAGATTTACACGAGGACTTCCCCTACGTCCCTCATCCCTTCCTCGTGAGAGAATGAGAAGGACCGTTTTCCGGTACATAACCCGCGCCGCGCTCCTTCTTGTCTCGCCTCCTTCGCTCGCATCCTGCTTAGTCCCTCTCGCTGTCAGTGCGGCTGAGTTATATAGTGATTTGTACTTTTGATTACGGAACTTCAGGGAACGTGGCACGAAATGGTCTCGTTGAGTCGCGAGACGAGAGGGAGGAAGAGAAGATGCAGAGAATGAACGTCGCGGACTCCGGATATCGCGGGAAATAAAGGAACGGCATCCCCGCGCGAAAAACACGCGGGTTCGTCTCGAGTGTTCGTCGCGATCCTCGATCTTCTCTCGGCTGCTGCGCGACGTATGACTTTATTTTTCTCCGGCGCTCTGCTTGGCGTCAAGAGCCCGTGTTCTCCACGCTGTCGCCGCGCGATTTATCGCCGTACTTCTTTCGAATGTCTCGCGTCGTTGTTATCGTCATAGTTGTCATCAATATTGCGTCACGTCGAATCTTTAATGATGAAAAAGCGCGTGTGTGTCACGTGCCTCGTATTCGTCGAGATACGAATTTGTCACTTTGCACCGCGCGCGTAGGAAGGGGTCCGCGAGGGAGGTTTTGTCCGTCTTTCGCGATTTTCGTCCCCGTGGGTGCGATTCAACGCGGAATTAATTTAGCGCGAGTTAACGGGGCAAAAAGGTGTGTTTCCTGGTGCAGTCCGAGTGCAACTTGGAGCAGACGAGACAGGAGTATGCACTCCGTACGGACTCTCCGTCGGGGGACACCGACCGCATTATGAATCCTCGTGCATTAAAGAGTAACCCAATTTCTCGAAATTATCGCTGCGCGCTATTTCGGGATGGACGGCTGGTTGACGCTCGGATGCATGAGGGAGTGGAGCCAAAACTTACGTTTCGCGGGTCGTACCTTTCTAGGAAGATAAAAAAATTTATAAAAGAAAAAAAATGTACGACGGATGAATAAACATTAACGTGTTTCGCATTTTTAATCCGCTAAAAAGAAATTGTTTGATATTCGCGTCATTTTAGCGTTCGCCATTTGTTGATATTTCAGATGTCATGTCGTTAAGAAATGGCCTAAATTGTCAAGATTAATAACAGCCGAAAGTTTCCTTTCAAACTCGGCATCGCAACGCGAGCTTTGACTCTTACCGACTGCAATGCCACAGCGCCGAAGGCACAACCGACTGACGGAGTATCATTAATCCCCATGGAGACGCGTCTGTCTTAATTAGCGATTCGCTCAGAGCAGAAACGGCGAAACAAAGAGGGACCAACTGCAATCCACGCGATTAGCCCGCATCTTCTCGTATTGCACGTATCGCGCGATTCTTCCTTCCTCTCTTCGCCCTCCATCACTTGCACCCAATTGAAAAATCAACTCTTAACAATAGTTGTTTTTTCCACTGGAGCCGCACGCACACAATCTCTTTTTTCTGTCGCCGCGGTCCGCGCTCGCGTTCCGATTAATGATTATCCCCATTATCGCGGTCGGCCCACGGGACAATTAACCGAGAGAGCAAACCACCCCCGGCAAGTGTAAAGATCCTAATGGCGTTTGCCCTTCAAACACCAGAGCGGACCGTGCAATTCGCTCGGACGCGACCGGCCGATTAGTCACCGCGACCGGAAACGAAACGGCGCTGCCAAATTGCACACGCCGGTCCGGCTATCACCGGGCGGCCGATTCTTTTGCGGGGGAGAGACCGGTATTAACAGAGAGCGGTAGCGAACGCGCGCGCTGCACGTGCTGGCTTCTCTCGTGAATTTCGACGATGAAGCCAATTAGCCGGCGCGTTGGCCGGAGTGTATTCAAGCACGAGAGAGCACTCTCGATTACCGCCGTTAAATTAAACAAATTCCGCGGCGAGTGGTCATTTTTCCCGCGTGCCGGCCGCTCGCCGAAAGAAATATGATCGCGCGTGTTCGGCCGAGTGAATTCGCGGTCATACCATCGCGCAAAAAATTACGCGTGCACTGACGGGAAGGAAAATAAATGGTGTTTTAATATTATCGCGCTTATGTTCCTGTGCGGTGACGCGTGTTAATCGGCCGTTCCTAACGATAGATACGTCCGGCAGTTGGGAAAAATGGAAATTTTACACAGCGGGATATACATTTTTATCTCGTCTATTTTATGTCGTCGGCGTTGTCGTATCAATCGCACGTCGTACCGTATCGCGTAAAAACGGACATCCGCTCCGGGATATCGCGATGCCACGCTCGAGCGGATTAACGCGATTAATGCAATAATGATCATGCTGCGCGCATTTTATTGCAACCGTATCTTCCGTGACCAACTTTGCTCTTTGCGATTGATAGCATTGGCAAATACCTCGCCGCTTTGAAAATGGACTGAAACGGAAACAGTTGCAACACTCGTTGCACGTGCGCTTTTTGTTGCTCGAACAGACGAGCGTATACTGAAGAAATACGACAACGTTCTGTCAACGACTTGAGAAGAGCTCGACGAACAATCACCGCGAAAAGTTTCAGAAAGACGCGGATATCTGTGACTTCGGGAAAAGTTTTCGAAGAAATGAGAAGATATCGCGGACCGGCGATTTTTTTTAACGACCCAAGAGAAATAAAGTATTAATAAAATAATGGATAAAAGTTTCACGAGTCCGCAACTTATGGATCAAAGCACCGAAGCGAACGTTTTATCTGTTCGAGAAATCGCTGTATATACACACAGGCGCTGTACACGATCGATACATCGCGAAGTTTGTCATATGGCCAGGGTGAATTATCGCACGAACGTTATCGTCATTCCCGTCCGTTACTCGGTTAATTAAACGGCAGTCTCCGACGCACCTAAGCTAGGAAAGACTATGGAGTCAATTGTGAACGATGGATCGATTTCCAGGAAGCGTCGCATTCGCACGCGAAGCTTGCCTATACGTCGCGTGACGATGGCGGGGTAAGGGACATCGGGAGATGGTCGAGCCTCGTACGGCATTGCCGACAATCGGCGGAGAAACGGGGGTTGAAGTAACGCGGAGGACGGAGAAACGTCCCCGTCTTCCCCCCGTCATTTGGTCGAGGACGTCGATCAAAAATTCCAGACTCGTAACGGCTTTTATGGATGATAAAAACTGAGCAGCCGGCAAATAGAGTCACGCGACTGTTTGATTACTCCGCGGGCTGTTTCCGTCTCCGCGGCGACAGGATGGAGGGACGAAGGGAATGGGCCGAGGGAAACGGGAGGGTAGGAAAAATTCATCGCGCGCCCGACCGACGCAGAATTTTACCGGCTATAAATATACCCGAGTTCTGCGAGTGCGGGACTGCTGGTGCAAAATGAAAGAAGCGCAAAGCGAGTGCGTTCCCGCAGCTTAAACGCGCGAACCTGCGAGACGCGTCGCATAATTTCACTCGCGTGCAAATACGGCGCGAGTTCGGTATCTCGGCTTCAACAACCCTTCGAAACGCGACGTTTGAAAAATTATTAAACAAACCCGGGAGAGGGAGGGCACTTATGCACTCCACTTATCCGGCAAGAAAGTTTTCTTATCGTTAGCGGCTCTCCGCTCTCGACGTGTTCCCATGCGTGTTCCCGCCAAATTTCCTTTATCTTTCGCAAAAAAAAGAAAAAAATATCCAATTTCATCTATGGTCTATCGTAGGGCTGGAGTGGAGTGAGCGGATTTATGCACAGCGATCGGTAACGAGCGGTCCGCGAAACAAAGTAGCAGTGAATTACGGGGCACGCAATGATACACTCGCACGTAATGAAGACTTATGGCGACTTGACTGCGCGCCACCGCCGGTGTTTTCGTTCGCGATAGTACGGAAAAGACCACTCCTTCATCGCGGGCTTGACGAGGCACGCGAATTAATGACAGGAAACGCTATTTGAGGCAAGAACCGAGGACGGTGACTGGAAATCGGTAGCACGAAATATATAATATAATAAATCGAACGCGAATCACCTCGCAATGCCATCACCAGAGCACCGTTCGCACGTAACTCGACAATCAAATCCGGAAACGCGGAAGGAGCAATATTCAATTATCCAAGTTCACATCTGGCGGATGACAACGCACGTGCCTTCCCACAGCACTCACGCAGGAGCAACTGCCTGGTACTGAGCAGACCGACGTGGACAATCCAGCTGTCCGGCGCTTATGACCGGACCCAGATAGTAGTCGGATATCCTAGATCGATGCGAATCGGAGCCCAGTCGGGAAACAGCCACGGTGTAAGGATACCATTTAATTTCCGAGGACACGCATGCACCGCCGGGAATTAATACAGATGGATATGAGTTATCTGCGCGCGGTGCCGCGCCGGGGTATGCCGGTGACGTGTATGACTCTCTTGTGATGGGCATCACAAAGTCCTGGCAGGACATTCGCCGTGTAGGGCGATAGATATCAACCCGTTTTAACGTAACTGTCGAGCGAACGCTTTCGGATCCCTGAAACTGACACTGATGGTTTATCTCTTGTCGAACTACCGCCGCGCCGTGACGCGCCACTGAAGTCCATCGTCGAGGGAGGACAGGTCCTCGACCAAGAGATCGCGAGACAGCGGCCAATTTGCCCGTGATTATCGATCTCTTTTTTCCTAGCATTTCATCTCTTCGTGCCGGCTTCAAGTCTTCGATAATCTCCGCGCGGAGCGAGTGCAGATCCGCGACACGCGTCGAATCGACGCATTCGGTATTTTTACCGCGCGCCAGTCGCTTGAGAACCATCTCGGTGAACAATGCACGCGACGGATTTAAATCCATGAGAGATGCATGAGAGAAAATCCGAAAATCCGGGTAGATATCGGACGATATCACAGACCGAACTTATCGTTTGTGAAATTCATCTGTCCTGCATTTGGCGCAAAGCTCTTTAGTCTTAAAATCGTTCAATCATAATTCCCTGTGAATTGAATGTTTCAAGTTGTGCCTGAAGAACTCTATTTGGAGACTAATTAAATGGCGCGACGTGCATGCATTTGGTACTTTATTCGTCAAATTATTTAATCTTACAAAGACGCTCGATCCGTACTCGTATTTGCTCCTGCCGGCGTATGTGATGTTGTCGGTAACTTGGGCGCAATAAAATAACGTGTATCTCAAATTGCAATAACCCGACATATGGATACTCGTGCGGCTACGCGTCTACGGTAGTCGAGAGTACTTCGACTTAGGTTTGCTTGCTTCGCATCTTCTTTGAGCACGGCGAAGTACACAGATCGCAATATCGCCGAGGTCAATCTGCGGATCTCCGGCAAACGGAAAGCAAATCAAATTCTCGGCAAAGCGTGCACGTGCCAATTAGAGTACCTCCCGATGTGAATCCCGCTTTGATCAATGCACCGGGCACCTGAGTAATCTCGACTGTAATCGATCGCGCTCTGGGAGATTATTATCGAGGAGCCCGCTGCGCACGCCGCTAGCCAGATAGGCGATAAACCTCCTAGGCATTAATACGTTACCCCGAATCGATACACACGAGACTTTCCGAGGCGAAGTTACACCGGTAAATCGCGGGAACGCCGGTGAAATGCCGTAAACTTTTGGCGATCCGTCAACCCGTTCCCTCGCTACCCTCTTCGCTCCCGTTCATTCCCGTGAGCTTAATCCGCTCGAAAAAATATCGCTCGGTCCTAATTGAATACGCCGGAAGACGTAGAGGCGAAAAGTTTGCGAGGGATTGTCGCCGCTGGCGACGCGGGGATGGATTCCTTCTGCACGTCGGTCCCAAGGGGCACGTTTGGAAGGAAAATTTCTCTTGGCTAATTTAGTTCCTGATTAGCCGCGCGAGTTTACGTCGACCAATTTACCTCAGTCGCTGATTTCCGGCGTAAAAATCCCCAGAACGAACGAATCAGCGAGCAAGCACTTCTGATTTATCTCACGACCGAATGCTTGGACGTCGGCGGAAATCATCGTCGGGAGGCGTTAGCGAGCACGTACACGGCGTCTCCGTCTACTCACCACCTGCAGCAAAGAAAATGCAAACATGAATAAACAGCGCAGCAGAGAGATATCAGATTCGTTGCATATAGCGTGCTGCATATTACATGCTATACAATCGCGTGCTTGATGGTACGCAACAATACTCTCAGAGAGTGAGAGGGAGAGAGAGAGAGAGAGGGAGGCGCATTCGCGCTGTCGGACGGATCACCTGCCTGGAAGGCTATGCGTGCGCTCTACTAATCACGGTCTCCGTCAATCGATCGTCAAATGGACAAAGCAAGCGGGATTATCGCGTTTCCCTACCGATTCAGCCTACAAGTAACAACGCTCGGGGGGCGAATTGGAGGATCGGATCCGACTAGATTTCGTTCCACCCAAACATGGCACAGGGCCAAGAAGAGCATCCCGTGTATCGCTCACCCGAAAGAGAGGCGAAGGCGACGATGAATCGCACGAGGGTGCGCGCGAGACGGAGACAAGATACGGTCCCTTTCGAGGGCCGGGATACTCTCCAGTATCGTAGGCTGTCTATACTACGGGACAAACCCTTTCAGGTTTTAGGGTAGCGGAGCGCAAACATTTCTCCTCATTACCGCCGCCAATAACGTCTCGCCGCGTTTCTCGCTCGATCTCACGCGCCGAAAAGCCCCGCCTTGCACCTAGAATTAAACCGCGGCGATAAAGCTTCGTATGGAGGCTCTTAGCCGTGCGGACGACGTGCCGGTTACACGGTAAACTTTCGTCGTTCACAAAGCAACCTCTCGCAAGTCCCCGCAACGACAAAGACGAATTAACTTGATTGTCCGCCAACTTACGCTCGTCGTTACGTAGCATGCTCCATCTTGGAAAAGACGGTAATACGATAACACGTATGCGTGTGTTAACATCTAATGAATTCCCGTTAATGTATGATATATCGGAAAAATTGTAGAAACGTTGCTCGCAAGGTGTTGTAGCTTTGCAGCTTGTTCTGCTTTCCAAAATATCGCGGTTGTCGCGCATCGATGTTTCAGCATTACTGCGCGAGTTTTAGACAGAAAGATTTTGACGGGCGTTTACGTGTGTACGTTCTGTGAATTCTGAATCGCGAGTCGCTGCGGATTGTTGAACACGCTGTTGCATGGTGCACCGTCGCAAAACGCTTTAAATCTTTTGGTTCCTTATGCTTTAGCGTTCTCCGTTTATTGACCAGGCTATACCGGCTTTGTTGAATATATCGAACGTCGTCACGAAAACGAGTTGTTGACTCGCAAAAGTTCTGCTACGTGTATATACCCGCGATATGTTACGCGAGTCACGGAAGTAACGTGTAGCATTCAAGTATGCTGTCAGCGGAATAATGTATTTTACAATTTCTTTACATTTATTTCACTGTTTAAAATCTTAAGATGTTTAATTCGCGGAAATATAATACATTCGATAATATTACTCGCCAAAGAACAGTGCGATGGATTATTTTATAAAGACTCGCTCTCATCATTATCATCGCCGTTTTTATGCAACCACGACGTCGCAGAATATCGGCTGTTAAGAAAAAATGAGTACCAGGCCAAATGGTAGCAGAACAGGAAACGAGAGAACGAGTGTATTCGGGTTGAATGCAAAGTTATAACGCGCAGGAAGACAAGAAGTACGCACGAGAAATGCAAGGGTTCTTTTCGCAGTTTATTCTTCGCGAGGGAGGAGCGGGGAAAAGCGGAATGACAGGGTCGCGAGCACTGTAGTCAATAGGGCACCCCCGTCATTATTCCGTCGCCCCGTCGATGTGCATGCCCCGGAAAGGAGGGCGCGGCATAAAGGCAACGATGAATAATCATTGCGAGTGCTTGAAAGTAAAACAAACAGCTAACTGCGCTCGACTTGACGGCTAAGTGGCGTATTTAACAAATGAACAAACAAACAAACACACGACCGGCTGCGTGCAGTGACTGCGTGCGGATCGACGAAGACCCTTGCAATGAGGGAAAACCCTCGCGTGTACTTACCTGATTAAGGTTGCTCCGTAGGGACCGAAGGAAGAGAGGGCGAGAGGAATAGCGAGAAAGAGCGAGCGGAGAAACCCACTCCGGTTTTATAAGTATTATTCAGGACGAGCACATGATACACGGAAAACGAGTGCGGTTGAATGTCTCGCGGCGACTTTTTAAATAGCTTAGTCGAGTGCGGAAGGCACGTAAAATAAAAGACGCTTAAAAGACGATTAAACCGCGGAAATCATTTGAACGAATTAATTGTTGCCTCGACAGCTCGCGCTGTTGTTAGATATAATCTGAATGAGTATCAATTAAAATATTAGAATTAAATCAGGCGTCACCGCAATCTTTATCATAATTTAAAGTTAACTTTTCCTGCATTAGTTTCTCGCGTTTGGATGGAAAGGGAGAGAACGGAGGAGGCGCGTGGAAAACGCGGTGGTTGACGCTCGACATTCCCACCGGAACCGGGAAAGAGGAGACGGCAGAGAGCCGCGGCGAAGATGCGGGACGGTTTTATAGTTATAAAATTTTACGGGACACCTACATCGCACCTCCATTAGCGATGCCGTCTCGACTCACGGCGCCCTTTTCGCCTTCCCGCTAACGCGTACGAATGTACACCGGCGCCGACGTTTCCTCCTTCGACCCTCGTAGCCGACAGAGCACCCCGACAAGACAGAGGAGGACAAGAAACCGAGGATGATGGGAGGCAAGGAGGTGCTGGCGAAGAGATACAGAGAATTTACGTAGAAAAGAGCCAGTGTGGAGAAACACAAGAAACCGTATCGACGTTTTCACCCTTAATGTAAGGGCGCATCGCGGTGGAGCATTACGCGACGACGGCGACGACGAAGAAACGCGAGCGCGGCGCGAAATAATGCTCGCAGAGGGACTCTCCGCTGCGGGATCCGCGAGTTTGAGGCTGTCGCTTTCCGCTCGTTTCTTCCGACCGAGCGAGAGAGAAAGGACGAAGGTCGTACGCGTAGGATGAGTAGACAGGCAAGAACGGGAAGGTAGACGGGGAATAAAAAGCAAGGCGATGGAGATGGAGTGAGGCTGGTGGATGCTGAGGGTCGCGACCCGAGACCCGAGACTCCAAACGTGGCGGTTCCCCTTTGACATCATTTAGATAAAATACGGAGTCTCTTCCCGGCCTCCGATTACCCCCCTCCCATCCCCGCATCCCTTTTGCACTGCGACCGTCCCGGCCGTCTGGCGGCGTTTCTCGTGTAAAATGTCGCGTAAGCCTCATCGTTGAATATCTTCACCTAAACTTTCACCCCGCAACCCCATGCATCCATCCGTGGGCTTTCCTCTCGTGGTGGCTGAGTGACTCTGCACGTGACATAACTTTTCGACTAAATCCGACAGCGTCGAACGGGCCGACACGATAACATCGTGCCGAATAATATTAACATCTTGCGATTCATTGAGGATACATTTTTGAAGCATAAGCTTTCTTCGCACAGCTTCCTTCGCCATTTTCGTCTGGCGACGTGAAACACGGAACATCGAGCAGCCATTTGGCACTCGCGGACATACTGCTTCCGAATACGAATACGCGAGTACGGCGCGGCTGTTCCTCTTCGGGTAACGGAGCGATTGTAAAATTAATTCCCGCTGACAGCAGCAAGTCCCGGAGCAGACAGCGCGGCGCTGCCGCATTTATGGAGCCACCGAAAAGCAGCAGTAGCGGCAGCAGCACTCGAGATTGCTCGTGAAAGCGTTACCGGATTGTAACGGCGAAGGACGCGAGAAGGGAGACCCGGTGATACCGGGCGACCGGGCGGGAGGATACGGCGGGGAGAGGGTTCGAGAGAAGTAAAGTTAGCGAGACGTCCAAACTTATCTCCCCTCTGTTTAATTTAACGTAGCTTCGAGTTAGCCGTTAACGCACCGGCGACGAAACTCGGCCGACAAGCGTTCGTAATTCTGCGATCCTGGATTTCCACTACCTTCCACCGTCGCCATCGCCGGTGTTCTTCTTCTCCTTCTTCTTCGTCGCCACCGTCGAGACGACGACGGCAGTGATGGTGGCATCGCCGCCATTGCCAACGATACGACCGTGCCCCGAGTAGAATCGCGTCCCGGTAATGCGATACATCGCTGCAATATCCTCCCGAGTACTGCAACGAACCGTTTCGCGCCATTTAGCACCTAATTTGTAGCCTGAGAGAAGTTCACGCCGCCGCGCAACCCCATTCGGAACTTCGGGATAAGGGAGGAGATCGCGTTCCGGGCACAGAATACGACGGCAGCAAATGGACGTCGCCGCGCCGAGCGCACGCGAGAGCACTGCACCCCGTGAATGAAATTTTAACGAGTCGCAATGAGGCGAGCAGAGAAAGAGGGAGACAGAACGAATCTATCAACGAACCGTTACGAACGTCCCAATAACGAGAGAGAAACATTAAAGTCCGGCGAAACAATCCGGAACGAGATAAGTACGGGAGAACGAGAGACTTCGAACACTGAGGTGACTCGAAATCGGAAATTTGTGCTCGCGGCCGCGAGCATAATGAGAACATCAACCGCATTACAGATAGCCGATAGACGGATGTACCAGCCCATCGAGGGGTGAGAACGCTGCATGTCGGACTGGTCCGAGTACTGCAAACATTTTTTTTCGTATAAGCCGTGACAGGGCATGAACGCGGAAAAATGCAAACGACCGAAGCGTGTCCGCCATCCACCCGTTCGCGTTGGTTTCATCGCGGTATACGGAAACGTGCCTACTCGACGTGCTACAACTGTTTCCACTTCAACGACGTTGAAGTATCGCGCCTATAGATCGTTTCATCGGCGATTTTGCGAGCGTGTAAGCCGAAATCGTTCGATTAAAAAAAAAGAAAAACAGCAAAAAAGCGAAAAAAAGGGCGCACTGGTGCCTATCGGTTCGCGATATTGCACAATGCCGTCCGAAAGTGGGCTCGATAAATGGTGTTCCCCCTTTTATTTTCTGTCCGAACGAATGTCGAACGACTAGATTTGGAACATATACGGTGGTGGTGACTTTTGTCCCGGAACGAGTTGTTTCACGAAGGGACTTCATTGACGTTATCGATCACTGTTCACTGCGATTTGCTCCGAAGTCGCGCGGCGTTGTGCCGCGCTTGAAACCGGAAAAGAATTTTGCTGCAAGACAATTTTCTTTAAAGTCCCGCGCAGGAAGAAGCCTCGTGGGAACATTCTCAGGCAATCGAGATCTACACAGGCTGCAAAAATATTGAGTTTTGCGGCACACCGAATAACAATAATCTGAAATCGCATTAGAGATTCTGCGAGAAGTTGTGCGAGGAACCTGCTCGCTACGTGGAACAACGTTGTCGCAGAGAAACCGTGATTCTTCCTCGGCAGACGTCACTGTCCGGCAAAGATACGCTTCTCTCGGGAACGGATGCCAAGGGGTGAGCAGATCCGGAGCGCGAGGGAATCACAGAAGTACGGGTCTTAAGAAAACTCGCAATATTTACCCAACAGAAATCAGGCACGACGTAAAAATACAAATCGCCCTAATCATTATTTACTTTGCCGAGCGTCGCGCGCCCCTACTCGCTCTGAAAAGACTCCACCCCTGGCGCACTAAGCCGGCGGGAAAGAACTTTTCGGCTTCGGTGCACTCCAAACGCCGATCCGCCGGAGAAGCTCGTCGGCGAGTCGAGGACGACGGGTCGAAGGGACTGATTAAAGGCCTGTATCGATCGCGGCCAGGTAGACGAGCGTTAATTTCATTAGTGCACCCGGGCTCCTGCGTCCGATTCCCCGCGAAGAAATCTTAATCAATTAGCGCTCTCTGCGGCACGTGGAAGGAATCCACATTTCAGACCGGAAACACCGAGGTCAGTGTCTGTTTCGCTATCGAGCGAAATCGTATTCTGTGTGCATGCGAGATCAGATTTTCCCTCGACGAAGCAGATGAACTCATCGTTGCGAGTTTCCTGCCGTATCACGCGGTGTATTTCATAGTCGTCAAAAATAAATGTCCTCGCAAAAGAGTGAGATTCAATTAGGGTTACACTCGGTGTATCTGGCAGCTCCGCGTCGACTAGGGATCTCTGTCGAAAGCTCTCCACTTAATCTAAGAAAATCACAGGGAGTAAGACAGAGAGAGAGAGAGAGAGAGAGAGAGAGAGAGAGAGAGAGAGAGAGAGAGAGAGAGAGAGAGACAGAGACAGAGACAGAGAGAATGAAAAGGGGGAAATCCCGGTCGGTAATCGCTGACTCTGAATACGAAGACAAGAAGTTCGGTGAGGACGATGGTGAACAACGGCTGCGGGGAATGGAGCCGCAACGAAACGGAAGGGGAGACAAAGATGGTGGATAGAACGAGGGGCGCCGTTCGTCCGGAGAAAGAATGAAAAATAAGCCGCGAGGGATCAGGGACAAAACGGCTCATTGGCCACGCGTTCGCCTAACTACGTTACTCGTGGCAAGACCATTTCTCCTCGCTTCGGGTCAGCCAGGCCACTCCTGTCTGGAGAGAAGCGGAGAAAAAGAGAGGGAATGGGATTGCGAACAGCAATCAAGGGGAAGGTTGTACATATATATAGGAGGGGTATACAGGAGGGAGAAAGAGAAGCAGAAAAAAGGAGAGAAATATCTAAACGTTCCTTAGCCGCGGGCCCGGGAAATTGAATAGTACCTGCGAAATTGAAAGAGGAAATTCGACGCGTTTCGAGTCGTCGCTTCGCCGCGTCGCGGCGTCGAATTTTAGCCCGACCCTTCGCTATCGCACCCCGACGACTATCGGCTCCGCCTTTGTTCGGCACGATGCCGATGTACGACTGAAAAACGAAAATCGGCCGCGATCCAGTAAGTAATGGCGGCACTTGGAATGACGAATCGTTGCGCTATCGGTTCACCCTGCGGAAAAAAAGATGTGAGGTAAATCGCGCGGCGATCGAGACATAAGAAATCCGTCGCTGTAACATAGCAGTAACAATAGCGATTACACGCCTCTTGAGTGATTCGTGTAGTCACATGAATCATTTTGTGACTCTCGATTTATTTGAGATAGCAAGGAGATGTACGTGTGTATGTGAGATTCTCATTACGAGTTTGTAGAGCGTGCTGTAATAGACGTATTTATAATGTCTGTCAAATCAAGAGATCGTCTAATAATGCTCCCATAGAAATCGCCATCAAAGACTCCGCAATCGACCTATATCCACACATCGTTCGCAATGGATCGAGATAATTTAGCGGGGTCGGGTGGAGGGGACTATGATCGCGTTACCGATCTTTCTTTATCGGACATTAAGCAGGAATTCGCTCTGGGAATACACGCGGCTCATCGGTTCGCCGGCCGGAAGTGTACACGGGCGCAGAGGCCAACGGTCGTTTCGAGCAGAGGATGACAATAAAAAGGATGTATCGTTCGCGTAATGGTAACAAACGGGGCAATTAACCGTGGACCTGCTGAGGCAGCGGTCGTATCGCGAACGGTGGACCACGACCGCCGAAGGAAGTTGCGGCTCTCATCCGGAATAAGATCGTTCCGCAGTTCTGATTACGTAATCTCGCCCAAAGTCTGTGCCGGATCTAGCTTTTGTCTATCTGTCTTCCTCTTTCTCTCTCTCGCTCTCCCTTTCTGTCTCTCTGGACCCAATCGCAATTAGCCATGACCCGCGAGAATTATCGTCCACGGTGTTGGCACATCGTGCGAGTTCCCAGGTGAAACCTGTACACGCGCGAGCGTATCGAGCTTGCCTCCCTTGCTGTAACGGTGCAATTTATGCGATCACCTCGAAATTGACTTCGCCGCGTATAACGGTTCTATCGACCGGTCGACGATCCAATCGCGAGAAAAATGATTAATCTCGCACGGCCTGGCCTTAAATGGCCGATGGGAGATTGATTTATTCCCGCGATGATGCTGTGAAATCTGGACGCAATTGCACGCGCGTCGAGCGGGCAATATGATGGAAACGTGAGTGGAAGATCATTGAATTATCTTCTGCCTTTTTCACGATGCATATACATGTAAATAGATAAATACCATTCTGCTGCACACAATATCTCACGTGTAGAGCACGTAATAATTATTCTACAAGTTTAGAAACGGTTCGACTTCTTTTGCTAACAAAATTCTTTTCCGCTTCTCGTAGAAGGACTTAAACGTAGCAAATCGTATTTTATCCAAATGGGGGTATAATTAGTTGGAATAATGGAAGATACAGCAGCGCCATTATGTAAACGGCGCAATAAATGTAAATCAGGCGGCCACAGAGGCGGCAGTAACACGCGCCTAAAAACACCGTCGCGTCATCCGCCTACATTATCATCCGCGTTGCGGTCGATGAGAGCACGCGGGCGAGAAAAGGGATGGCTCGAAGGAGGAACAAATTCATTTAGAAGATTTAAGTTACGGCGCAGAGTGTTCTTTTAAAATCTGTTTGCGCGATCAGATCGGGCTTTACGAGAATTTCCGCTTCAAGAGTGAAAGAGAGAGACAGTCAGGAAGTCACTCCATTATCGTTTCATGCAGCGAGCGGAATGGCGCAATTTGGCGTCGAGCGCACCCTCTCGAATATTTTCGCGATACTATCTTTTAACTAGGAAGCTAATTGGCGAATCGACGGGAGCAAATTTGAAAGTGTGTCCGCAAAGGATCCGTGATAGACGAAGCTTGTAACAGAAGCACAGAGAGACGTTTGTAGGCGGGTCCACCAGCGCAGAAACGGATGGCTCTCAGCAGGCGGTAGCTTGTCCGACCAGAAGGAGGCGTACCACCTCGTCGCAATCATAACTATCAAAAGCAGAGCTTGCCCCTAACCCCTGGCATCGGATGTCTTTCGACCTATTTCCGCTATCTCGCTTATCTCGTCGTCGGGAGCGCTAGCGAGTTCCAGAACACCAATCTATCGGGTGGAAGGGCCGAAAAAGTAATAACGCTCGCTTCCGTAACGTCATCGTTTGCATTCTTCATCGAAAAAGTTCGCCGATGTCGGATTCAATTATTGTTCATCCTAGTTCCCGCCATTTATTGAAACAGGAAACAAACAGCAATTATGCTACTTCGGACTGAATGGACAGTCCAGGTTCGTTATAGAATTGTCTCGGAAGGATATTCGCGACAGATTAGTTTTTTTATACCTGATCGTATTCACAACAAACTTGTAACGCATTATCTGTCTGCTTCGATATCTCTCTCTCACTCAACATCGAAGTCAGAGATCATTCAACTTCACAAAAGCAAGAATGCGTGTTGCTACCAAAGAAACTGCAAGTGCTCGATTTGATCGCACTTAGAGAATCGAAGTTTTTACGATACGTTTATACGGGCCGGTACTGTGCAAGTCGGGATCACGGTGTGGCACCGACGTCAATTAAGTTGATTCATGAGGACCGCGCCATCCCCTTACTCTCTTCGTGATGATCTTCCAACCATGGATACCGTCTCGAACTTCGGAGGCTCAAAGAGATCGTCGTGGCGTCGCAGAACGATCGTCGTGGCGAACGACGGTCGGCTTCCTCTTTCAGACACGCCTCTGCCAACTTTCCCCGTTCGCGGGGGAACAAAGAGAGGGAGGGACTTGGGTAGACGCGTCGACGCGTTTAAAAGAGGTAACCAGCCGCGGTTGACATTCGTTTCTTTTATCGCTCGCGGTGCATCATGAAGCGAAGAAAAGAAGACGGCCGCGAGGCAGAGCGAGGACGACGAGCAGCAGGGTGGAAGGCAGAGTGCGAGGGCGACGTTCGCGAGTTTCTGGCCTCCGTGCCAAGGCCGATTCTCAGCCCGGGTCTGTGCTGTCCGGGGTGTGCTTTACATGGGGCACAATGCAATGGGCGTCGTTATGGCCGAGTAGCGTCATAAAGACTCAGCGTCTCACTCGCCGCACAAAGCGCGCTATTTTGCCACCCTTGCCGACCTCTCTCCACCCCCAGCCACCCATCCTTCCTGGCGACTCTACTTTTTCCACCCTCGTCCGTGCGTTCGTGTGTCCTCTCGGTTTGCCGGTAACGGCGTCCTTTACACGCTCGCTCGTGCGTTCCTTCTCCTCACCCCTCGCTTTGTCGGCAGCGGACGGCAGCTTCAAGCGCCACTCGCGTCGTCAGCACACTCCAACGGTCTGGATTTTCCCTTTGCCACGCCGGCTCGACTCGGACCTCCTCCTCTTCCTCCACGGAGGACTCCAGCTCCGACGTCTCGCTCTGTTCCCACTCGCGCGGACAAAGGTGCGAGGTTTATTTAAACCTGTTCCCCGTTTTTCTCATTTAGTTCTCGACTTCTCGGATACTCGGCACTTGGACGACCTGTACCCGCAGATCGTCCCTTGCATCTCGGTAAAATGTAACAACTGTGATGAAAGCCGCTTATCTTGTCCTCATTGGAGTATACGAGGTACATGGGGTATTACGATGCTCAAATAATCAATAAATGATGACGCAGAATATTACTCATGTAGGAAATAATTCATTTATGAAACCAATTTACCTTAACAGGAATTAATTATTGGGATAACGTCACGAAAACTTAACAAAATCGTATTACCTTTTTCTTTTATTTTCGTTCACGATAGATATCGGATAGACGACGGATGAATCAGAGTCACGTGGAAACGACGCGTCACGGACGCGCTCGTGACGATCGATTCCCTGTAAATCTTCCGCCCGCGACAAATCACTCCGTTAGCAAGTGGAGATCCATTAATCGCATTCCCGTTTGCTCTACCACCGGTAAAAGCCTCGCGTCGTCGGAAGCACAGAGGGTGGGCAAACGCGGGGGATGGCGATGCGGCGATCGCCGCCATACACACTTCCCGGCTCGCCGCCTTTATGGGCCTAATATAAAGAAACGACCATGGTCAACTATCTGCCAACAGTCTAGGCAACGTTTCATGACCCGCTCGTGCGATAACACGACATAATCTTCGTCTCCTGTGCAGCCTCCGATCCTTTCCTCGATGACGTTCGCCAACTTCCTCTCGCCGTTTTTCTCACATCGTCGGATATCGTTGCGTTTCCTCTCGAGACTTCTCTCCCGATTCTTTTCTATTTCGGGTAGTTTCCGCGCCGTCGTTCCACGTTCTTATCTCGCCCTCGACTACTCCGAAAGATTAGCTTTGCGTTGCAAATTAACTCGTCATCACCATTCACGCGAGAACAGAAACGAATCTCGCGTATCTCTGACACATTTGCATCATCCGCGTTATGAATAGCATTCCTGAATTTATTTATTACGCGCTGAGCGCATCTGCGTTTCTCGTATAGCGTCATCGTCCGCGGATCCTGCGGACCGTCTTTACATCTTTTTCTCTTTTTTTTCTTCTTTTTTCACCTTTGCAAGACTTTCTTTCGCATTTATTTTGCGCGAACGAGGGCAACTCTATTGTGCATCAGTGCTCGGCACGGTGTTGCTCGCGTTGTTTCCTTTTGAAGGCGTACCGTACAATGTGAAGAGAGTTTACGGAAACGAGAGAGAGAGACCAAGAAATTCGTCTTCACCGTCTTGCCGGTTGCTACCTTGGCGTTTTCATATTCGAAACATTTTGCTGGCACGCCATTCGCGAGATTAGACACTGCACGCAGTGAATTACACGAGTAATACAATTACGTCGCGTAATTATGATAATTGCGAACCGTCGTGTCGGCTAATTGCACGATTCTCGTCTGATGCGAGACGCGCGCGCGAGAGACGGAACGAGTAATTCTCCGCTGCCCCCGCAAACCCCTCGTTCCGCCTTCTGCCGAACTCTTTCGGTCGTTGCGCGAATTTCGGAATATAGTGTTTCCTGACGAACCCGAGGCCATTGCAGCCGCGCCACGATCCAATCAACACCCTTTCACGCGCGAGACAGCAGCCGAGCTGCGCGAACTTGTGAAATATGATATTCGGGAGTCTCTGTATAAAGCCCCGTGGCGATACGGGATTTTGCGTAAAGCCAGAAAAATATAAAATATCTCTCGCGGTTCCTTTTCATCTCGCTCGGCGTTCCCGACTTCCGTTCGATCGGCCGGACGGCGTTATCGACGCAAGAGATGAGTGAAGAAACGACGTGTTTGTTCGTTCATTGCGACATTTAAGGGCGTGAGTCTCGGCGAACGGAATCCCAGCAGAAGAGAGGAAGGAAATAATGCTAAGAAACACGCGACTGTGAGATGTAGACGTCTGAAGCGTCGTCTGGCGCGGTTCATGCACATGCAATTGCAGATACATATGCATGCATCCATGCCTAGGGCCGAGTCGGCGAAGGTTTTTGAGCGTCGCGGATGCAAGCAACCTCACTAGACAGAAGAGCGTCTAGTGTCAAGTGGCAACGTGGAATGAAGGAACTCGAGGGCGAGACGGGGAGGCGGCGGCAGTGGTGGGCCGAGGGTGGTGATTGTCGATGGAAGGATGGCAGTGCCCTGCGCAAGGGTAGCTTAGGAGGCGAAGGTGAGAAAATAGAGAGAGGGTGGCAGAGGTGGTAGAGGAGAACGAAAGAGTCGAAGGGAGGAGTAACGATGCCTTGTCGCATGCAGAATCGCGGCTCGATAATCGTGATAGAACGGCGCCATTACCGCGCCGTGCAAAACGCCATCGTCGACGTCGTCATTCGAATATTTCCTTCCGCCTACCCCTTCTTCTGTCCTTCTCTCTCACTCCTTTCTGTTTTTTCCTTCCTTTTTTAACGACACATTGAAATCACTTTGGGACGTCAGCCGACTTCGCGACGTGCCCCGCGAGCACCCCTCCTGCGCCCTTTTAACGCCACTCCCGGACCGGAAGTGACAACCTCGATGACGGGTTTATGGTGACGCTCGGCTCGACCGAGGGAGAGGGAGAGAGAGAGAGAGAGAGAGAGAGAGAGAGAGAGAACCGGTCCTGGACCCGCTTTTAAAGCGTCGATCTTAATAAATGACAGTGGCGCGCGAGGAAAATCAAAGTGGAAGTTCTCCGCGACTACCCGTGGACTTTTATCGGCGATTTTTCTTCGTTCCGGTGAATTGACGTATTGCGTGATGGCACGAGCTCGGACAGTCTCTGATCGTCGCGATGACCGACGGTTGACTCGATCGGATTTGTGAAAAGAAATAAACGTCCGAAGATACGCACGCAAGATTATACAGGAGAGTCGATACTCCCACCCGCGATTCTCGCTCATCACATCCATGAACGTACGAGAGTCAATATCGAGATCAGTGAGAGAAAATCTCTTTTCCGGCAACAGTCTTCATGAGATGGAGAAACGGACGCATGATTGTCTCTCTCTTTCTTCCTCTGCCTCTCAACCTGAAAGCGTATCTCTGCGTCCCGTCCGTTTCTACGTTAATAGTATGCATTTATTCGGAGACGCGGAATTAGAGCAGGGATTGCGTCCGCAAGCGGAAGTGGGCACGCTCGCCGTTTGAAAATCGCTGAGCAAGACGCTTTTGAATTATTCAATCTCGCGGCGATGGAAAAGCGTCACCTTCCGGTCCCAGCCCTTCCCATCGCCTCGACAGTCCTCCTCTTGTGGAAACGATAAACCTAATATCTTCGAGCCTAGCTGCGCCGACTGGCTCTACTTTCAACCCTCGATCTTCCTCCATCGGCCACTCACCGCGGCGAGCCAAATTTCGCCGAAGTTACTTCAGTTTTTTCTATGCTCCGAATGGAAGGTATCGGCTCCACGGATATTGAGCTCCACGAGTGCATAATCTAACGATCGAACCTTAATACACACGACAAACGGGACGATCAATATCCCGCAGCAATTTCAATTCGATGAGTAAAATAATGGTCTATCGTCTATAAGATAATACCAATGCAACTGACGCGATTAACATCAAATAGTCATTACTCATAGAAACTTTTGAAATAAGATTATTAGGATAATTGTTAGGTAAGGATGAGAGACAGAGAATGTTCCATAAACTCCCTTCTATCCGCCAAAAATATCCAGTGTGCACAATTGATGCGCATTTTTAAATACAAAATC
Source organism: Ooceraea biroi (assembly GCF_003672135.1). Classification (NCBI taxonomy): domain Eukaryota; kingdom Metazoa; phylum Arthropoda; class Insecta; order Hymenoptera; family Formicidae; genus Ooceraea; species Ooceraea biroi. The sequence goes on from NC_039506.1 coordinate 21,313,407, forward strand.
GTCTATAAGATAATACCGATGTAACTGATGCGATTTCGGAAACCGCTCAGTGCGTGCATGCGTAACATCGTGCTCGCAGACGACGTATCGCCAATCTGCTTGCTCACGCCTACATTACTTCTCGTGCGAAAATAATTGACGCGATACCGTAACGACGCGACGGGCGGAACTTCTCGCGCGACTCGTCGCCGATAATTTCCGCGCTGATGCACCCGCGTGCGAGTAGCGCAGAGTGGAGCTGCAGCAGCGATGCAAGTAACCGCGACCTACGACGCGCATCTCTACGTGGTCAAAAGCCGGTCAGATTCAATTACGAGGCAGTTTAATAATTCGCCACAAGCCGAGTCACGTACCGTGCCGAGACAAGGGTCCGTCCCATCCTCCGATTTGCCAGAGTTGCGAACTTGTTTTTGAGCTTGCCGCTCGCATCGCCGCTGCAACTCCTGTGATACACGGCCGCGTTTGCGGAAATTCTGGCCGCAATTTTCCGCTCTCCGCTACTTTCCTGAAACCGATTGCGCGATTACTCGCGCAAACGTGCATAAAAACGTTTTTATTCCCGCCGTTTGCACTCGCGCATTCTAAAGCGTTCGCTCATAGAAAGTTAAACGATGCATTCTCCTAATTCAGGCTTCTTCTCGTGTTCTCAGTATTGTTTTCTTTGTTATATGTAGTAGATATCTTCCTAGTTTATCAATGTACTTTTTTTCGTTTGTTTCATGTGCTCCTGAAACGCGACGTTCCGCACAGCACGCTAATAAACTCTCCGCTCGACTTTAACTCAACTCTGATATCGACAGTAGATTAACTGTCGCGTGTCTCGCTTATCCAGGCCGAACGAATGCACAGGTGCTGAACGTATATTTCCCGCGTCGACGTGAATTTCGTACGAGAACGAATCGCACGCGGAACCTCGCCGAATTGAATGCGCTCGCGGATTGAGAGTCATCGCGAGTACTCGTCCCGCGGACAGCGATGGTCCTCTGAAATTCGCGAGCGATCGGTTCTTATCCAGACAAAATATCTCCTCGTCGCAGCTCGTTCAGCATATATTCACACACTAACTCTCGCTTGGGACGAGCAAGAACGAATTTAAACCCCTCCAGCGAGACGTCGAGGGTGTAAATCCTCGGCCGTCGCGATGAAAAGTCGCGAGCTGCGGCGCCGATAACATTGATACGTCAGCGAGTCCGCGCTTACGATTTTTTTGCGGATCACCGAAGCGCGTATCTGTAACGGTAGATTTCCATTCCCCTTTCTGTATCTCTCTTCCTCTTTCTCTCTCTTTCCCCTCTTCATCGCATAATAATGCAGTTGTCGGGTTTTTACCGCGCCCGTCGTCTCCGGAAAGTGCGCGTCCGGGTATGAGTGAGTGCGTGAACGCGCGGCAAAGGGAATATCAACGGGTCCCATCTATGCGTGAAAAATGACAGCGATGTATCAAACGGCGCGGTCATTAATCATCGTCCTTGCGCGAGCGGCATCGTCGCGACGCCGAGGAGGTCCTTTCGACGCCTGCCTACCCCGCCAGCGAAATCCGTTCCGCCAGTCGTGCCGAAATCCAGCCGAAGCCCACCGTTCCGCAACGCTTGGCAAAATAGAGAGGTGGAGGTTGAAGCGCTACTTCGCTACCTCTTTGCAAGCGCCGATGGCAAAGGGAGGACAGACAGGCGGACACTAATAGATAGCTGCGTTTACATGTAGCTCTGAGATTGATGATCTTGTTCTGCTCGACTTGATGAAATAATAGTAATAAATAAATAAATAAACGCTGTTATATTCCGCGACGCATCTCGCAGTACCTCGCTCATTACGTAGCAATTCGATCTTTCTCTTAGATTCGATCGTTGTCAGTTTCACAGCGGTTAATTGGTGCACCTTCGGCGACATTTAAACGGCTCTATATCGATATACATAAAAGCTCCCATTGATAAATTAAATAAAACACCGAGTCAACGGCGCGTCGTTTAGCGCGAATTTGTTCAGTTTAATTAATCCCGACAGTGCACACAGGCAGAACAAGCATCGCCGCAATACCCCGGCAGTAGTTTGCTGTTGCTGTTCGCAGTTGTGTCAACAGGATTCATATCTGAGCACATTACGATTCAGCGTCCGCGGAACGTCGGATTACGCGCGGAGTGCGCGCGTGTGTTCTTTCTCGACTCTTTTTTTTCTATATCGAATAACGGTGCGAACGCCAGTGAAAGAGAACAATGCGCGATGCGTCGGCGTATCGTAGCGGCGCAATGCGTTTAGATATCCATGAAAAATATAAAAAAATCACCCACGAGCGAAGGAGAACGAGGAGGTGCGAGCGAGAGGGAAAACGGGTTGCTTTGTCCCATTGTGTCGTTACCTCGTTAATGACACCGTTTTTGCACGCTCGCGATCGCTCGGCCGCGCTGTCGTTCGTACTTGCCTCAAAAGCGCGTCGGCCGCACGCACGCACTCACGCACGCATGCATTGATGACAGTGCATTCACGCGCGTGCAGGCAGGCACGCTGATGTCATTATAAACGAGCGAGCGAGTGGATCCGCACTCAATTTGTTTGATATCCTCGCCACGTATAATCGACGAACACTTTTCCCACCACACGAATATACCTACATACATACACAGAGAGACGCGTACCCCATCCCAACTACATCCACCAGCACGACACGCCACTTTGTCATCGTAATACGGTCCTACGGGGACCCTCCCGATACCTCTGAGGAAAGCGACCCCGCAAAAAGTGCGCGTCCTCAGCACTGTGAGAGTTTCTCGACGAGGATCCCATCGAGGATGCGCTCCGCGACCGGTACACGGGGATCCGCTCGGTGAACGAGGCTTAAACGCTCTACATCGGGGGTGACGATCGCCACTTAAATATCATGATTCGCCGTTTTCACCCTATACGTGTGCGTACGAGTTCTTTCTTCCTCGCCTGCGTCATCATTTAATGACGTTACACTGCGTTTAAGAGCGTAGAGACATCCACCGGCGAGTACTACGCGACGCTACGCTACGCGCGACGATCGTGATTTCGCAGAGATTTTTTCAGCAGAATGGAAAGTGTTCGCATCTCTCTTACAATTAGTTTGAAACATTATTTAATCACGCGCTGTCATTTAACTGTTCTATACAACGAGTCTGCACAACTGCGCTCGTAGCACTCGTCGGGAACTCGCGAGAAGCAAAGTTTGATAACGAATCGCGAGGAGGAAACTCCTTGAAAGCCCCGCGAAATTCCGACGCACTGATCCCGAACGTCGGAATTTCGAGGATAATCGCGATAATGATCCCCCGCGTGGCGTCGCCTCGCAATGCTCTCGCTTCGACGCAGTCTTGACAAACGTGGAGGAAGGCACACGGACGAACAGGAGGGTGGCACGCGCGCGGGGGTGCGAGGAGGGTGTAAATAAGGGGTATCCCACTGTGCCCGGAGCTTGGACTTATCAGATGGCGGTCATGTAAACCGATTCTGGAGAGATAAAAGCCCGGCGTCCACCAGCCCGGCGTCGTTGCGGCGCTCGCGTGGGTACACGCACATCCGCGCACGTCCTTGTGAAGGTGCACGTCCACCGATACGGATACACCGACGACGTCCGCTGGTAACACGAAATGAATGATGATTCATGCCGCACGCGAGCGATTTCACGTCGTGTTCCCGTATTCTTTACCGACGTAACGGGGGGTAAGTGGGGAATAATATGCCGTCATTTGGTCTTCGTGCAACAGGGAGCTAACTCCCGCGAACCCCCAATCGATACACGTCGCCGTGTGTCGCGTGTGCTTCGCGGCTTTTTCTCCGGTCTTTCCACCGAGACTGCTGTTTCTCGATGCGCATCTTCATTTTCCGAGTGACACATCGATCGTTGTTCGTGGGGAAGCGTGGAAAAAAGATTATTGATCGTCCATTGATTTGCGGCGTCGTACATTAATCTCGATGTTACGTACTCTTCGCGATGCATAAGGGCCAAAATTATTCGCAAATCACCGAAGGAAGGATCATCCGTCAGCAATACGTGATTACGCATGTTATACGCGTGATGAGTTACGTAATGCATTATACATCACGACGTTGTGTATTATAGATTACGTAATTTCGAATATCAATACGGTCACTAACGTGGTTGGTCGGCAGACCGGTTTTAGGCCTCAATAAACGATTGAGGCCTGCGAGAATGCACGTCAATTATCGTTCGCATTTATATTCGGCCGCATTTTAATGCACACGCTGGCTGGTACCACATCCGCCGTCGCGGCGGCCGTCGCGACAATGCAGCATTAAAACGCGAACGTACCCGTCGAATTAACGTGCCGGGAGAGTAACGTTTCCGCGGCACGCTTACAAACGCGGAAACGATTGGCATCGTGGCGTATGTCGCGTTAACGTAGCTCGTCGACAATACTGCAAAAAGGAAAAATTAATGAAAATGCTAGACAACGAGCGACATTTCCGTGGCGCTTTCCGGATGGAACGCGTTTTCGCGATGCACCGAAGAAGACATATTATGCAGAGCAGAGCTCGTTACGTAATTCTCGAAAAATGTAACATTCGGGGACAGAAATCGATCTTGGTTTCTCATGGAAGATTCCCCCTCTCGCCCGCCGGTGGGAATGCACCGACTAACGTCGACGCGACACGACACGACGTCTGGAAGAAGAACGTAAGGTATTCGCGTTTACCCTCGACTTACCTAATGCTACGACCCCAAGAGCTTCATTACAAATAGACGATGCACTCCTCGCGATTACAAAGGGGCAGATGAGGAGAGAGGGCGAGAGTGTACAGAGGGCGAAAGAGAGAGATACCGCGCCGCAAAAGGAGAGATCATGGAGCGAGGCATCGGATGATTCTACTTGGCCTGATCTCCGTCTCTCCGAGAGAGATTCTGTTCCGAGAGATTAGGTAGACCGGCAATCTCGCGAGCAGGAAGCCGTGAATGTTTAACGTCGCTCGCGATGCCGCAAACCCACAAGCGCGTTTTTAACGATGCAGCCTTTTATGCGAGCTTGGCGTCCCGCTTGTGCGCGTACACGAGAACGCGGTAATTAATCGCTAATGTGTCGGCCGCGTCCGTAAACCAATTAACGTGCAGTGTGCAGGAAAGCGGAGGTCTAAAGAACGAGGATCAATAATCTACGAAAAAATCTGCGAGTAAGAGGGAGCGATGAAACATCGGAGGAAAAGTACGGTTGCCACGATTTAGTGGGAATTGCGAGAGCCATTTTGGGCAGTCGGAACAAAGGTTCCGCAGCTGCATAATCACGCAATTACTTTACTTTTGACGGAAAGTTTAATATGCAAAGAATAATAATCGCATTCTTTCTGGTGCGCGCTCCACCCGCGCAAATTATTCCGCCTTGGAAGCGTCAAGTACGTAACAAAAATGTGAGCACGACGGGAAAATCGATTAGATTAGAGGCACGTTGCTATTATAAAAGGGAAGATTAAAAACCCACCCGACTCTTCGCTGCTATTACCAGAGGGATGATCAAAAGGGCATTCCGCCGACGTATGAGCTACCCTTAACGAACTTTCGAAATAATTACCAGCCGAGGATTAATTATGTTCACTTTAACGAAGAGTATATCAATTTTATCCTTGGGAACTCCGTGCCAAAGGCCCGCGAAAAGTTTCAGCATCAAATAAAATTACGTTTTATAATAGCAACGTGCCTCTAATCTAATCGATTTTCCCCGTCGTGCTCACATTTTTGTTACGTACTTGACGCTTCCAAGGCGGAATAATTTGCGCGGGTGGAGCGCGCACCAGAAAGAATGCGATTATTATTCTTTGCATATTAAACTTTCCGTCAAAAGTAAAGTAATTGCGTGATTATGCAGCTGCGGAACCTTTGTCCGACTGCCCAAAATGGCTCTCGCAATTCCCACTAAATCGTGGCAACCGTACTTTTCCTCCGATGTTTCATCGCTCCCTCTTACTCGCAGATTTTTTCGTAGATTATTGATCCTCGTTCTTTAGACCTCCGCTTTCCTGCACACTGCACGTTAATTGGTTTACGGACGCGGCCGACACATTAGCGATTAATTACCGCGTTCTCGTGTACGCGCACAAGCGGGACGCCAAGCTCGCATAAAAGGCTGCATCGTTAAAAACGCGCTTGTGGGTTTGCGGCATCGCGAGCGACGTTAAACATTCACGGCTTCCTGCTCGCGAGATTGCCGGTCTACCTAATCTCTCGGAACAGAATCTCTCTCGGAGAGACGGAGATCAGGCCAAGTAGAATCATCCGATGCCTCGCTCCATGATCTCTCCTCTTACGGCGCGGTATCTCTCTCTTTCGTCCTCTGTACACTCTCGCCCTCTCTCCTCATCTGCCCCTTTGTAATCGCGAGGAGTGCATCGTCTATTTGTAATGAAGCTCTTGGGGTCGTAGCATTAGGTAAGTCGAGGGTAAACGCAAATACCTTACGTTCTTCTTCCAGACGTCGTGTCGTGTCGCGTCGACGTTAGTCGGTGCATTCCCACCGGCGGGCGAGAGGGGGAATCTTCCATGAGAAACCAAATCGATTTCTGTCCCCGAATGTTACATTTTCGAGAATTACGTAACGAGCTCTGCTCTGCATAATATGTCTTCTTCGGTGCATCGCGAAAACGCGTTCCATCCCGGAAAGCGCCACGGAAATGTCGCTCGTTGTCTAGCATTTCATTAATTTTTCCTTTTTGCAGTATTGTCGACGAGCTACGTTAACGCGACATACGCCACGATGCCAATCGTTTCCGCGTTTGTAAGCGTGCCGCGGAAACGTTACTCTCCCGGCACGTTAATTCGACGGGTACGTTCGCGTTTTAATGCTGCATTGTCGCGACGGCCGCCGCGACGGCGGATGTGGTACCAGCCAGCGTGTGCATTAAAATGCGGCCGAATATAAATGCGAACGATAATTGACGTGCATTCTCGCAGGCCTCAATCGTTTATTGAGGCCTAAAACCGGTCTGCCGACCAACCACGTTAGTGACCGTATTGATATTCGAAATTACGTAATCTATAATACACAACGTCTGATGTATAATGCATTACGTAACTCATCACGCGTATAACATGCGTAATCACGTATTGCTGACGGATGATCCTTCCTTCGGTGATTTGCGAATAATTTTGGCCCTTATGCATCGCGAAGAGTACGTAACATCGAGATTAATGTACGATGCCGCAAATCAATGGACGATCAATAATCTTTTTTCCACGCTTCCCCACGAACGACGATCGATGTGTCACTCGGAAAATGAAGATGCGCATCGAGAAACAGCAGTCTCGGTGGAAAGACCGGAGAAAAAGCCGCGAAGCACACGCGACACACGGCGACGTGTATCGATTGGGGTTCGCGGAGTTAGCTCCCTGTTGCACGAAGACCAAATGACGGCATATTATTCCCCACTTACCCCCCGTTACGTCGGTAAAGAATACGGGAACACGACGTGAAATCGCTCGCGTGCGGCATGAATCATCATTCATTTCGTGTTACCAGCGGACGTCGTCGGTGTATCCGTATCGGTGGACGTGCACCTTCACAAGGACGTGCGCGGATGTGCGTGTACCCACGCGAGCGCCGCAACGACGCCGGCTGGTGGACGCCGGGCTTTTATCTCTCCAGAATCGGTTTACATGACCGCCATCTGATAAGTCCAAGCTCCGGGCACAGTGGGATACCCCTTATTTACACCCTCCTCGCACCCCCGCGCGCGTGCCACCCTCCTGTTCGTCCGTGTGCCTTCCTCCACGTTTGTCAAGACTGCGTCGAAGCGAGAGCATTGCGAGGCGACGCCACGCGGGGATCATTATCGCGATTATCCTCGAAATTCCGACGTTCGGGATCAGTGCGTCGGAATTTCGCGGGGCTTTCAAGGAGTTTCCTCCTCGCGATTCGTTATCAAACTTGCTTCTCGCGAGTTCCCGACGAGTGCTACGAGCGCAGTTGTGCAGACTCGTTGTATAGAACAGTTAAATGACAGCGCGTGATTAAATAATGTTTCAAACTAATTGTAAGAGAGATGCGAACACTTTCCATTCTGCTGAAAAAATCTCTGCGAAATACGATCGTCGCGCGTAGCGTAGCGTCGCGTAGTACTCGCCGGTGGATGTCTCTACGCTCTTAAACGCAGTGTAACGTCATTAAATGATGACGCAGGCGAGGAAGAAAGAACTCGTACGCACACGTATAGGTGAAAACGGCGAATCATGATATTTAAGTGGCGATCGTCACCCCCGATGTAGAGCGTTTAAGCCTCGTTCACCGAGCGATCCCCGTGTACCGGTCGCGGAGCGCATCCTCGATGGGATCCTCGTCGAGAAACTCTCACAGTGCTGAGGACGCGCACTTTTTGCGGGGTCGCTTTCCTCAGAGGTATCGGGAGGTCCCCGTAGGACCGTATTACGATGACAAAGTGGCGTGTCGTGCTGGTGGATGTAGTTGGGATGGGGTACGCGTCTCTCTGTGTATGTATGTAGGTATATTCGTGTGGTGGGAAAAGTGTTCGTCGATTATACGTGGCGAGGATATCAAACAAATTGAGTGCGGATCCACTCGCTCGCTCGTTTATAATGACATCAGCGTGCCTGCCTGCACGCGCGTGAATGCACTGTCATCAATGCATGCGTGCGTGAGTGCGTGCGTGCGGCCGACGCGCTTTTGAGGCAAGTACGAACGACAGCGCGGCCGAGCGATCGCGAGCGTGCAAAAACGGTGTCATTAACGAGGTAACGACACAATGGGACAAAGCAACCCGTTTTCCCTCTCGCTCGCACCTCCTCGTTCTCCTTCGCTCGTGGGTGATTTTTTTATATTTTTCATGGATATCTAAACGCATTGCGCCGCTACGATACGCCGACGCATCGCGCATTGTTCTCTTTCACTGGCGTTCGCACCGTTATTCGATATAGAAAAAAAAGAGTCGAGAAAGAACACACGCGCGCACTCCGCGCGTAATCCGACGTTCCGCGGACGCTGAATCGTAATGTGCTCAGATATGAATCCTGTTGACACAACTGCGAACAGCAACAGCAAACTACTGCCGGGTATTGCGGCGATGCTTGTTCTGCCTGTGTGCACTGTCGGATTAATTAAACTGAACAAATTCGCGCTAAACGACGCGCCGTTGACTCGGTGTTTTATTTAATTTATCAATGGGAGCTTTTATGTATATCGATATAGAGCCGTTTAAATGTCGCCGAAGGTGCACCAATTAACCGCTGTGAAACTGACAACGATCGAATCTAAGAGAAAGATCGAATTGCTACGTAATGAGCGAGGTACTGCGAGATGCGTCGCGGAATATAACAGCGTTTATTTATTTATTTATTACTATTATTTCATCAAGTCGAGCAGAACAAGATCATCAATCTCAGAGCTACATGTAAACGCAGCTATCTATTAGTGTCCGCCTGTCTGTCCTCCCTTTGCCATCGGCGCTTGCAAAGAGGTAGCGAAGTAGCGCTTCAACCTCCACCTCTCTATTTTGCCAAGCGTTGCGGAACGGTGGGCTTCGGCTGGATTTCGGCACGACTGGCGGAACGGATTTCGCTGGCGGGGTAGGCAGGCGTCGAAAGGACCTCCTCGGCGTCGCGACGATGCCGCTCGCGCAAGGACGATGATTAATGACCGCGCCGTTTGATACATCGCTGTCATTTTTCACGCATAGATGGGACCCGTTGATATTCCCTTTGCCGCGCGTTCACGCACTCACTCATACCCGGACGCGCACTTTCCGGAGACGACGGGCGCGGTAAAAACCCGACAACTGCATTATTATGCGATGAAGAGGGGAAAGAGAGAGAAAGAGGAAGAGAGATACAGAAAGGGGAATGGAAATCTACCGTTACAGATACGCGCTTCGGTGATCCGCAAAAAAATCGTAAGCGCGGACTCGCTGACGTATCAATGTTATCGGCGCCGCAGCTCGCGACTTTTCATCGCGACGGCCGAGGATTTACACCCTCGACGTCTCGCTGGAGGGGTTTAAATTCGTTCTTGCTCGTCCCAAGCGAGAGTTAGTGTGTGAATATATGCTGAACGAGCTGCGACGAGGAGATATTTTGTCTGGATAAGAACCGATCGCTCGCGAATTTCAGAGGACCATCGCTGTCCGCGGGACGAGTACTCGCGATGACTCTCAATCCGCGAGCGCATTCAATTCGGCGAGGTTCCGCGTGCGATTCGTTCTCGTACGAAATTCACGTCGACGCGGGAAATATACGTTCAGCACCTGTGCATTCGTTCGGCCTGGATAAGCGAGACACGCGACAGTTAATCTACTGTCGATATCAGAGTTGAGTTAAAGTCGAGCGGAGAGTTTATTAGCGTGCTGTGCGGAACGTCGCGTTTCAGGAGCACATGAAACAAACGAAAAAAAGTACATTGATAAACTAGGAAGATATCTACTACATATAACAAAGAAAACAATACTGAGAACACGAGAAGAAGCCTGAATTAGGAGAATGCATCGTTTAACTTTCTATGAGCGAACGCTTTAGAATGCGCGAGTGCAAACGGCGGGAATAAAAACGTTTTTATGCACGTTTGCGCGAGTAATCGCGCAATCGGTTTCAGGAAAGTAGCGGAGAGCGGAAAATTGCGGCCAGAATTTCCGCAAACGCGGCCGTGTATCACAGGAGTTGCAGCGGCGATGCGAGCGGCAAGCTCAAAAACAAGTTCGCAACTCTGGCAAATCGGAGGATGGGACGGACCCTTGTCTCGGCACGGTACGTGACTCGGCTTGTGGCGAATTATTAAACTGCCTCGTAATTGAATCTGACCGGCTTTTGACCACGTAGAGATGCGCGTCGTAGGTCGCGGTTACTTGCATCGCTGCTGCAGCTCCACTCTGCGCTACTCGCACGCGGGTGCATCAGCGCGGAAATTATCGGCGACGAGTCGCGCGAGAAGTTCCGCCCGTCGCGTCGTTACGGTATCGCGTCAATTATTTTCGCACGAGAAGTAATGTAGGCGTGAGCAAGCAGATTGGCGATACGTCGTCTGCGAGCACGATGTTACGCATGCACGCACTGAGCGGTTTCCGAAATCGCATCAGTTACATCGGTATTATCTTATAGACGATTTTGTATTTAAAAATGCGCATCAATTGTGCACACTGGATATTTTTGGCGGATAGAAGGGAGTTTATGGAACATTCTCTGTCTCTCATCCTTACCTAACAATTATCCTAATAATCTTATTTCAAAAGTTTCTATGAGTAATGACTATTTGATGTTAATCGCGTCAGTTGCATTGGTATTATCTTATAGACGATAGACCATTATTTTACTCATCGAATTGAAATTGCTGCGGGATATTGATCGTCCCGTTTGTCGTGTGTATTAAGGTTCGATCGTTAGATTATGCACTCGTGGAGCTCAATATCCGTGGAGCCGATACCTTCCATTCGGAGCATAGAAAAAACTGAAGTAACTTCGGCGAAATTTGGCTCGCCGCGGTGAGTGGCCGATGGAGGAAGATCGAGGGTTGAAAGTAGAGCCAGTCGGCGTAGCTAGGCTCGAAGATATTAGGTTTATCGTTTCCACAAGAGGAGGACTGTCGAGGCGATGGAAGGGCTGGGACCGGAAGGTGACGCTTTTCCATCGCCGCGAGATTGAATAATTCAAAAGCGTCTTGCTCAGCGATTTTCAAACGGCGAGCGTGCCCACTTCCGCTTGCGGACGCAATCCCTGCTCTAATTCCGCGTCTCCGAATAAATGCATACTATTAACGTAGAAACGGACGGGACGCAGAGATACGCTTTCAGGTTGAGAGGCAGAGGAAGAAAGAGAGAGACAATCATGCGTCCGTTTCTCCATCTCATGAAGACTGTTGCCGGAAAAGAGATTTTCTCTCACTGATCTCGATATTGACTCTCGTACGTTCATGGATGTGATGAGCGAGAATCGCGGGTGGGAGTATCGACTCTCCTGTATAATCTTGCGTGCGTATCTTCGGACGTTTATTTCTTTTCACAAATCCGATCGAGTCAACCGTCGGTCATCGCGACGATCAGAGACTGTCCGAGCTCGTGCCATCACGCAATACGTCAATTCACCGGAACGAAGAAAAATCGCCGATAAAAGTCCACGGGTAGTCGCGGAGAACTTCCACTTTGATTTTCCTCGCGCGCCACTGTCATTTATTAAGATCGACGCTTTAAAAGCGGGTCCAGGACCGGTTCTCTCTCTCTCTCTCTCTCTCTCTCTCTCTCTCCCTCTCCCTCGGTCGAGCCGAGCGTCACCATAAACCCGTCATCGAGGTTGTCACTTCCGGTCCGGGAGTGGCGTTAAAAGGGCGCAGGAGGGGTGCTCGCGGGGCACGTCGCGAAGTCGGCTGACGTCCCAAAGTGATTTCAATGTGTCGTTAAAAAAGGAAGGAAAAAACAGAAAGGAGTGAGAGAGAAGGACAGAAGAAGGGGTAGGCGGAAGGAAATATTCGAATGACGACGTCGACGATGGCGTTTTGCACGGCGCGGTAATGGCGCCGTTCTATCACGATTATCGAGCCGCGATTCTGCATGCGACAAGGCATCGTTACTCCTCCCTTCGACTCTTTCGTTCTCTCTCTCCACCTCTGCCACCCTCTCTCTATTTTCTCACCTTCGCCTCCTAAGCTACCCTTGCGCAGGGCACTGCCATCCTTCCATCGACAATCACCACCCTCGGCCCACCACTGCCGCCGCCTCCCCGTCTCGCCCTCGAGTTCCTTCATTCCACGTTGCCACTTGACACTAGACGCTCTTCTGTCTAGTGAGGTTGCTTGCATCCGCGACGCTCAAAAACCTTCGCCGACTCGGCCCTAGGCATGGATGCATGCATATGTATCTGCAATTGCATGTGCATGAACCGCGCCAGACGACGCTTCAGACGTCTACATCTCACAGTCGCGTGTTTCTTAGCATTATTTCCTTCCTCTCTTCTGCTGGGATTCCGTTCGCCGAGACTCACGCCCTTAAATGTCGCAATGAACGAACAAACACGTCGTTTCTTCACTCATCTCTTGCGTCGATAACGCCGTCCGGCCGATCGAACGGAAGTCGGGAACGCCGAGCGAGATGAAAAGGAACCGCGAGAGATATTTTATATTTTTCTGGCTTTACGCAAAATCCCGTATCGCCACGGGGCTTTATACAGAGACTCCCGAATATCATATTTCACAAGTTCGCGCAGCTCGGCTGCTGTCTCGCGCGTGAAAGGTGTTGATTGGATCGTGGCGCGGCTGCAATGGCCTCGGGTTCGTCAGGAAACACTATATTCCGAAATTCGCGCAACGACCGAAAGAGTTCGGCAGAAGCGGAACGAGGGGTTTGCGGGGGCAGCGGAGAATTACTCGTTCCGTCTCTCGCGCGCGCGTCTCGCATCAGACGAGAATCGTGCAATTAGCCGACACGACGGTTCGCAATTATCATAATTACGCGACGTAATTGTATTACTCGTGTAATTCACTGCGTGCAGTGTCTAATCTCGCGAATGGCGTGCCAGCAAAATGTTTCGAATATGAAAACGCCGAGGTAGCAACCGGCAAGACGGTGAAGACGAATTTCTTGGTCTCTCTCTCTCGTTTCCGTAAACTCTCTTCACATTGTACGGTACGCCTTCAAAAGGAAACAACGCGAGCAACACCGTGCCGAGCACTGATGCACAATAGAGTTGCCCTCGTTCGCGCAAAATAAATGCGAAAGAAAGTCTTGCAAAGGTGAAAAAAGAAGAAAAAAAAGAGAAAAAGATGTAAAGACGGTCCGCAGGATCCGCGGACGATGACGCTATACGAGAAACGCAGATGCGCTCAGCGCGTAATAAATAAATTCAGGAATGCTATTCATAACGCGGATGATGCAAATGTGTCAGAGATACGCGAGATTCGTTTCTGTTCTCGCGTGAATGGTGATGACGAGTTAATTTGCAACGCAAAGCTAATCTTTCGGAGTAGTCGAGGGCGAGATAAGAACGTGGAACGACGGCGCGGAAACTACCCGAAATAGAAAAGAATCGGGAGAGAAGTCTCGAGAGGAAACGCAACGATATCCGACGATGTGAGAAAACGGCGAGAGGAAGTTGGCGAACGTCATCGAGGAAAGGATCGGAGGCTGCACAGGAGACGAAGATTATGTGTGTTATCGCACGAGCGGGTCATGAAACGTTGCCTAGACTGTTGGCAGATAGTTGACCATGGTCGTTTCTTTATATTAGGCCCATAAAGGCGGCGAGCCGGGAAGTGTGTATGGCGGCGATCGCCGCATCGCCATCCCCGCGTTTGCCCACCCTCTGTGCTTCCGACGACGCGAGGCTTTTACCGGTGGTAGAGCAAACGGGAATGCGATTAATGGATCTCCACTTGCTAACGGAGTGATTTGTCGCGGGCGGAAGATTTACAGGGAATCGATCGTCACGAGCGCGTCCGTGACGCGTCGTTTCCACGTGACTCTGATTCATCCGTCGTCTATCCGATATCTATCGTGAACGAAAATAAAAGAAAAAGGTAATACGATTTTGTTAAGTTTTCGTGACGTTATCCCAATAATTAATTCCTGTTAAGTAAATTGGTTTCATAAATGAATTATTTCCTACATGAGTAATATTCTGCGTCATCATTTATTGATTATTTGAGCATCGTAATACCCCATGTACCTCGTATACTCCGATGAGGACAAGATAAGCGGCTTTCATCACAGTTGTTACATTTTACCGAGATGCAAGGGACGATCTGCGGTACAGGTCGTCCAAGTGCCGAGTATCGAGAAGTCGAGAACTAAATGAGAAAAACGGGGAACAGGTTTAAATAAACCTCGCACCTTTGTCCGCGCGAGTGGGAACAGAGCGAGACGTCGGAGCTGGAGTCCTCCGTGGAGGAAGAGGAGGAGGTCCGAGTCGAGCCGGCGTGGCAAAGGGAAAATCCAGACCGTTGGAGTGTGCTGACGACGCGAGTGGCGCTTGAAGCTGCCGTCCGCTGCCGACAAAGCGAGGGGTGAGGAGAAGGAACGCACGAGCGAGCGTGTAAAGGACGCCGTTACCGGCAAACCGAGAGGACACACGAACGCACGGACGAGGGTGGAAAAAGTAGAGTCGCCAGGAAGGATGGGTGGCTGGGGGTGGAGAGAGGTCGGCAAGGGTGGCAAAATAGCGCGCTTTGTGCGGCGAGTGAGACGCTGAGTCTTTATGACGCTACTCGGCCATAACGACGCCCATTGCATTGTGCCCCATGTAAAGCACACCCGGACAGCACAGACCCGGGCTGAGAATCGGCCTTGGCACGGAGGCCAGAAACTCGCGAACGTCGCCCTCGCACTCTGCCTTCCACCCTGCTGCTCGTCGTCCTCGCTCTGCCTCGCGGCCGTCTTCTTTTCTTCGCTTCATGATGCACCGCGAGCGATAAAAGAAACGAATGTCAACCGCGGCTGGTTACCTCTTTTAAACGCGTCGACGCGTCTACCCAAGTCCCTCCCTCTCTTTGTTCCCCCGCGAACGGGGAAAGTTGGCAGAGGCGTGTCTGAAAGAGGAAGCCGACCGTCGTTCGCCACGACGATCGTTCTGCGACGCCACGACGATCTCTTTGAGCCTCCGAAGTTCGAGACGGTATCCATGGTTGGAAGATCATCACGAAGAGAGTAAGGGGATGGCGCGGTCCTCATGAATCAACTTAATTGACGTCGGTGCCACACCGTGATCCCGACTTGCACAGTACCGGCCCGTATAAACGTATCGTAAAAACTTCGATTCTCTAAGTGCGATCAAATCGAGCACTTGCAGTTTCTTTGGTAGCAACACGCATTCTTGCTTTTGTGAAGTTGAATGATCTCTGACTTCGATGTTGAGTGAGAGAGAGATATCGAAGCAGACAGATAATGCGTTACAAGTTTGTTGTGAATACGATCAGGTATAAAAAAACTAATCTGTCGCGAATATCCTTCCGAGACAATTCTATAACGAACCTGGACTGTCCATTCAGTCCGAAGTAGCATAATTGCTGTTTGTTTCCTGTTTCAATAAATGGCGGGAACTAGGATGAACAATAATTGAATCCGACATCGGCGAACTTTTTCGATGAAGAATGCAAACGATGACGTTACGGAAGCGAGCGTTATTACTTTTTCGGCCCTTCCACCCGATAGATTGGTGTTCTGGAACTCGCTAGCGCTCCCGACGACGAGATAAGCGAGATAGCGGAAATAGGTCGAAAGACATCCGATGCCAGGGGTTAGGGGCAAGCTCTGCTTTTGATAGTTATGATTGCGACGAGGTGGTACGCCTCCCTTCTGGTCGGACAAGCTACCGCCTGCTGAGAGCCATCCGTTTCTGCGCTGTGGACCCGCCTACAAACGTCTCTCTGTGCTTCTGTTACAAGCTTCGTCTATCACGGATCCTTTGCGGACACACTTTCAAATTTGCTCCCGTCGATTCGCCAATTAGCTTCCTAGTTAAAAGATAGTATCGCGAAAATATTCGAGAGGGTGCGCTCGACGCCAAATTGCGCCATTCCGCTCGCTGCATGAAACGATAATGGAGTGACTTCCTGACTGTCTCTCTCTTTCACTCTTGAAGCGGAAATTCTCGTAAAGCCCGATCTGATCGCGCAAACAGATTTTAAAAGAACACTCTGCGCCGTAACTTAAATCTTCTAAATGAATTTGTTCCTCCTTCGAGCCATCCCTTTTCTCGCCCGCGTGCTCTCATCGACCGCAACGCGGATGATAATGTAGGCGGATGACGCGACGGTGTTTTTAGGCGCGTGTTACTGCCGCCTCTGTGGCCGCCTGATTTACATTTATTGCGCCGTTTACATAATGGCGCTGCTGTATCTTCCATTATTCCAACTAATTATACCCCCATTTGGATAAAATACGATTTGCTACGTTTAAGTCCTTCTACGAGAAGCGGAAAAGAATTTTGTTAGCAAAAGAAGTCGAACCTTTCTAAACTTGTAGAATAATTATTACGTGCTCTACACGTGAGATATTGTGTGCAGCAGAATGGTATTTATCTATTTACATGTATATGCATCGTGAAAAAGGCAGAAGATAATTCAATGATCTTCCACTCACGTTTCCATCATATTGCCCGCTCGACGCGCGTGCAATTGCGTCCAGATTTCACAGCATCATCGCGGGAATAAATCAATCTCCCATCGGCCATTTAAGGCCAGGCCGTGCGAGATTAATCATTTTTCTCGCGATTGGATCGTCGACCGGTCGATAGAACCGTTATACGCGGCGAAGTCAATTTCGAGGTGATCGCATAAATTGCACCGTTACAGCAAGGGAGGCAAGCTCGATACGCTCGCGCGTGTACAGGTTTCACCTGGGAACTCGCACGATGTGCCAACACCGTGGACGATAATTCTCGCGGGTCATGGCTAATTGCGATTGGGTCCAGAGAGACAGAAAGGGAGAGCGAGAGAGAGAAAGAGGAAGACAGATAGACAAAAGCTAGATCCGGCACAGACTTTGGGCGAGATTACGTAATCAGAACTGCGGAACGATCTTATTCCGGATGAGAGCCGCAACTTCCTTCGGCGGTCGTGGTCCACCGTTCGCGATACGACCGCTGCCTCAGCAGGTCCACGGTTAATTGCCCCGTTTGTTACCATTACGCGAACGATACATCCTTTTTATTGTCATCCTCTGCTCGAAACGACCGTTGGCCTCTGCGCCCGTGTACACTTCCGGCCGGCGAACCGATGAGCCGCGTGTATTCCCAGAGCGAATTCCTGCTTAATGTCCGATAAAGAAAGATCGGTAACGCGATCATAGTCCCCTCCACCCGACCCCGCTAAATTATCTCGATCCATTGCGAACGATGTGTGGATATAGGTCGATTGCGGAGTCTTTGATGGCGATTTCTATGGGAGCATTATTAGACGATCTCTTGATTTGACAGACATTATAAATACGTCTATTACAGCACGCTCTACAAACTCGTAATGAGAATCTCACATACACACGTACATCTCCTTGCTATCTCAAATAAATCGAGAGTCACAAAATGATTCATGTGACTACACGAATAATTGTGATCGGGTGATCGTTGAAACAATTAAGAATATTGCATTCAGTATTGGCAATGAGATCAGTAGGTCGCTCTAAATTGGCATTTCGTACAAAATACTCGAAGGAAATACCTCGTCGTCCTGTTCGCGCGACAGCACGAACAGAGGGGGAGGAGAATGTACGTCCTATCGGCGAATTACTCTCCCCGTGCATAATCGCGTACGATTCAGGATCCAATTTAGGGCCCGGGCCATTGCGTCCCGCGCATCGATCAAAGGAGCAAACAGCTTGTCGCCGGACATAAATCCCGCGGAATCGGAATGCGGCTGCGGATTCGAGGCGACGAGATTTCGAACGCGTGTGCGTGCGTAAACGTTGACCGGTGTCAGGTTGCGGTGCGTGCACAGGTGCGGCATCGCGCCGGTCGACGTGCACACGTCGCTTTGCCACGCGAGCGTGATTCACGCGTATAGATTAATGGATATCACGCGTACCGCAGTCAGCATCGGCGTCGTGTTCCTGCGAGAATAACGACGCTGCGTAACGTAATATCGACGGATTGGCATCTCGCGCCCTGCCTCGCGTATAAACGTGCGCTGCTCGTGACGGCCGCGGATTTCAAATTTCACAAGCGAGCATCAGCTTCAGCGAAGCTCTCTTCGGCAACTGGGTCAACAATCGGCCGCCGTGTCGACGAGAGACGTCGTTTTTCACCCCCTCCCCCTTGGTTCATTCAGATGATACTTAATTTCCGCGCAAACTGATTCGCACTCTGTGCGTTCCGCTGTTCATGACGAATTTGTCGGCAATTCAGTGCGACACGAACGAAACTAGAATCATCGATGTCGTCGATCGTTAACTCGCGTCGTCCTTCGCCGACGATGAAAATTCGTCGCCGCGTTTCGCGATCGTTAATGCCTCCGACGTTTATCCTTCTAATCCGGTTTACGCTCCACGTTTAACTGTGTGCGTGGGTGCACATGGGTGCATTCGTTCGCCCTGCGTGCCGCGCGATCTGTGTTTCTATAAGAAACGGCCGTAATAAAACGCGCCTGCATCTCAAAAGGAGATGGAATATGAACGTCTGTATCCGTGCGCGCGAGGTCCGTTGGAATTTATAAAGTATGAAATATGTTGTGAGGGAAAACACGGATCGGGGATGAGAAGAGGGGAGGGAAGCGCAATGCATGCAATATGCGATGCGAAATTTACATCCCGAACCGTCTGTTTACCGTGCGCCTTTTAAAGGTTCTCGCATACATTCTTACGGACGCGCGCGCACGCGGCAGGAAGTGGAGGAGGAGGTGGAGGAGGACGACGGCGACTTTGTGCGTTCCCGTTTCAAATTGCATCGATATTACATCTCCGAAGCGGGCGTGCGCTTCCCGCTCGCGCAACGTTCGGCGTAGTCCACTTACAGGCAAAACGGAGTCGCGTCTATTGATTATCGTGCCTCTCGCTAGCTAGTTTGAATGCAGCGCAAGTCGTGCACCCGGCAAACCCGACGCAAACGACCATAGTTGCGCTTGCAACTCAACGGATATCCCGCCGCGCGCACAAACACGGCGCGATCGTACATTTCAATTTTGCGCGCGCGCGCGAGAGCAGTACGTATAAACCTGCAGTTATATTAAATTATAAAGGGTGCCCCTGATAGGAATGTACGCAATAATGCGGACATTTATGGAGGTATAACCGATTCTCGTTACATACCTCTCGTCCGTGCGCGCCGCACCACGCTCCGGGAGAATACCGCGCGCGAGAGAGAGAGATTCTGTACATCCCCAAGTCATGCGCATAAATGTTACCCTCATTTTTCAATAATGACCAATATCCATGCAGAAAGGTCGCAAGGAATCCTCTGAAGGAGGCAAAAAAAGGAGGAGGAGGAGGAAAAGGTGCACACCACCCCTGTCGAGATCCGCTAAGAAGCTTCCGTGCATAATTTATTTTTGTCTCTTTGCGCAGGTTCACCCAACCGCGATAATAATTCAAAGCGAAGGCTAAAGTTCCCGGCGCGAAAATTCGATATTCGAGCCACGATTCCGCGGAAAGTTTGCGAAACTTTTCCGGTATTATCGTCCGGAGTAGTAAGGGTCTTTTCTCTTGAATCCGCGCGGGCGAGGTCGTGCCGTGCTAAAATAATAATTCCGACCGGCGTCCTCGGGTAATAAGTCCTCATTAATACCGCGACGACACGAACGATAATGATAACGAAGAAGCGCGACATTGGGCGGTGCCCAACGCGACGTCATCGGGATTGCAGGATGATAATTCACGGCACGAATATTCACATTCGCTCTTCTTCATCGTGCAAGACCGTTATTTCACGCGACGAAGAAAAGTCGCGGGAACCAAACGCGGGCATTTAAGTGGTCGGCGATATCGCTATTGCATTACGGATAAATACTTGGCGGAGCAGTTTACACGCGAAATTAATTCAGCTGTTAAATCTAGTGCGCTAAATCAATTATGTTGTGCATTTGGCCAAGGGAGGAACGCCGACCGGTTTACAGTGCGCATTAACTAAATGAAAATTCAAAGCCAGTTCGCGGGAGTGAAATTTAATTCTTCCCATTCTTTATCGCGTTCAGCTGTAATAATACGAACAAACGATACTCTACGCCCCAGCGTAGACGTATCGATACTCGAAGCGGGAGAAACTCGCATAAATCGCCGAATAATTGATCATTCGCGTTTTAATATCGACGTAATTTAATAGCAGGTGATTTCGCGCATCCGCGACAAAGCCATAGGTTTACATTAAAACAACTAATTGAATTAAATGACAAAAAATGGCCAGCCGGTTAGTCGGCCGCGCGTAAAGGGATTCGCGTTATCAATTTACGAGTCGCGAGTTCCGAGATTGATAAGTACATTCCGTCGTGAAAGCCATTGAAAATATATCAAGTAAAACGCACCCCCGGCCCGATCCATATCACGATAAGGATTATTCTATCCACGAGATGTATCGCCGATATGTCCGATAATACGACCGATGGAATTTACGTTTCGACTCATGTTTTAACTAACGTTTCCTACGCAGCTCGTCGAAATCAGACGGATCATCTATCGCAGTGTGGATAATCGTTTTTCATTCAGGCGATTCGAATTCCGGGCGATGAGTGAAATTCCTGACGGTACATAACTCGATCTTCGTTTTCTTACGGCCGGGTCACGTCAAGCCCGGGGAGCGCAAAAGCGGGAACAACGGAACGGAGAATCCGGGGGGAGGCTCGACAACGACAAATATTTGAATTAATTTGTATGACAATCTCAAGCGCACCGCCCTCAATCCTCGCAAAACCTTACGCACCCATCAGCCCCGTATTCAGTCACGTCGGAAGTTTATGGAGGGGTTCACCGTCGGGCATACAGAGTTCATTTACGAAAGCAGATAACGTTTCCCGCTATGAACGTATCCGCTGATACGGACTGTCGTCTCCGGCGACGGTATGTTTATAATTCTGCGCAGTCTCGCGGTACGGGCTCATAAAATATTGATCGTTCCTGGCAAAAACGGAGATATAAACTTTAACTGTTATTTAGCCGTAAAAAGGAGAGAAAGGATTTATGGGGGATCGGTTGGGACGGCGCGAGGTATTTTATTACGTTAGACTGTAAATTAGCGGAGGGGGAGGGGCCGGGCCGCGGGGTCTTCCTTGCGGAAACCGGAGCGGAAAACGCGAGCGTAAAACGCGCCGCGGAGATGCCTTAATTAATTTACGGCTCGTCGCCGCGCTGCGGCGAAAATAACCACGAGCGTTACAACGTTGCGCGGCGACATCCTTACGCAAACATTGCGAACGCATTGGACGTTATTGCACGTCAAATATTTCCCGAATTGTGAAAATATCCGAACGAATGCGTTTCTCGAAAGGAAGAAAAAAAGGGGTACAATATAAAAGAACATCCGCGGGCTCGCACGCGTGCGCGCGCGTCGTCAGCGGTTTCGACGATTGTATCGACGCGTGATGTGCCTTTGCGAGAGCATTTTATCGCACAAACGGCTCGACGTTTTATGGAAAGAGAGAAAAAAATGCGGTGCAAAGGCCCCACCGTTTAAGCCGTTGCGGCTGTTGTGCGCAACGGTGTCGCTCGTGAAAAATCCGGTAACTTTCAGTTGTGGAAAAACGAGGGGAGAAAGAGAGGTATGTACATAACGAGAGAAGCGGAGAACAATAACGCTCATCACACGGATCTCTTCTCGCACGGATTTTCATCCCAAAAGGGCGTGGCGTCCGCGAGGTGGACTACCTTTTCTTATTGATACAGAGATGGTCGGAGAGAGAGAGGAAGAGTGGAAGAGATCCCCTTATTAAAAGATAACTCCGGAGGCTTAATTCACGCGCACGTGAATTACCGCGGTCCTTTTGTTAAGCGCGCGTGCAAAGAATTCGGTAATTAATATGGCCCCGGGGACAAGAGGGTAACGCAAGGGGTGCGAATTAAGCGCGACGAAAAATGTCGTGCCCCTCCGCCGCGCGGACGCAACAGACGCGTAATTCGTGCGTAATTCCTCTGACGGAGAATTTTATCGATATTTAAGGTACTCGGATTCCTCAAGAGAGAGAACGAGAGAGAAAGAGAGAGATGAGGATAGAGAGAGGTGGCGAGATGGGCGCCGCATTTTTCGTATCGCCGTTTAATGCGCATTTTGCGTTTCTCTGTATTTACATAATAATATAATACAATACTTATTACACAATTGATTTTTCTCGCAGTTGACTACAAATAACCGAATTAATCACGATCGCGCGCGAACTTTCATGTCAAGCAGCGAAAGACGAGAGTCAACTGGAGGAAGAATATAAAAAGCTTAAGCGCGAAGATGGAAAAGAAAATAATTACTTGTTACAGCTCGGTCCGCGCATTCCTCCTGCCGTTTAATCGTCTTCGTCCGGAGCGAGATGCGAGAAGAAATTTTCCTCCGTGAAATTCCCCGTGAAGCACGCGTTTTCGCTTGCATGTTTGCGCTACATACGTCGCGCAGCAGCTGGAGCACTCGTAACTTGATGGAGCTTTACGATGATCTCAAGTGTCGATGAAAGGGAGTACAAACGGACGAGCGGCCGTAAGACGCCTGAAATAGAGACGGAAATAACGAAGTGGTGCAAGGCACGAAACTTCCATCCATATATGTGTGTGTACGCGTACGTATTTGCGCACACACGCCCAAACCGCGTTCGAGATTTAAATGAGAAGGCAAATATTAGCATTGCTGTTGTGCACGATGGACTGGCCACTATCATCACTTGAAGATTCTATTCTTCTTCGCATTTGCGTTCCATTCGCGGCTTTAGCCTTTCACGATCGCTCTCTCGTTATCGCTCCGTTTCTATTCCCCTCCTCGTTTTCGGAAGTCCGCAAAAGTAATTCTTACGAAAGCACGTACTGCCCTTGCGCACGATGTACTGGTCATTATCACTATCACTATCACTTAAAATTTTATTTCATTCTTCCCGTCGTCTTCAAATTTGCGTTTCATTCTACCGTGTTCTCGATGTCTGATGATATCTGTTTTCTCCATTTCCTCCTTCTCTCGTCTGTCTCTTTCCGATTTCATTCCTCGCAGCTTTAGCCTCTCACGACTTCACTTCCTCGTTACTCGTTTCTCTTTTCCTCTTCTCAAGTCCGCGAAAGTAATTCTCGCGAAAGCATTGCCGGTATGAAAACTTCACGATTCACACGAAGAAAATTGCGAATTCGTATATGTAACACTATGTTACGTCCACTAACCTGAAAATGGCGACGCTGCGGGCGTGTGCCCTCCGCGCAGTACTCTCCGGTATTTTTCTCTTTCGGGTGCGGCGCGGGCAAGGAAATACTCCTTTTAATTATAAAATTTATTTATTCACACGCGACACTTTGGCGAACAAACCAATTACAAATAAACTTTATCCACGCTTACAAAAATGACTTTTAATGTTCGACCGAATGCGGAAAGAAGAAAACGAAATCGGCCAAAACGGTACGGCGATAGCCGAGCAAAGACGGAAGCGGCCGAACAGAAGATGTGACGAATGCGAATGGGCGCGAACCTTTTGGCGTGGACGGTGCATTTAAAAAATTAGAAAATAAAGAACGGATATATATATATATATATCCTTAACACTACAATATGTATATCGCTATTCACGTATCTTCTCAGTAAGTGGCAGAAAAATCGTGCAACAATTAGTATAGGTATAGTTCTGCAAATTTCTGCAAATTAGTTACATATCACACTTCTTAAAATACGTACGCTCGATTAATTTTTTTCACTCAATAAGCGATGCAAATATTCGTATAGGACATATAATGTCTGCGTGCCATTAAATAATATTGTAAGGTATTTATTGTCATGTTTGGATATGAACATATGTGCAATATCGTTCGTCTAGCGTAGGGACTTCTATCGATTGACGCGCCTAATGATCGATTACCGATGTATAGTTTCCTCCGACCGCCACGGAGAAGAAGGTGGCGCAGAGTGTGGTGCGCGAAGAGCAAAATAAAGTACGCCATAGCACGTGCAACATCTTGTTGATATATTTTTCCTGTTGATATAATTTCCCGAAGATAACCGGTAATTGCTATCCACGCTGCGTTTCCGCCTACGTCATATCCGTTTTACGTGCCATTTTCGAGGAATCTGGCCGTCCGCTACAATATATTAAACAATATTTGAGTTCGCAAACTATGCTAAGGTTAGTGTCATTCATATAATTCATAAATACTTTCCTCGCGTTAACAAAATGTACAAACGTCGCGCGTTATTCAGTTTTTACCTTTTAATTGCATTATTAGAGATTACATGATTGAAGAAAAACATATAGATGCGAATTACGTTAAATTCACGGAAGCATTACGAAAACATTGTCGAGCTCGAGAAGTGCGGGTAGTTCGCAACTATTTTCAATTTTATTGCCCGCGTACGCGCGAAATTGATAGATTTCACAATCGCGTTGATCTTGATAGCCTTTTTTCTACTTTTAACGTGTATATTTGCGTTCGTACATCACAGCTATTATGTTCAAAGAGATACAATTTTCGCGATAGTCACAATTCTATTTCGCTCGCGTTGATAGATTTTGCGATCTCGTTGCGCTTTTTTTTATTTTCGATCTTTTACATCGCGAAATTGTATTCCGATCCGGAGAGATACATATAAATTCCGTTAAATGTGTATTCGTCAAAATATCGTGCAAATAATCTCGGCGAAGATATTGCGGAGCAGATTTTACAGGAATATTGCGAAGCGGTCGCTGCAAAATATCGCTGAAAAGTACGCTTTGACATCATCATCTTGCAAGATAATCAAACGTGAGAATTTTGCGCATTGGATATTTATCATGCACGTCGGTGAATTTAGCGATTCTTGGCGGTGCATCCAGTATTCCTCATTTTTCTCGCGTTTCATGCCACGAGTGAAGTGCAATAAAGTAAAATACTGAAAGTCGTCGGTCCGTCATAAATATTCGTTAAACCATTATTTCCGTAAATTTGTGAATCCTGTTCAGTGAAAATATTCGTTAAATATTCATTACAGAAAAGACTGTTGTGTTGCGAGTGTTTATGTTTTGTGTGAAGTGTCATTACAAAGGATCCATCACGAGAGAAACATCACGATAATTTGGAGCTTCAGGGGTTACAAATTTCGGCTGATTTAGTCGCTGGACTACCATGGACTTTGAGGGATTTCATTGCGTATTGGTGAGATCTTTTTTTATTTATATGGAGAGTACAGTGCAATATAATGCATGCAGTGCTCGTAGGTTTTTAAACCGAGCTGATATTGAAGCGAAAATCTGAAAAGTATTACGTATCAGCGAGATAGATGATCGTGCGGGAGATACGAGTTTCGTTAAATTAAAACCATTTAAATAAAAAAAGTAATCTTTGTAAAAACGAAGCAATTTATTGCGAAGCAATTTTCTGTTGAGTAGTCCTCGCAAACGAAAAAGAGAAATCATTTTCGCGAGGCTCGCGCATACTGTATCCACGTTGATGAGTTCCTAGATTGTGTCGTGGCTTTCACACGAGTTTTCAGCCGCGTAGACAAATTCGGGAATCTGCGTGTCGCAGCATAAATATCTGTTAAATTATTAAATATCATTAAAAAGCTATTTGAATAGCATTAGGCTCAAACGCACGTTTTCAGCTCGCGTTAATACAGAAATACTTGAAGTGTGATAATAAATAATCACTGGTCCATTCAGTAAAATAATTCATGCTTGTGCAGTTATAGCGCTTTCGCGATGCATTAATAATAATAATTAATAACGCGCAACGTACAATATATGCGAGGATGATTGGAGGCTTACGAATTCGTGAAACATATATTAATAAATGATTGGCAAATGATACAGAGAAAGTCTTTCTTTTTTACGACGCCATGAGAATAAAACGAAAATAAAATGTAGTGACCTCACGAATTTACATCACGTCAAGGGAATGTAGGCAATCATAAGAGAGATTTGTCGGAAATTCTGCTCACGCCGCAATACGCCGGCGATATTTGCTCTGACCACGAGTTAATAAGCCCATCACGGTTTCATAAAGAGAACCCTCGGCTAAATACTCCGCGGCTCGTATCGCCCTCCACCCTGTCGCAGTCTCGTGGCTTCCTCCAAGGAACTTTAATCATGGTCGACCTTGACAAAAACCCCAGCATCCGTAATCATTGGTCAAATACATAATACGAGTCGTTTTTTGTACTTGCCGTCAGATCTTCTAAAAGTAATACGAGAATAGATTAGGATGTTTACACGTCAAACGCGTACCATACGAGAAGAATAATTAAAAATCGATTTAAAATGCGCGTTTCCTCCTTGCAAATCCCGTAAACATCCTCGCCAGATATTCCGCAAACACAGCCTACTACATTACGCAACGATCTGCCGGAGCATGAGTCACCATAGCACTCAATCTCCCAGTCGAAACACATCAATGCACTTTTGCGAGACCCCGTTTCGTGCCTCCCGCCCATCCGGAGTAAAATCCCCCAAAATTCGTCACGCCAGGCGTAGTCAAGCAGAAGTGCTCGCCCGCCCGTGGTGCACTCGCGCACTTCATAAACGCCGTGCGTCGGAAATTCCTGAATGTATGTATATTAAGAACGTTTACCGCGAGTGTTACGTGCACGTGCACATGCACGTAAAAGATTAATTCATTAAAATTTTACGAGAGCGTTAAGGCGTAACGTAGATCATCCCTCTCACGAGCACCTCTAGGGCAAATTCTGAGAGAGAACCGCGCTGCACCCTATCCCTTATGCAATATGCCGCGTGGACCACTTGTGCGGATTTTGCACGCTTCCTCGTCAATCGACCTACTCGCTCGTGAGCGAGAAGAGGCGAGTACGCGAGGAGGCGAGCAAGGTGGAGGTGAATCAACAAACAAGAGAGTCCGTAACGAGATAGTGCGCCAATTTTGACGCAAAGTTTCTCCTCTACTATGTTAATCCTGTTAATCCGGCCCAATCTGGGATGGGTATTGCTTCGATAAGGAGCTCCGCAGAGAGTTTCCACGGCGCGCCGTATTGCACGGAAAATCGATGCGCATTAAATCAATCGTTCGGCAGCGAGTTTTAGCACTGACTTCAATCAGCGGTGTCCCGTTGATCCGCCCGTAAATCAGCTTGACCTTTCACGCTTTATATATTTATTAGTTAGAAAAAAAGAGGATTTTATCCATTAAGATATTAAAATATTAAATTTCAAAAGCATTTCCAGTTACTAAAAGAGACTTGTTTCATTATGCTGAAAGGAAAGACTCGGGGCCACTTTTTCAAAAAACGAGCTCTGCTTTCCCTCATTAATTAATTCTTCATGAACAGGTTAATCTCATTTTCGTACACGTAGATCTAACATATTTAGTGAAACATTCATACACGTGTTAACCGACGTTTCCTCAGAATGTTGTCGAAAGTTTTCGCCAAATCGTTATCTACGGAATCAAGTCGACATAAAGCCGCGCATTTTTCTCGCCTTATCTCTGCAGCCCTTAAAATCGATCGCCCTGGAAATTCGCTTCCCCTTCGAAACCAACACGCTTTCTGTGGACTCGGCGTGCTCAGTTTTCCAATGGTGTTCGCACGTCGGGATCAGAGATTCCCGCAAAAATTAAACGACGGTGCGCACGGTGGAGTGTGCGGAGAGGGTGCGCGTTTGCCTGGCTGGCTCGGTATTCGTAATCGAAGATTATTTTTCCGAGCCGATAATAAGGGATCCGGAGCGGACAGGGGTGGTCGGGGTGGGATTTAAGCGTAGGTGGCAGTGAGGCGTGATATTGATACTCCTCCATCTCTCGAGGGGTGACGACTCTTCCCCGTTATTCCCCATCATACTTCTATTCCGCGCCCGACCCTCTCGAGCCATCCCCTTCTTCCTGTCGCAAACCGCGTTCCTCTTTTCCACTTTTAAAGCTGGCGGACGTGAACGAGAGCGGGATTTTTACGATAACAGATTAAGGAGTCGCGCAGCGACTGGAGCGCGAAAGACAGACCCGAAATCGGCATTTCCGAAGTCCAAAGAGTCGTCGCTTCACGACGTGTAGGCAGGTTTTATTTTCGTCGCGGCGACGTAATCCGCGAGGACTACCCCTAACTCCGTACGCGCGGTCTTTCAAACTCGAGTTATCGATCGTAAAATATCACGGGTCGCGCACGTGTCTGAGAAAATATCTGCGCGTAAATTCCCTCGTCGTAAATAGCCAAGATGATGCGCGAATTATACGAAGGATGAATGATGAATATTTTTATCTTTGAATACGATATCCTCTCAAGATATCGTCGTCAAGCTGTTTCTCCATGTCTAAGCCATGGCAAAGCCAGGAAAATACCTGTTATTACCGTTAACACAACCCACGCACATACAGATCAATTCATACTCGCCCATTTCAATAGAACCATGAAATTATAGATAATCACTCATGTGTTGATTGAATAAAATATGTAACACACGTTGTATGCTCATCTAACGAACAATTTATTTAACTTCGCTCAGAAGCGCGCGATCGATCCGCCGGATAATTACGGCCCTCGCAAAAGTTTCGCTCGATGAAGGGAAAGGGACACGTGCTGCGGCGGCTTTTAAGAGAGGAACTTCGCTAATCACCATCATGTGCGCGGTACCAGCTTTATCGCGATGCGATAGCAGTTTTCAGCGTACCTACTTCCGGGATGGATCTCGCGTTTTGCGATCGACAGATAGACCGGCTGATTTTCGGCGACACGGATCGGCGAATCGAGCGGATGCTGCTTGCCAGCGTGCGAGCATAAATTTTTTCCTTGCTGGCGAATCACCCGCTTCGACAGCTCCACCGTGCCATCGGCAGAGATGCAATCCTATTTCGCGCGATGGTCTATCACGAGCGCGCGCGAGCGGAACGTAACGTTTACGTATGCACCGCCGTGGTATTTCGCGCGGGTGTCGTATGCACACACCTTGCGCTGATATACGACGGGAAAACACGGCTCTGAAAGTTATTTACGGCTTCCTGACCGTATCCGCGAGCACGCTGTTCGCCCATGTACACGTGGACGTCGTGCGGCGTGTATAGACGCGTGGCTATACGCGCGTTTATACGCGCAGACCCGCCTGCGATAAGTTCATTTAAAAAGAGCCTTGTTAGCTTAATTGCGCGTGCGTTTAAAGCACGTCGTTCCATTTCCGCGAGGAAGGAAAAAGCGAAACGCGCTGCTATTGTTGCCGGCCCGACGCACTTCGCTCGCCCAAGAACGTGCACGAGAGCGAAGAGCGAAGCACGTGAGATAGCATCTTCAATTTCGACCAACGTGGAACTTACATGGTACGCGCTTGGGCGCTTGGTAATTGGCGTTACAACCCGGAAAGATACTGGAAAATGCTCAAAACGCCCAGATACTTCAGCGCGGAATTTAATACACGTTCAGCGAACGCGGAAAACGTACGTCGCGAAGATGCACTGACTACGCGGGGAACATTTCTCAGATATCTCGCCGAAGGTTCAGGTTTCCGAAAAGATTCGTATTGCTACGTCCGGTACGTTCTCGTTTTTTCTCTCTCTTTTCCTCTCCGTCTCCCCTCTCTCTCTTCCTCGCTCACTCGCTTTTTTCCTTTTCTCCCCTCGATAACGTTTCGAAATTCTCGGATTTTCAAAGGTAGCAGACGTGTCCCGGCGAATCGGTGCGACATCAAAGCAGGCGCTACGTCGTTTGTGTAATTCCGACCAATCCTCTTTGCTACCTCAGATACCGTAATTTTGCACGGGATATCGGATAGAGATAAGCATCTCTCCACCATGCCATTGAAACCGACTAATATCGCGTGGAGCGCGAAATCCAAGCAGCGTTACGCGGTCCCGTTCGCGGTAATTCAACTCGCGGAATCACGCCTCGCGCGGACATATCGGTGGCGCATTACGGTAACGACATGTGCGACAGCGCGAATCTAAAATCGCGACTTCGCGCCGTGAGGGCGGGCGTTTTCCCGTCGGTCGACTCGGTAAACCGGCTTTGAAAATACGCGAACATGAGGGTTTGAGGTCGTATTGATCGAGGGTTGCTCCGGCTGCGCGGCGTGTTGGTGACCGAAACACACCGAGGGTGGAGTGCTTTCAGTCGCGTCTCAACATAATTCTAACGAAATTCGGAGCGGCCTTGACCAACGGTGGTGATGATGTCGACGAGGCTTTTGCCTCGTCTTCTTCGCGAGCGTAACCGCGTGCAACGAAAAAAATTGCCGCGCGCGGACGCTCGTACTCTCGGAAGCGGCGTAATCTCGGCGAATCGCTCCCGCGGCACGTATACATCGCTATTATCAACGATAAACCGTTGCCAGCGTTAGCATGGAGCGCCGCTAAGAATTTAAGCGAAATGGTTTAAGCCGCGGTAAAGCCAGAAAAAGGGACGCCCGGCACGTAAACGATACGCAGATCGCGCAGCGATTAAACTACCTGATTAACCGGTTTACGGATAATTCCCGTTTACGATTGTGATATCCGCCGATCTTTACGAGCGTATAAGAAAATGAAAAAAAATGGAACGCACGAGCGCGCGTAGAGGGAGGCGCGAGCCGTTGACCGCGCACGTCGGTGGATTACGAGCTTCCTCGCGAGCGACCGAGGGTGGAAATGAGTCAGCATGGTGTGATAAGCTCCGATTACCGGACACGAGAGGAAACAGAAGAATGGCCCCGATATCCGTGGTTTTGCTCAATTAATCCCCGGATTTCGTGAGGGGATCCTCTTATTAGGTAACGCACGGAACGGAACAGATACGGCTTCTTTTCGTTCGATTTCGGAGATTGAGAGAGCGGTATAAATATCTTCGCCGCCCGCGATTGCGGGATAAGGGTCGCGAGCCCGTGCTCGTATAGAAATCAGAAAATCCCAGACTGGAAGTTTTACAAATGAACCTGAGACCCACGAATTTCCTCGCGGATCTGCGAGGATTTTGCATATCGTCGGCCACACGAGGAACGACGAGAGCTGAAAGAAAGAGAAAGAGAGAGACAAATCAAGACGGATGGAAAATAGGAAAGTAGGAACGTACACGCGAAGAGCGAGAAAAGACGACGGAAATGTGCAGCCGGCATAGGAGAGGGAGCGTTTTCGGCACGCTGCATCGTAGGTAGTGCGGATAACAGACTCGACTTCCCGCGGGAACGCGTCGACGTTACTTCGCGTCTTCGTGGCCGCGTAACCGTTCAGAAGTAACGCGAGAGTCAAGGAGCAACACGAAATAAGAATGATAATTCCCGCGCAGCCTGCTATCATTCCACCCACTAATCCCCCGTTGCGGCAACACGCGCGCGAATTCATAGCCGCGATTCACGCAACCGCACAGTTTGCTCGGTAACTTAACTGCCTTCACCTGTCGCTTCCTTTTTACGTTTCCCTCGTTCTCCGCTGAATTGAACTTTCCAGGTAATTGTCGGATATTAACGACACCCTCGCTGGAATAATTGATATTACGACCTATCACATTAATAATCCAAGGATTAAGGACGAATTAACCTTCGTGCGCCAAGAGATCGATAGACGACACGTAACATCCCTCCTGCCAATCGAATCGCGAAGCTTTCCAAGTTGCTCTCGTACTCTAGTAACTTCAAAGAGCACGCGTGCCCGTAAAGCGAGAAACTCTCGTGCTCGACCAGCACGCTCGTCGGCTTCCTTTGGAAACTAATCTCGCGATGTGAAAACGGCTCGAAAGCCGGCATCTAAACGTCGCGTTCGTTCTTAGCGCATCGCGAGAACACTTCAGCCATTTTAATTTATCTCAGTAGAGTACTTAACTCTCTCTCTCTCTCTCTCTCTCTCTCTCTCTCTCTCTCTCTCTCTCTCTCTCACCCCTTTCGTTTATCGACGGAGGATTCGAATTACAAGCGGCGTACAAGCATCCCGGCGGGCGCTCAGAACGGCGGAGCAGTTACTTTTATAGCCCGCCGGCAATGTACGGTTGATCGCAGTTACGACAGCGGGGTAGGCGAGCGGCATAAAAGGGCCTAGGTACAGGATGGCGATGGTGTAACCACTCTCCATCCTTGGTGTGATTCGGCTTGAATGAAAGTGGAGGCGGCTTAAATCGGCGCGAATCACCGGCTCGATTATCGCCGAGTCGTACCACCGCGTCGAAATGATGGTACCTTCGAAACGCCGTACCCCCTTGTTCCCTTTAATGGGCGCTACGTGTCGATGGGTTGGTCGCGCGTCCTCCGGTCGGATCGTACACCTGACACAGCACGCGATTACCAGCCTCGCCGCGTGCACGCTTGCTCGCGCCGATCTCTTGGCGAAGATCAAAAGATCACAAGCTCACAAGCCGAGTTTGAAATTCGAATAGCGTGCAGAAGTAAAGAGGAAAAGTCTGGTATCTGGTCTTGCGCGCGTTTTGCGAGCGCGTTTGTGAGTAGAATCATACCTGAGAGAGACGTTAACATATTGATGAGGAATCGAAGTTAAAAATGTAGCGGTCTCTCCGGGGAAACTGGAGATGCGCAACGCGCGGGTTCAAGCCGATACGCGAATCGATAGCGGATAATATGTGATTTTTCCCGCGGCTCCTGGTATCTCAATTATCGTTATTGGTAGCAATTAACGCATTAACTATTCTCACTTATAGCGCGCGTGTTATCTATTTGACAGACCACACCAATCAAATTAGTAATGCATCAATTTGATGAGCGGGAACATCCAATATTACGCTTACGCGTTGTACAATCAGCACGTGAATAATATCAATTAACTCCAACAGTACACGATGTACGCAAAGCGAAATCGAGAAAGAGGACTCCGCGAGCATGACCAAGAAATCTTTTCTCTGTATTAATTAAGGAAGAAGAAAATTTGCGCACAAGGAAATGAGGGCTCGTACCTCATTTGGACGTCACACACTGTGCGTTCTCTCGCACGAGGAAATATTAAATCTGGAGGATGCCCGCGGCTCGGTCCACGTTCGTTCTCCACCCCCTTCTGCAGTCGTCAGGCGGGAAAAAGGGTTGCGGTCTTTAAAAAGCGGGACAGTGTCTGGAATAACGTGGGACATTAAGCGAGCGAAGCTCGTACACGTGATGAATATGTAAAGCAAAGTCGTGAAAGTTTCGTGACTCGAGCAAAGGAAGCGAGACACGCGCGGCGACGCGCAGGGATCGTAAAGCGCGGCCGACGCGGACGTGTGCGCGACGTCGCGTCTCACAAACGGACGCATATGCGTCGGTCGGGGGGTTGTTCTTTCGCGGGTGCTTTCGCTTTTGCCTTAATCGACGAAGTTCGCAGTTGGGAAAACTTGAACGGCACGACGAAGTTCGATGACGGCGCGCGGCAGCGAGCCCGGCTTCGCCTCGCGTCGCGATCGACGGGTGATTCACCCTCGTCGAATCTGCCAATGCTTGATATATGTAAAGCCATTTCTTCCGATGTGCGTAAAGCCCGCTTCCTTTCGCGACAGGGGTGCGGCAGAAATTATCGTGATCCCTCGCGAGTACTCGCATCCTTGTCTCTCCATCTTTTTCTCTCTGCAAGGTTTTCCCTTTTTATCTCGCGGAAAATGTCGCACGCGTACCCTCCGCCGAAGGAAGAAATATCAGACGGAATATGGGGGGCTTTGTATGATTTAACGCGTACGCGTTTTGCTTTTGTCGCTCTGTGAGGAGGGAGGGAGGGACGGGATATGCGATTCAATCGACGTTATCTCGGCGAGGTTGGCTGGCTGGCTGGCTGGCTGGCTGGCGAGAACGATGAACGCTGCAGGCACGGAAATAAATTGTCTTCGCGTTCACACAAAGATGAAATTAATTGTTACGATTTAATGTCTAGTACCTCGGTGCGCCTCCGTACCTCTGTGCCGACAATACATTCGCCGTGGAGGACGGATCGATCGCGCGTTAACCGAACGGCGATTTCACCGGGCGCCAATTCGTCATTATGCAAAGCCGTGCGCGCAGAAAGCGCCTCGGAAAGAGTCGTTTTAATTAATTAAAACAACGCGACGAATTCACGTGTTCGCCGCTGACAGTTCCAATTTAAAGTCGGATTATTCGAAATACCGTGGATATCGACAGGCGGAGATTTGCATCTCAAATTCGAGTGTCCCCTGCGCCGCTTCTGGCAAGCGGCGGGTGAGTACGAGCCGCGCTCTATTATCGTGCAGGTTCTCTAATTCTAAAAATAGCGTGAATAAAAGTAAGCGCGCAAGGGGTATCTTTAACTTATCATGAACTATGCATTCACGGAAGGGCAGAAATACGTTCATCGTTTTATCCTATTCGGCGTAGAAGTTTTAGCTCGACAGCTGGCGATATATAATGCATGATAATAGTTATAATTTATTAATAAATTCCCACATATATAGACGCTAATAGCAGCAATTTGCAATTCTTATCGTTTTCTTCTATTTTTACATCTTATAATTATCTTGCTTGCCGAGATAGATCGTCGAGCTTCCTATTTTCGTACATATTTCACTTTTTTCGTCTCATAAGATGTTCTCGCTGAGTGGTGCCGAAAAGTGTTGAATGCTTTCCGCGTTACAGCGATTTCGCGTCAGCCGGCTACGTTTCGTCGATCATTTCGCTGGAATTAATGCGGGACTGTCGTTTCCCGTAATAACAGTAACGAGCGCGTTTTACATCCGTTTTACGGTATTCATGCAGGCATGGAGAAGCTCGACGGCAATTGTGGCTCGCGAGCGTAAAACGGCACGCCGATTACATTAGAAATACGTTCCATTCTCTGAGCGCGGGCACCGACTGCTGCCGGAGCTCGCGCCGCACGTGCGTTCGTTGCCCCGCAGGAAATTGCACATGCAAATCGTGCTTTTTTCTTACGCTGCAGCGTAGCCATCCCGTCTGCGGAGCAAGCCTCACCGTAATTTATGAGAGCGCTTCAGCATCTGAATGGAAGCGCAGTGTGCCAGCAAATAGGCGATTTAATCCGCGACTAAGACCGCGGGAAGAAATTGCGTCGAATTCGAGACGAAGTGAGTCATTTATATTCGTGGATGCATTTCACGTTCAGCGGGGAAGGGACATGGACGGTAGTCGCGCGCGGTACAAATAGATACGGTAAAAAGCGTGCTTAAATGTAACTAAACGTTGTTAGAACGTTCTCGGCCGCCGGGAAAGAACTTGTCCGGCTCGCAGTGGAGAAAAGGGACACTTTTTTCAGAGGCCCAGCAGGCCTCTTCGTCGAGAGGCAGCGGAATCCAAGAAAACGCGAACGGTCGAGAGAGCGAATAAGCAGGCCGAATGATGGAGAAAAGAAGTGGCCGGGCGCGCCGTGCATGTGACTGCAAATGAGGCCACAGATGCGTCGGGCGATAAGGGATGATGGAAAGTGGTTCATGAAAAGAGCCATCGCGGTAGCTCCTGGCGATGACGGGAAACGGCTGATGCTGCAGGTGCGATGCAGTGCAGCTGTGAGACGCTTCCGTCGCTGCCGCTGTGAATAAGCATTCATTCGCGAGAATGCAACGAAAGAGAAAAAACGAGAAAGAGAGAGAGAGAAAGAGAGATAGAATATGCAAGTGCAAAAGGCGCGAAGGCAGGACCGCGAACACTCCGCTTTATGTGATCGCGCGTTCAAATCATCCTAACGAAGTGGCCGACTTCCGCAATTTACTGTCAAACGGTCCTCGCTTCACCGGCTGCACTATACTAAATCGCGGGAAACGCAGACGGAGGGAAAATAGACCGAGGAGGACGGAAAGCTCTTTCAGCGATTTGCCGCTGCCGCGGGTATTTCTTTTTTTTTATTTGATATAAAATAATGGACCTTTAGTAAACGCGATTGTCGCGGGATATATTTAAAGCCCACGGAAATGATAACTGGATCTCAAATAAAAAAGTCTCGTAGGCCTTGACGTCGAGGAGAGAGGGATTCATCATGGAATCCAATGGGTGTCTAATCGACAAGCTTGAGAAGACGAAGGAGGGTCTTGAAGATTTGCCATTCTGGTAATTGAAACCTGCCGTGAGCCTCGAGGCGGGGAACGTTTAATAGCCAAAGTTAGTCGCGTTTCTATGCAAATTAAATGCTTACAGCCATCGGGAGGTGAGCTACGCGGGGTGGCGATGGTGGTGTGGTCGTTCCCCCTTGCTGTTTATCTACCGGGAGGTTCTTGGACGACTCGCAGCGTAAATAGTTAGTGCCTGTGGGCTGCGACGAACGGCCAACGTGTGCGGAATAACGATAAGCTGTTGCTGAACAAGGGGCCATATTTATGCGTCTCGCATATTGTACGTTTTTCTTCCACGTCCGAAGTTTCGGTGCGTTAACATCGCGAAGCAGCGCTCGAAAAAGTCGCGCGAAACAAGTTAGCCGATACTCGATACTCAGGCGTGGCAGTCAGGCGTGGGATGAAATCCCCGCGAGTGGTTTCGCTCCAATCAACGCTTCACGGAGCGGCGGACTTGTACGGTAACGCTAACGTTATACCCCAATCTTTAAAAAGAAAAGAAAGATCCCTTGCGCATAAATGGTCTTTCACTGAGTGCTACACGTGTAACTCCATAGCTCCAGGAACGGTGTAACCCCATAGCCACGAAGCGCGGTCTCCTGTTTACACTTAGCTTTATTGCTTTCCGCGCGAATGCGTGTCGGTTGAGTCAGCCGACATTAAAACCCCTTTCGTGAGGCGCGGCTATCAGTTGTCGTCGATCAGT
Source organism: Ooceraea biroi (assembly GCF_003672135.1). Lineage (NCBI taxonomy): Eukaryota > Metazoa > Arthropoda > Insecta > Hymenoptera > Formicidae > Ooceraea > Ooceraea biroi. The sequence goes on from NC_039506.1 coordinate 21,350,504, forward strand.
CTAGTTGCGGATGCGGCAAATAAGGACGTTGGCCGGCGAGGATAGAAAGGGTGTGCAGAGATACCCTGTCCACCCTCGCAAACGATTTTTCGTTGCCCTCCCTCGAAGTTACCCGTCTTGAACGAGCCGGTCTTACAGTCACGCGGCATACCAAAGAAGGGTGCTGCTTGTTTAAGGATCGGAGGTGGTTTATGTCGTGCGCGCTCTGCGAGCACGTGCGGACGGGTAATATTCGTCTCTCACACGGCGGGGACGGTCGGGAAGGGACGACGATAAGTATCTGGCCGGCGGAGTGCCATTCTCACCCATTCGATCGATATACGGCCGACCGCCAGCCAACATCAGCAGGGGTAATAACGAGAGTGCGGAAACGGGAGAGGGCGACGGGTGGGACAAGGCGGCCTTTTGCGGTGTATCTCACGTACCGACGGCAGCGTCGAGGTCCGAGGGAGCCGGACATTTCGGGAATCGCATAAATTTCGCAGACGCAAGGGTACCCGCTATCCCACTCGCGCGCCACAAAATTAATAGATATTCGTCTCCGCATCGTGCTATCGGGCTATCGCCGAGACGATATTTCACGTACGCTCTCCGCGCCGAACGCACATTATTCGGTATCGCAAAGTATAATGCGCTCGCCGAAAGATAAATAATTAGAGGTCTTCCTTACGTCTGAGGACGTAAGAATATTTCTTTGTGCGAGATGAGGGAGAGATGAATACTAGGCTGGGGTGCGGTGATTCTCTACTGAATTTCAAGCAGATCTCTTTCTTTGTGCGGATCAATTTCAAGCGGATCTGCCTTCAACAACGGGCTAATTGCTTACAGAGAAGATAATTGATCTCGCAAGAAGATAGCGTTGATTGACGTTACGGGCCAATTAGAGTGTCCGTTCCAAATCCAGCTATTGTGTTCGTTTTCTTGTCAATCTCGCGTCTTCTCTTTGTGGTTCGTCGAACAACTGATCTATTGTACAATGCGGCTTCAGCCTTCATCGTAACGGCGCGTTTAATATGTTTCTCGATAATTTCACCTTTCCTTATTTCGTACATTGTTGCTTCTTTCTCTCGTGATAAAGTGCTTCTCGCAGTCGCGTGAATCATAAACGCGAATGATTATTATCGATAAATGGATTTCCGCAAGCGCATGAACATAATGTAGCGGGCAGAGCAAGTAACCTGCAAGATAATCCGAAGGTTTATGCTGGCACAATTGCATGCTCCATCAATCCAATGATTCGAGTTCGCGATCCGTGGTCCGTCTATTATTATTATCAACGCGCAGTTAGATAATGACATCGCGTTAGGATAGGCCGCTGCAAACGACTCCATGGTAACCGTGGATGCGTGAAGGTAAATCTCACGTTCGATACGGTGTGCACGGTGGTTCCATTATTGCCGATTACATCGCGACGGGGTGAGAGCACGACGATTCCGCGCGTATTCTCGGTTCTCCGCACACATTTCCCTTACCGATTCCCCCTCCTCCTCTTCCCATCCGCTTCCGTAATTTTACCGTAATCCGCTCGCAATATCGTAATTCCCGATACAGCGATGGTAACACGAAAGCGCGACGCCGGTTAAGGGGTACGTTTTTCCCGACTGAAATTCTCGGTTGTTCGGATATATCGAAAGGAACGTACGGTCCACGGTAATCTCTTTCCCTCTCTTTTTCTCTCGATGACGTTATATCGCTACGTCCGCCGATTAACTCGATAGAATAATTCTCTTTCCAGGCAATATCCGCCGCGTAATCGGCCGCCTCTCTCCCTCCCCCTCCCCCTTGCGTAAGACACGATGAAAAATTCTCTAACGGGAGAAAAAAGCCCGCGTCTAGTGTCGGACCGCGAGCTCTTGTTCTCTCGACGCGAATTTTCTCGGGAAATAGAGATGTTTGCTTTACTTCCATTTCTTTACTTTACTCGCGCTCTTTTTTTTCTGCCGCATTGCCGCCTTCATTTCCTCCTATCATTCACAGCTCCGGTATTTGAAGTACAGCCACCGCCTTAGTTTGACCAGCGTTTCTCCATTCTTAATTTCTCCATTCCCCGCCGCACCTCACGACTTATTAGTATGCGGAGCTCCCTCACGATTCCGCGCAGGCTTGCGCATGCAAATGTTTTATAACGTAGCTACGATACAACCATCGTAGTCGAATAAATTCTCCTTCTCTGTCTCCCCTTCGCAAAGCCTCCGGCGAACACGCGGTGATTCCGCGAGCCCGTGAATTGCTCTCCTTACGTGAACAGGATATTTTATGGGGACGTTACAACCGTTGATTTTACACGTCAGTATCGCCATTTCCCATACTAATCGCGAAAGAAGTATAGCTGAGTCCAAGTGCCGAATACATTAAACACCTCTTGATATAAATAGCTTATAATTACGTAAAATGCAGTACCGCTGTCAGTTTCCGATTTTAATTATATTGATGAGAGAACTGTTTAAATATGCCCTTCTCAAAATCTGATTTAGAGCGTACTGTATTCACGACTTGTGGAAACTTGATCTGACCCAGATATTCAATAACAATAGATGACAGGCGATCGATACAATTTCACTGTTCTATGATGAAAGCTACGTTATATTATCATGATGTGCAGTTGCTCGATGAGAGTGTTTAGTAAACAAACTTTGCCAATATCGACAATATAACCAGTTGCCGTGAGACTCGTGCGAAAAACTGCAATGCGAGTTTTCTCAGACAGCATTAACGCATGAACGAGCCACAGAGTTGTCTCTCTCCATAATGCATAAATAAATTGACGAGATTTTTTACAATAAAAATAGAAAACCTAATGCAATGTAGACTTCAACAGAGTATACAAGACATTAGACAAAGAGAAGCCTCTTTTCCGGGCCAGGAAGAGTAAAATGGAAAATTGTTGGAGCTTTTTTCCTGCCAGTGATCGGTTAGAATCGCGCGATCATTCTGAACCATTCAATCGGACGAAATCGGATATTTCGCTGAAACTTTTAACAGTTACACGAAACATCTCCTGCATCGCTCTCTCTTTTTTTTCAATAATCGCCATCGGACGATTGATGCCGCATCGTTGCATTGTGTAATTCGAGCGATGCCGCTACCATCTCACGGCGCGGTATATTCGCCATTAACGTTTAATTAATTCAACCCGATTACATCTCTTTGCGACTGAAAATGTCATAATTTCGTAATTATCAATTGAGTGATTATCGCAGTTGTGATAACCGCGATAGGAGAGATAAAAGCTGAATGTATGTGTTTGTTACGACGTCGGATTAAACTTCATTCAATCTTACATGCCGCTTCCGCCAGAATATAGAACGTCATTATATTGTCGCAAACAGTACTGCTCATTAATATCGCAAAAGAGCGCGCGGAGACATTGATAATAATAACGGACTCGCGCAATAACATTACCTGTTCGCCATCGTTTCTGTCTCTCTCTCGCAAGGAGCAGCGCAATATTACGCTCGTGGATTCGCTCTGCCGTTAAAGCATTATCTTAAAGCTCGTTTTTCCCCGAGAGTGTCTCAGTTCTTAGTTTAACGCTACGGTGCGCAGGTGAAAGGGGACTATAACATCTTATTCTATTTAAGCACTCGTAATAAAAGAAACGGAGTTTTTTGTGTGCACTGCCCTTCAACGGGAAAGCTCTTCGGGCAATCGTTGCGACAGATTTAATAACAAACAGCATTACGGAGAAATGCCTTTTACATGCAAACGCACAACCAATTCCTGTGAAAAATACATGCAATCCTCAACGGCTATGAGCCGTTCTCCCCTTCTCTCTCATTTCCCTCTCCTTCTCTCTGTTATCCACGTATACGGATTCAATTTAGCGCGTGATAAAATCGTTCGTTTTTTTCTAAGTATCCAACTCGGGTTAGCGTTAGCAGAGAACTGATGGGCTTTCCCTCTTCATTCGGGATCTCGGTGAAAAAAGAGATCCTAGGCTCGCGACCAGGGTGTCTAACAGCCTCGGAAAATCCAGGGATGAACGTGCAGCTGTTTTATAGAATTTATGGTCACGAGTATCTTTTTTTAGATGCCGCGTTCGTCTAGACTTATCAACTATAATTTGGCACAACGAATGATATGTGCAAAAATGCTCATTTGCTCGTTAGTCGTAACAGATGCATATTTTCATTCGATTTCGCTCAATTTCCATACATTTCGCTCAACTCGTCCGCAGTCTCCTCGATCGCGTCTTCGATCACTATGTCGCATGCTTCCGTTACGAACGAAATCGCGAATTCTCGAGCGGCGCGCTCATTTAAGGAAACAGTCCTGTAAATGCGAGCCGTTCTCTCTCGAAACGTACCAACCGACAGGAATCCGAGGCACTTAAGTGAGATTGGATCCCGCTTATCTCTACTTTACGAGCGACATAAAGCGCGGGGTATTCCCGTAGAATACGCACACGCGGTGGGATACTCCCGAGACAGATATCAATTAAGATCGATTCCGTTCCACCCTGAAAATCGACGATGCAGATCCTGTCCTCGAAGTTGCCATTGATCCGTCGGATCGGTCATAAAATAAAGATTCGACCGTAGTGAAGAAAAAGAGAAAGGAACGTCGATGGATACTCTCGTGAATGTCGCGATCTCTTTCGAGGGTTACTTTGCCCGCCGTGCGCTCGTTGTAACCACCCCCTCTCGCTCATAATATCTACGATGGCACATACACACATACACACACACACACTTGGACCGGCAGTAGCGTAGGGGCGGATCGGCCCACGCTCAAGCTGAATACTGATTCTCGACGGACGCATACATTACCGCGGTGGATAAAAGACATTTGCATTTTGATGGACTGCGCCGAGTGCATTTGACGTTTCGTATGCATTTCGCCGGGCGGCGTGTTCGCGCGCGTTACCGTGAAAAAACTTGGCCTTACCCATACTTATCACCCGATGTTTCACACGTCCATGCATACAGCCGTTTGTATTTATCCTGCGCCCATGCGAATATCTCTTTGAAGATATTCCCTCCTCCCGCGATGAACGTACGTATCGTCTCGCGCGTGCGAATCGCGCGTGTAACGCGAGCGCGCTGCGGACATTGTATCTCGGCCGATGTTGTATCTCGTTGCGTATGTGCATACGTAGAAAAGAAATTTGAATAGCAGAGCACCGAGAAGTCGTCCAGAACGAACCCGAAAAGCAGAATACTAAAATTAGAGAATATTTTACGCGCGTTCCCGCGTACGGCTCGTCGATGCGAGCGAGAGGCGGACGGAGGCGAATGCGAATAGATAAATTAGGAAGCGCACCTCTCGAGTAACCCCCATCTAGCATTCACTCGCCGCGGATATTCCATATTCCGCGCGGGCTACCTCGCCATCGAGGTAGCCGATATCAGAAGAGGTACTAGGAATACGTGTATCTTTAATTCGCGCCGCGATATAAACCCGCGCGCGCGGGCGTTATTCACATTCGCCGCGTTAAAAGCTTCCCGAAGAGCCTCGCGAGATCAATTGCCGAAACTTCGATATCGGGCTCGAGCACGGGATTGCACGGACAATGGTGCGAAAGAAATGGCAAATTGAAAAACCACCCAGCAACCGAGAACAGAGAATCCGGGAGAAGCAGAGAGAAAGAGACAGACAGAGAGAGAGAGAGAGACAGACAGACAGACAGAGACAGAGAGGGAAAGAACGAGAGAGCATCGCACGCGTTTGCCACGGCTGCAAAACCCATAATACCTATCGAATATCCTTTGGCTTGGTCCCCGATCCGACCGTGACGGAGGATCGACCGTAATAACCAGTAATTCACATTCGAACGCGCCCAACCGCCGAGCTCGCCCGATGGAAAATAACGGTTCGTCGACGAAACCAGCCATGGTAATACGGAAACTCGCCCGAAACGGCGAACCACTCACCATTATCCTCGAACGCTGCGCTCTCGTCGTCGGTGGCGGCGTGTAACACACACGAGTGAGTCTCCAGCGCGAACTCCTTCCGGACTCCTCCCTCTTGCACTGTCACAGCTGCAGCTCCGAGTTCTCGCCTTTAAAATGATCGTCCCATCGCACGTAATCCGATGGTCGTCACACCGCGCACTCGCGCCGACGTAGCCGCATTCTTATTCCCGCAAGCCGGCGACGTTCGACCGCAGGTAGCATATCTGCGAACAGAAACGGAACAGTCAGGATTCAGAATGTCTGGTGAACCTGGAGAGGACATTAAACTTGAACGGTGGCGTTTCGCTGTCGTGGCGTTTGCAATTTTCTTTAGAATGTGTTAAATATCTATTACACAAGTTGTACTGTTAATCTAGAATTTCGGGGCGAATTATCGAACGGCTGCAAGTATGTGCAGCCTGCACAAATAGTAGCCATGGCCGAAGGCGTATGTAAGCTCGCCACTCAAACCTCCCCTTTCGAACCAACTAAATACGGCATATGTGATCCGTCAAGCAGAAGATATGCGCGAAATATACACGTGGCGTGTTTACGAGGGTGTAGGGTTCTTCGCGTAAGAACCAGACGTGCGGGTTCATGGCCCGCGGATACGCGCAGACCAGGTCTCTCGCACGGCGGAGCTGTAGCAAGCATTATCTCCGCTTACAAGTAAGCAACCGAGAGAAACTTGGAGCACGAAACAGGAAAATTACTCCTTTGACACGTTGCCGGTAATCGTGGAGGAAAAAGGAGCTCCGGAGGAGAGGGACAAGGGAAAACGGGCGGCCGGGTACGGAGGGTACGGAGAACTTCCCGGGAAACTTGCGAACCCGAGGGAACGCTTGAGAAGCTTTATAACTTCGACAACCTTAAATCGGCAAAACTGCCGCGCCTCTGGTGGTCGTAGAGCGCGTCCAGGACGGAATGAGAAGAGCATCGGTGGGGAGGAGAGGACGAAGTCGACGAGAAGGACGTCGGATAGCCAAGCCAGCACGGGGGATGAAGGAGGGAAACGTGCGAGGAAAGTAGTTGCACGTACTCTACTTGGAGAGATAGAACGGGGATAGCAGGATGATTATGATTCCCCGTCGTTCTCCGTCTTCTTTGATGAGATGACCGAGCCTGGAGCTCGCCTGCGCACCCCATGCTGGTTATATGGGGACGTATCCATATTTTCGAACTGCGCCCCATATCGTGAAATGGCGCGATTAAGCGTGTTCGCCGACGAGTCTTGGAATACTAAACCGGATAGAATCGCTCCGCGGCGCGTTATGGACGTAACGTTTCCCACTTGATCCTACGACGTTTCTCGATGCGCATTTCATTTATGCCTCGCGTTCGCTGCTTTGTATTATAATTACGGGACGAACATGGGACCGGCACGAGTTCACCGAAGAAACCTAAACCGTGTTCTCTTTCGAAATACGACTGCACGTGCCTGCTTCCTCGTCGACTGGAACAACGGGCGTGTAATGCAAGTTAATTACATGTTATGATGATGTATAGTGCCGCTAGAAAAACGAATAGAAAACTAACGTGCATGAGCTAAACAGTATTTCTCTGTTTCTCTTCCTCTCTTTTTCTCTCTGCAATTCTCTGCTATGTACATAAAGTAATAATTTTTGAATACTTTTTGAATAGCGAAAACTATTACATGGTCGAGAACAACTTTGTGTTATTAAAAGATAAATTTTCAGAGGCAAAAATTACATAATATATGTCACGTTTTTCCTTCTAAAGATTTTTTCGTGGAGTTACTCATCGAATGGAAAATAGGATGTTGCATCTCCAATAAAGTTAAAAGTTGTACGCGACGCGACACAATCGAGGGTAGAACGTACGTTGGTAACTGGTGCGAGTCCGCAGTCTGCCAAGGGGTTCGGAAAATACCTGCGCGCCCCTCTAGTCTGCTGTCTGAACGATGAGGAGTCGCGTCGGGGTTCGCGTCGTCGACGGAGTCACCCCTAGGCGACTCACCTCCGCCACACGTTCCCCTCGCATCCGCCCCCACTTCGCCGTTCCGCCAACCCTCGGGGAAAAAACGCGGGCTTGCATTTCAGTAAAGAACCAACCCATCCGCGTGCATGGACAATGGGACCAGACGCCCAGCCAGACGCCCCCCGACAACGCCTTTTCTTTTGCAGCTGCACGCGTGTCTGCGTGTTCACGTACATACGTACGTGCGTGCGTGCGTGGATGGATGCGTGCGTGGGTGCGTGCACGTTGTCGTCGCCGTCGTCGAGGGCGAGGACGAGACACAGCGAAGCTGCTCGTCGACGGTCTGCGACGCCGACGTCTGGCTGCTTTTTCCGCGACGATGCTCGTACGCCCTGCGCCGCCCTCCGACGATGCAACTCCCGTACACAATGGTGTGGCGAAACAATTATCTATCCCGCCAGATACGGGACTGCGTTCCTTCGTCGACGTTACTCTTTCGACGTTACGCTCGTAAATCCGTATTAAAGACGACGCAAGTCATGGCGCGATTGGTCGAGGCACACTCGCACGCACGCACGTGCGATGCAATTAACTTTCCCGGTGGTCGGAAGTTATCCAATCTCATTAAGAACTTCGTAACTTCCCATGAGAAAACGAGTCCTTATTCTGTTTCACGTAAACGTTTACACGCGGTTGGTTTACGTGTACTTGACGTTTCATCTGGCACGAAGATCGAATCCTGATTGAACGCAATGCGAGTAATGGATAACCACATTTGTCGCCGAGCTCGTCGAGAGCGCGAAACAAACCAGTGTCTCTCGTAGTTCCCGCCACGTTGTTTCATTTCGCAGGACAAACGTAAACGCATGGGCAAAATTCCGTTCTTCCTCTCGGTGCGTGCATCCTTCAGTGCAATTCGCATCGTGCGAATCGGCGAACAGCATTTACCAAAGTACCGGCGTTCATCCTCTCAACAAATAGCGCAGAATCGCGCACTGAAAGTACGGAAACAGAAAGCTGTCGACACTCTTTTGTTTTCGGCCGTGTTCTTTGTCGATCTTCTCCTCTTCCTCCGTCCGGCTCCGATTGTCACCGCATTCACTCAGTCGGTGGCTGTGTGCATTTATTTAGAGCGAAATGGTTCTCTCGTTAGTCCTTATTTCAGCGTTGCATCTTTGATGCAACAGCTCTCTCTCCATCACCTCGCTCAAAAGTAAAACGCGCCAACTCTTAACAATAATATTATACACGCGTGGTTTCCGTCATACGTCGACGAGTCCAGACCACGAGGGTGGCTGCCAGCCAACCCATCGCGCCCTGCCATCAAGAGTTTCGCGCTGGGGAATGTTTTTCTCCGGCCGCGGAACAAAAATCCACCATGCCACGGTTCACCTCCGCCACATTTCTGTCAACCTCGTTGCTTTTTTCCGACTGGTTGATGAGAGAACTTCCAGTCTCGATATACGCGGTTCAAATGTTTTCTTCTCGAGCCGCAAGTGTTACATATCCGAGATATCCAGTCGTGAAAATCATTTGAAAGCAGAAAAATATATAAACTTCGAAGATAATGGGATATGAAGAGGAAGTGGAAATTAAATACATTTTATTTATTGTATCGATCGTTTAATCAGAAATAAATGGCAATTAATGTACAAAGAAAGAGAAAGAAGATATTTATCGCGTGCGATATATTAAATTAATAATATTTAAATAGTAATGAGATTTAAATATGGATTTAATGAAGCTCATGCAGACGATCGGACCTGTTTTTTTAACGTAACCGATGCTCCGTCTCGAGAATTTACTAAGTGTATTAATGATTCCGGGCGTCGCGGACCATCGTGTCACGGGATCTATCACCGGGGATTTGGTGGTACGCTGTCAGAGAATCTCTATAATACCCGAGTTACAGCACCCTTGCGCTCACCTCTGACCGTCTCCCCTTAACAACAGTTCAATTAGTTCCGGCTTTACGGCTCTCAGTTCCGGTGACTCGTGACCAGAATCTCGGACAATTATTCCTTGGATGGAAACGGAGCAGCTCAAATTTCTGTCCCCCTTTGCCAGCTAGGTTGAGTGCTGAGCGAATCTTTCCACGCGCCAGGTTAGATGAGGTCAGACGACGTATGGAGAAGTCCGGCAAATTTCGGCTAGCTTCCTAGGAAGGTTTCGCAAAATCCAACAAGATTCAGCGAGGAATTCGGTAGCTCACAAAAGGTCGATAGATTTTCGATGATCAACTGTATCTTTCTTGATTCAAAGAGATCGGAGAATGTATCTTTACACGTGCGTTACATTCTATGCATGATGTACCAAACGCATTACTGATCAATTATTGCGATAAAATATGCGTGGAACTGAAGCAATTATCCAAGATAGTAACTTAAACGAGAAATCATTACGGGCACTTAATACATTCCAAGATGTTCTGCCTAAACTTCCTCGTTAAATGTCTGCTTGAAAAATTGGTTCAGCCGTAAGCGCGGATTTACGAGGTAGATTATTAAGTCACCCGCAAGTTAACGTGTTTGTAAAAGGTGGCTCAATCAAGCAAAGTTAAGTCCGCGGAAGGAAGGTCGGGATTGAAGGTCGGGAGATCGTAAAATCAAGTATCCTGAAAGAGCCACCGGAGAACTGGAGCAGCAGTCGGGCGCGCCTTAATGTGTTTGCCCGCGAAAGTGCCTATCCGGAAACGTCTAGGAAATGAAATAGCGTTGCGTACGTAAACGAGCTGTCAGAGCGCTGGCGAGTAAATAACTAACTTTCTTCGCCGAGCCGTCGTAGCGTCTTAAGCCGTTACGGAGAGCTCATTACGAGCGCGACATGCACCGCGTTTTCGTGAAGTTTCCACGATAAGAAAGACAGCGTCGTAATTACGCTACGTCTGTGCTTCGCAGATCGCTGAATAAACCGAAATCTGTTGCGCGATATTTACAGTGGCGAGCCCTGGCGGGATGTTATAACTAATTTCGGAAAATGCGCGATCAAATTTGATCAAATGGTGGAATTTCGGTAGCACTTTAAATCTGCATCGTTCTGCATAAGGAAGAAGGAAGGGTCAAACGCAGATGGAAAGGGAACGAATGGCGAAAGGACCGCGGAGGAAATTGCCGCCAATCAGATCTTCTCAGGCTCGAGAAAGGCAAAGATTTATGAGAGGAGCGTGAACTCGTTCTGGCCGAATCCAGCGAAATTGTCCTTAACGTAGGGAACGAACAAAGCGTCGAGATAAAAACCCGACTAAGGAACATAATCAGATAAAATTGTAGGGCGTATTGTCTTGAACTGAAATTAATTGTTTCATCACAGGAAAGCATCACGAGAGCGGCCGATAGTTTGCAAGCTGGAATAATTTAATGTCACGCGCTAGGAACATTACCATACGCTTTACAGCGCGATATTATTAAACAAATATTCCAGAAATATCTCAGAGACATATATAGATAGAGAGAGTAGCTAATTTAACATCGTACTTGTGGAGAGGGACGTGAATCGATTCTGTCGTATAATATCGGAAGGCTATTACTTTAAGCAGGAATAATAATCCGTTGAATACGGAATTTTCGCGCGGTAGCCGTGCTCGCTAACATTGAGAAAAATGATCTTTCACCAGGGAAATGCATATTTTCGTATGATATTTTTTTCATATGCCGATGCATATTCATTAAAGCATTGACCTCGTCTCGTTAGATTCAATATCCTATTTCCATAGAGTGCGCTATCGATGAAAAGTATAGACACCCTACATGTTTTTCCATCAGAAACAAAGTGCATTAATGAACTCCGTCTGTAAATACATTGAACCGATCCTGAAAAAAATTCAATAACACGGCGCAGCGTCGATATACGGAAACGAAATGTTACTCTGAGGTTTCCGAAAGGATGAGATATCGGTTATTGGTTAATATGTATAAAAGCAAAGCGATATCAGAGAGAGAGAGAGAGAGAGAGAGAGAGAGAGAGAGAGAGAGAGAGAGTAATTATTAAAAGTTTAATTCACACGACGAGCATTTGGACTGTGGGACTATTTCAAGATAACGATCGTCATTCGTTAATTGATAAGAGGTACAAGTAATAGCAAGTAATTACATACATTTCGGCCGCGCTTTTAGTTAATTAGCAAAAATTTATACTCCGTTCCGCGCGCGTGCTCTATATTTCATACGACGAATAATTAATTAAAAGAGACAGAACAGCAGTACGGGCGTTAACGTCAGATTCGCACAAATTCGCGTTTCCAATTTATATGCAGATATGATGAATATAATACATCACATATAGTATCAAAAAGACGAGATATTCTATTTGGATGTAAACGACAGATGTGTAGCGATATCAGATGGAACCGCGTTCTCTCGCACGATGTACGAGTTTTCCCAGCTGGGAAGCTGGAGACAGGATTCGGGATAGTCAACTTGGTGCGGGCGCGCCAGCTAGCCCTGAAGAGAGGGTGAAAGACGAAGAGAGCATTATGGCTGGTCGGGACGGGGGCGGATGGCTTATGGATTCTCTCCCCTTCCCCTCTCTCGAACTTTCGCGCGGTAACCCTTCGTATAAAAGGTTGGGTTAGTGTCAGGACAGTTAGGTCGTCGACGTGACCCGGGAGTTCGCCTGGAACAACCTCCATTTGTACGGGGAATTACATCCGCGAAGGAAGAAAAAAAATATTTCAATGCCTCGCCGCCCCCGTGCCGTTAAGCAATGCGGAAGATCCGGACGATTCGAGAATAACAAATCGCTAGGCGTTTTTACGAACGACGTACACGACGATTAGTCGTTTCTTTAATAACGTTCTCTCCAACTTGCTGATACTGTAATTGAATAACAGATCAGATTAAGCGATTTCGAATTAAATGACGGTAAATGGTTATTTCCTGCACGTCGTTATCGGCCACGAAGATATTATGCAATAAAACGGCGTAAAAGGATGATCGATCGATGTCAACAGTGATGCATTAAAAGTCATATGCACGCAGTCAAATGAGCGTGTCGAGAGAAATAAGAGCGTTATTTTCCTACGAGCCACAGTTTGCGATGCTGTCGTTAGCCGCGTCGTGGAAGCGTATGAAAAATGATTACGATATCAAAAGTGAAGAGCTAGGGAGACGAAATGATGGTCACGAATAATCAGTTTTATCAGTCGTCCGCGTATCACTGGGTGTTATGGTGATATATCGGTCGAGAAGAAGCAGTTCCCATTGTTCATCAGTGGCGCGCAGAAATGTACTTCTATTACACACGTTGAATGATGACGTGCATTTGTCGGATAGCAAAGAGGATAATGCAATTTCAGTTGCCGTCCACAATCTGCATCGATTCTTCATTTGCATGTAATCTACTTCGTTCGTATTACGCTTCGCTCCCGTGGTACGGCCCGCATCCGCGAGTTCCGTCGTTATTCAACGGGATCCATTTTGTAAATAACCGTCCTGGTTTTCCCTCCTTTAGCAAAAGTCATAAATCATACTGTAGCACTGATCCGCGGCGAAGTAATATGACTGATGCAAAAATATACGGTGACACAATGAAGCAAACTGTCACGAATTATGAATTCATAAAAGGAGTGGAATTTCGCGGAAAATATACCGCTCAACAATTTTTTCGTTTGAATCCGACCATTCCTCTATCGCCTGTCACGCGTTTATGAATCTGTGTCTCTCGAAATTAATTCCGGTTTCCGAAATTCATTTTATTGATAAATCCGATTACGATGTATTCGTTGAAACGGAAGATTGCGTTCAAGCTCGAAAGATAATATAGACCGTAAATTGGCTCATCTCGACCGCGTCTGGTGAATGCCGTCTCGCAATATATTTGGATTACCCGTATATTGCAGCGACATAACGGCCTGCATTCGCAGAAGGCATTACGCCCTTTTATCCACGATGTCCCATAACCACGCGAAGCGCGGGTGTTAGGGGCTGATCAACGACTGCCGGGATTTCAGAAGCATATTCGTACACGTAACGCGTGCAGCCGGGAAGAGATCGGTTTAAGCTGTCGCCATACTTTCCGTCGTGCCGCTACCCTCTTGGAGATCCCCGTATGACCTGCCGCGGCACCCCCGGAACGATTTTTAATGATCGACGCGGAGATGATTGTTCGCGGCGAAAGTAGGTTCAAGGTAAATGTCCACGTGGAGTGTGATTTATGAATGAGAGAGGGAAGCACGACGGCACGCCATAGCGAGGAGAAAAAAGGCGCACGATTCGCGATCTATCACGTCGTGCCGAGCGATCCGTACAGTCGTTCGTTTGCACGGACAATACGCTAAACGCAAACGAAGCCCGCGGTCTGCCCGCTCGTGCGTTATCATTCGAAACGATCTCCCACTCTCCCAGTTGTCTGTCACGATTGACGACGTTATTAAGTTGTTCTCACCCCCTCGGCATCGATCGCAGTGGAGGAACTAATAGTCGCAACGGAGAGCAATACCTAACCGTGGCGATAGTCGATCAAGATTCGTTCTTGTGTATTTGAAGATTCCGAGCGCAAATAGCAGCGCAACCATTGAAACGCAAACACTGAAATCCGAAGGTCACGAGCAAGACTAACGCGCGATCGTATCGCGGTCTTTGGATTCGTTCTGGAATTCTCACGTAATTAGATCATTTCCCGAATCGGCCTTGGTGACCCCTGACCCCCTCAGAGCCGTGCTCGCGTGATGTATGAACTCCGTGTCGACGGCATCGATATTAATCGCCCGTCCGTTCTTATATCACGGCGGTCAAAAGAAATATCGCCGGCCGCCGATGCCCGGGCGTGCGGATAAATGGCATGTTTCGGCGGTCTGTATATACACCGTCGTATAAAAGAGGCGCGCTACCAACCCCCTTACATCTGTAAATCCGCTCGTGTCCACTGGTAAGCCGGCGGTTGGCGCGCGATCGAGTGCGAGCCCCCCTCGGGTAGATCGACAGTGCCAACCACCGCCTGCACACCCCTGCATCTCGCCGCTCATGGGGCACACGCCATATTTTACAGTATCAATCATAGCGCGCAATAAACGAGACCGAGCGAGGGAAACGGGGATTGGGTTGCTAAGATACAGAACCGGTTAATGGGACTATTACGTCTAGGCCGGACTCCACCGCCACCGGGGCTAAGTCCACGAAGGAAAGGCAGGGTGGCGAGCGGCAACGAAATACTCGCCCTCTTCCGCGCGCCTGATACAGGGGCAGGGGATGATGTCGTCGCAACGTGCTACCAGCTGTGACTTATGACGTATCACGGTGCACGAGCGATGCCGGGAGACGTGGCGCCCTATGTAGGTGGGCTTCAAAGTGAGCCGCCGAGCGTTCAATAAGTCATGATTTATCGGAACGCACGCCAGACCTTAAATTGTTCTTGTGTCGCAATAACAGCAGCGGTTCGGTCGGTGCACGACGGTGAAGAAACGTACAACGGTTTAAGAGAGTTCACCCCCTTCCTTCCCTCGTCACACGACGACGACCATTAACTGCGAATAAAGCGATGTCAGCCGGATGGGAGCTGAAAAGTAGAGCACGATTTTTTAACGTTCGGGAGAGGAAACGTAAACCGAGAGGATGTATCGCGCTTTACAGAGCCCACTCTTTCGATTCGGCGAATTTACGGTGGCTCTTTAATCCAGCAAAACTCGTGCGCGAACGTGACACGAGTCAAGAGACAATTTTCGGGGTTTGTTTTAACCGGCGATAGTTGCGTGTCGAGGACCGCGATCGAAAAAGACAAAAAGAGAATGTAATCCGGTAGCGGTGAAAAAAC
Source organism: Ooceraea biroi (assembly GCF_003672135.1). Classification (NCBI taxonomy): domain Eukaryota; kingdom Metazoa; phylum Arthropoda; class Insecta; order Hymenoptera; family Formicidae; genus Ooceraea; species Ooceraea biroi. Next base: position 21,366,082 of record NC_039506.1, read on the forward strand.
TATTTCGTTTTGCTCGTACACGGGCAATCTTTGTGAGCGGATTAAATCTGCACGGAGAATTTGTGCACGCGGCTGGCACTGCATTGCGCCGTTGCCGGGGCGCGACCGGGGAGGAAAGGGAAATAAAAACGGTAACGATGCCCGGGATATTATCGACAGATTAAACCGCCGTTCATTTGCACGTCTGCCGTTTGAAAAGTAATTACCTCGTTGTCATCGACAGACCACCATCGAACCGCGCGGTGACTCAACAGCTGCGCAAGCTGAGGCCTCCCCCGATCCTCTTCATTATTTTCCAATACCCCTACGACCTCGCGATATCTACGAGAACGCAGGAGCACCAGTTTTCATATACGGACGAGTTTGCGAGCGGGAACGCAATGGGAACTGCACCCGGGAGCTGCCGCGACAATTGTGCTACCCTGTGTGGTATTCCTGTTAAATAAACCTCTTCGCCTCTCCTGGATTTCCACAGTCAAACTTTTCGCAATAGAGATCCGAAGATGCCGGGCCCGAGGAAACGAGCGCACGTATAATTCAGATTTCACTGAATTCCGGCAATTCCGAAATTTAATACGAAACAACGAGTACTCCCGCTCTCTCGCGAGAACAAATGCAGTCGCGAAAGAAGCTTAGAGGAACTACTAGCAGCGAGTGAACGAATGGCAGCAGTGATGCAAGATCCAAGTAAAATCCTTTTACGTGGATGTAAATGCAACGTGAATAGGGAATGTTTGCAGAGCGTAAAAATTTTTCTAATCTCCGTAATGTCATTCCGACCTGAAATAAAGTTTAAAATCTGAATGAATAATGAGTTTAACAATCAGCATTCACGTTTGCTGCTTTCCTGGTACGCTGAGATTAGATTTATCTAAATCTGAATTTTTTGTCTCTGCATCCCTTAACCGCTTTGTTTCTCATGTTCGCGTGTTCTTCACGTTCCTCCAACATCTCTACCCTTTTTTCCAGCTGTTTTCCGTCTCCCTCTCGCTTTCGCGCTCATGAGTAAACGTTTCGAACGACTTTGAAGTCGCTCACTGGATAAATAGCCCCGCGACCAAAGCAATTCCGTGTTGGAGTGTTTCGAATCAAAACACCCTCGAACTGTATTTAGAAGTGATTGTCTGTTTGAGCTTTGGAGATTGCCGGCTTCCCGATTGTTATTGGCGCGTGAGAGCCAAGAGGGAACACGCTGATCGAAAACACGACTGATTATAAAGCACGTACTTTGATCGCGATGTTATCGTACTGACGTGTATGCGAAACGTGTACGTGTGCAACACTGACGCAGCCCTCAGTGACCAAATATCGCATATTTGCAACGCGCACGCGAAGATATTCCTTTCATAATTTCGTCAGCGAGTGAATTGCTTCGATCGACTGGCTAATTGAGTCATCCGATTATTCGATCGGAATTCTCTACGATCACATTGCTGCGCGAGTAAACTCGACGACATTGAATTATCTTTTAATGATTTATGAACCATTTATTCATGAACTGATTCCAATTTTTATTCATAAACTTAATTATTCATGGACTGGTGTGGTTTTCAGAAAAGCGAGAAAATATAAGCTTAAACGAGATTTCGCGACCAAAGGTTGCGTTTTGTCCACGACAAGTTGCTGCAAGGTGGTGCTTCAACTTGGAGACACGCTGAACTTGTCTTTGGTCCGTGTCGGATCTGACTCGTCGCGAAACCTGAATTCTCAGCGATCCGAATGAGAAGACTGATTTGCGTAAAACACGTTTCCGAGACAGCTACACAGATTTTGCGACCACCCTTTTTCGCCAGAAGGGCACCAGAAGCAATTCGAACAGAGATCGAAGCGAAGCCTTGATTACTAGAGTGACTAACGAGACTTCGTTCTTCCGCGAGAACGAAAAGGGCCATTCGTTGGTTCGTTCGTTGGTTCGTTCGTTGGTTCGTTCGTTGGTTCATTCGTTGGCTCGGCCGTATCTACCGAGGATCGATTTAGCAGCGACGGCGTGGCCTCGCTGTGCCTCACCGATTCCCCGACAATGAGAGATCGATTTCACATTTGTAATCGGGCGAGCACCGTGTCAACCTCTATTCCCTGGGTTCGCCCTATCCGCTCTTAAAAAAGGGATAGAATAGCAATAGGACCGAAACGCAGAGCCGACAAAGGCCATTGTAGCCCGCATGTAATCGCCGAAGTGAGAATTCAGGTCGCGAAGGGCGGAAGGAGACGAGGATGGGAGAGAACGAATACGCGTGGAGTAATAATCTTTCGCGAGCACGGAGAGAACAATTGAGAAAGCACAACGATGCGCGAAAGAAACCCGAGATTTCCATTTTGTGAAAAATTTCAGAGTCAAGTAATACTTTGTCAAAAATGAGACGCTATCTAAAATAAAAATGATTGAAGAACCCCGCGTTTATTTTATGTCCGCAGCTGATGGCGTCCTTTGGCGTGAAAAAGGCTGCACTTTTCGACACCACGGAATGCAATAACGCAATGCCGCGTGTGTAAGGGCCGTTAGGTATCTGTCATTGATCCGAGACGCAGCTAGTTGCACGTACGCGCGGATTACGCGAGCGGGAGAACGTCGCCGGAGGATAAGCGCGACGGGAACACGAGAACAAATATTTGCCACGATATATTAGGGACGCCGTCGCGAGTGGGTCATTTTGAAACTATGATACGGCGTCGCGTGCACGTATATACGCACATATCGGGGTATAAAGGGCGCAACAGACGTAATAAGAGCTCCATAACTTAATACTCGGCGCACGTCGTCGCCCACACGCGTGGGATAACAGCGCGAGGAGATGCACCATGAGAAGTTTGGGTTCATTCTTCTTCCCGGCATCGCAGACCAGCCATTTCGTATGTGCGAAATGCTTCGACGCGACAGCGCCGGGAAGAAGCTATTTAATACATAGATACGTGTGTGTATGTGTGTGTGTGTAGACACAGACGCAATAAACGGGACAGATGTACGACAAACTCATATTCCTCTCAAAATAGCTTTTTCTCCCGTTCCGACGAGTTCTGACGATACGTTTAAAACGATGCACGACCGGCAATCAACAACGGAAATTTGTAACGCACGCGAAATCATCGTAACGATTTTTACGGCTAATATTCGAGCGGAATGGATATTTGCCGTCAATCGGTCGTTGATAACAGAGATAATTTCAGAGCACGCTCTCACACACGGCATTACGGTGCTCGTTATTTATTAACAGCAGCCCCGTGTCCAATACGTGAAATAGAATTATACGCGCAGATACGAGTGCGAGTTGATGCCGAGCGATTTAAAAATCATACAGCGAGAGAAGAGAGCGTCATGCCATTGTTTTATTTCGCTCGCTCTATTCGCGATGCACGTATCGCGAGGCGCGAAATAACAAACACTGCCGCGAACAGGTAGACGAATGCATCTATATGTGTACATATGTACAGGGAAAAATATAGGTGCACAGGCGTAAATATTGGCAAAAATTTTGTAGCATCAAAGCGAGCACCATTCTAAGCCCGTGAGCGCAATGCAAGCGCATTTCAGAGCGAATAGTTTTCGCAATTTTCCCGATTTTCTTCGATAACTGCATGGTACTGCATCGCGGAGAACGTCAGGAATTCGGAATATATGCTGCAACGATTAATCATGATTTTTCGTGCACTCGCGACGATTGCAGGAACACACCTTTGCGCTCTCGCAGTCATCGGGAACGTTAATTGCTCCCGATGAAAAAAGGTTGCTGCATGATAGGTATTTGTAAGGCCCGCTCGTTAGCTGCAGCGTATAAAAAGATATAGTGTCGCGTCGACAACGTCCGGTATTCGAGAAGAAAATCGCTGTTATTCGGTGCGGTGAATTTAAAATATCGTTATATTATATGAATGTGCAATCTCGCAATATGAATATGCGTGACACAGATATGAGATTCCGTGCCGACCTTGAAGCGCTTACTTGATCGATCCTCGCGTTTCCGCGTTTTCCAGGCCAAAATGCTGACCACGAGCTACTGCAGGTACACCTCCTGTTTCACGATGCGAATTAATTTCGTCAACTAGCGCAGAGGGCAGGAGCACAGTATCGACGGTGATTCCGAATCGCTGTCCGTTCGCCGAGCTGACACGGGTGCGAATCTCCCGCCACTCGCGTCCGATATCCGCTGAGCACCCTCGCACGCACTCGGATAGCGCAACCCCGCGGCGTACCCCACAGCACCGTCACGTGAACATAATCGTGCGCTAGGAAACGTCGGCCGGTCGTTGGCGTAGGGACGACCGGAATCCGCGCAGTGTTTGTACTGCGGGATTTCGAAACGCGTGAAAAATCGCAGCCGCTCACACCGGACAACCGACGGCCGTCATCGGACGCGCATCGTCGGCTCCGTTCCGTCGCCGATCTGGCTGCGCCACGGCTTCATGTTCCTCGACGGGATCTCTCGAACTCGAGCCTTGGGGAACTGATATTAACACGCACGCTGGCACGCACACGCAGGCACGGGTCCACTCGACGCGATCACCGCTGATCCCGAACGACGACGCCGGCTCGGCCAGCACGACAGGGTGTAAACTTGGACGCGTCGCTCCCTCGCGGTGCTGCACCGCTCGACGTCCACATGTGACCGCACGGAAACTGGGGCACACTCCCGCGCGCACGTCTCTCGCACCCCCCTCGCGCCGAATCCTCTATCTGTCTGTCACCCCCGCGAGAGACGGGACAACGACAGGGCGCAGGAACGCTGCGCACGCTGGCGCCGCGCGCTTTTCTCCCGCGGCCGGAAGTCCGTCGTATCACGATAAAGAAACAGGCAGGAAACGGTTCTTGCCAAGGTAGCAGAGAGCGAGCGAGCGAACGGTTGCGGAGCGAAAAAGCGCGGAATCCCTCCGCTCGCGAATCGGCCCGGTGACTGAGTCGGGCGACGTGCGCGGGGTGCGAGGGTAACTGGCGAGAGGGGGTAAGCTGAAGATACACCCTTGCCGCGCGCATGCGGCGTTGCGCCCCGTCCTTTCGTTCCTCCCCGCGTGGCACACGCCACCTCCCGCGCTCTCGCTCGCAGGGCGCTCCGTCACTCCGTCCATCTGCTCTCGTTCTCTCTCTCTTTCTCTCACCCCCTTTCGTCTCTCCTTATTCACCGGCCACCGCATCTGCCCGCTTCTCGCTCGATTCACCACCCGCGCGTCCACCCCGCCGCTACTTTCCCTCACCTTCGCGTTCTTTCCTTTTCCCGTCGTGCCCCTTGCTTCGCACGTTCGTTCGTTTCCCCGTTTTCCATCCTCTGGCGCCCCTTTCCCGCGTGTCCGTTTCTCTCTCTCCCCTTCGCTCTGTATCCGGTTGTTTCGTCTATGTTCTCTACGTTCTTCTCGTCGCTTCCTTGCGCATTCGCTGTTCTTTACTTTCCTCCTCTTGCATTCATCGTTTCACCTTTTTTTCCATTTGTTCTTTAAGTTCTTTTATTTCTGTTTTTATTTCTGTGCTCCTCTTTGCACCGTTTTCTCTAAACGGTGGTGCACCATCCTTTTTCTGTCCCACAATTCGTCCCCAATTTTCCTTGCCCATCGTGTTTCTATTATATTCTTGCTCGACGCAGTTCCTCGCACACTGTTCTCCCCAGGTACGCAATCCACCTTTATTGCAACTCATTATTTCGCCGAGGTGCTATTAACCGTAATGTTACGAAATGATAAATTAATTTGTTCACGTAGCTCGCGTAGCGCGTTCTCGTAGCGTTTCCAGTTATAGGGATTCAGCTTTACGGGGGAGAGTACATCGGTGTGCCCATTACAGTGCATCGTAATCGCAGACGCAGTACTAAGTGGATCAGCCTGCCACGTCTCACGCGTATGTTATTGAAAAAGAACCGGCCGAAAATGCGCTTATCCCCAACTTACCCGCGCGTTTCCCGAATGATTAAATAATCGAGAATTGAGTCGATTGCCGATACGCGTTGAGCGTAATCGCGTACATAAATCGCATTTTTATTAAAAATCCCAAACGCGCGCGCGCATATACATGCATACATACAGAACGTGTGTAATGAAAAGCTCGGTATTATTCCGGGCGCTGCAACGCGCGCGCCTGTCGGTGCGGTTTAGATATAACCGCGTTAATCAAATAACTACCGCTGGTGGTGGACGTGTATGCATGCGTGTATGCGTTGTGTGTGAAACAGCACTTGGGCGTGAGTGCTTCACGATGTTTACCATAATGCTTGATGAACGACGTTAATATATTTTAATTTCGCCAATAAATCCTAATTTATATTTTATGTGTTCTCTTGTCGAAATGATCTCTCAGATGGAGCCCAGAGTGGCGGAAGGGTAGAAAAACGCACACCGGCCGCGCGCGCGGTCGCGACGTGAGACAGATACGTGTTTTGTAGCTTTGATCTCGGTTACAAACGGCGACTTCCGTAAATGGAATTTTAATACGCTCGTAGCGGAGATAAAACGCTTACGCTATGAGTACGCGGGACTTTCGGCGATGCCCCGCCGCGACGTATATCACGTTACGTCATATCTTTGTAGTATATTTATATTTTATAATATGTATCTTGTGCATACACACACACACACGCGCGCGCGCGCGCGTCCACGTAATAATATCTGAGGCAGCAGGTAATACCAGACATCGAGAGAAACGTTCTATCGCTTTGATCTCTGTGCGGACGACAACGGATGGAATTTTAATACACCTTTAAAGAGAAGAATAAAGCCAAAAAGGAAGAACGCCTCCACTGGAAGATATTTCGGAACTCTCGGCGTCGCCGTTGATTCAATCCACATGACGTCATCGTTGTCATATCATCGGACAACGCAGTTGATCACAAAACCACCGATTCTAATTTACTGAATATTAGGAGAACGTTTAACTCCTCTTCCGAGCTTCTCTCAAGTTTATGTGGTTCGCTTCATACTCAACTCGCGATTAATTATTCACGTCTGCTGTTACCCTTCGATATTGCGAGAAATACGCAAGTTTCTCCGGCTTCTTCACTCAGCTTGCGTCGAATCGCTCGGAATAGTTATTGACGTTACGTAATGCTGCGAGCTCGATTAATAGCGTCCTGGCGCATGCAGGAACTGTCCCTTCAAAGTCGATTATGAAAAAGCCGATGTATCTAATGGGATAAATTAACTGACATTCGCGAAACGTGCTTTGCCCGAGAATGAGACGTTCATTATGCAGCGTCGCATAATGAGATCAATAAACGTTAACGTTAAGTTTGAAGAACGTCACATCTTGTTACTATTTTTGTGTTTCATTCTTCAGCGAATTTCCGTGAAGTTCTAACATTACAATCGAGAAATATTAAACAGAAATATCTCAAGATCTTTTCAAACAATGAAGTACAATAGCATGACATGATGTTGCACAAATGAGAAAAAGAGCAAGAGGAATAAGAGAAAAGGAAAGTGTTTGCGAATCTTGCAATAAGCAGAACGTCAAGTTTGACTAGGATAACTCGTTCGGTCAGACCAATCGATTTCACATGGGTATTCGTACGAACGGTGAACAAAGTTAGTTGTCCAGCACCCCCCGGCTTTGTCCATTCGGTCCAACAAACTGTCGGCAAAGTGATGTCTTAACTAAACGCGATGGCCAAACGCGGTGTATGTACAGCACGCCCCGTGCATGCATGCATGCATATACATATATATGTATACGTGACAACGTGAGTTATAACAATGATCAGCTCGTTACCAACATGTCGTACCGAGAACCACAATAGAGCTCGGACCGAACGAACGAGCGAGCGGTGGCGGTGCTTCGCGTTGTCGCGCGGCTGTTGTATACGAGCCGTGTATATGAGCATGATAATCGCAATACAGCCGGCGAAACACCGGACGTATAATAGCGACAGGTTCGAGCGTTAGTCGCGGACCGGCGAGTATTGTACGTCCACTCGGAGCGTGATCGATAATGGGTCGCGACATGTGATGGGGACGGATTTTTGACAGCACGTACGCCCCGTCAATTCCCCATAATGCACACACATCCCTACGCTCTGTAGCCCGGCAATATATTTTTTTGTTCTCCCTTCTTGTCGTCACTGTCGTCGTGATATCAGTAATATCAGCGCGCGATGACACTCAATTCGAAGCGCGCGTTTTCCGTTCATCGTGGAAACTCTCTTATCAGCCGTCGTCGTCGACGACGCGCGTTTTAATCCGACTAGAGATTGAATGCGCGACGAGCGACGATCGACGTGGCACTTATGCGCTGACATTTAAATGCCGCTTAAGCGCGATACCTTCTCGCCCGCTTGATATCAGGAAGGGACGTTCGAGAGGGATGATCAAACTCTGCAGCAATCTCCCGGCGATCCCGCCATATCTCGCGAAGGGATCCGGTGAGTAACGTTACATCGAAATCGCATACTCCTGCGCGACGTGCAATTCCGAGTTACTTTCTTTCTTTCTCTCTCTCGCATTCTCGCACTCTTTCTGTCGTGCGGATGCTATAAAATATCCACAAGGATATTTTATCGACGAGGATCTGCGCACGCGATCGGGACAGTCCGATGGGAATCGAGCGAGAGACCGGCCGATCCATTCGCGTAATCTTCACGGGAACGGAGGAAACTTCCGCCGTTGTCAATCGTGATGTGGAATATCCATCGCGCGACGTTTTCCACGCGCGTTCTCTTTTTGCCGCGTCATTCAATGTTACTTTTCCTCTGTATTATATGGGCGTTTCTGATTCTTCCTATTGCAGAGACAATTGGTAAATATGCGTCTCTGTTTCGTGGAAAGAGTGACTGACGATCCCTCGGTGGAGAACAGGCGCATCCACTCGCCCGATTGTACATGCACGCGTGTCGCGCGGCTAACTGACGCCAAGTGGAACGCAGAGATTCGACTTTTAATTAAACGCCATTCAATTATCGTACACCCCGTCATCTGTACACACGGCCGCCGGCTTACGCGAGGTAACTCCTCGTCCCGCTGCGGAATAATGCAGCCTTCATTTTCCCGCTCTGTGTGCTTTGCGAGCGGCGGGAATATGTGGGCGCACTGTTGCACAAGTGAGATCTCGCTTATCTGTAATGCGATAAGATCCGAACAGGAAACGAGACGAGATCACGCGCCACCGTTTAATACTCGCGATTTACACCTTCGATCGTCTCGAGTCATTTTGATGAGCGCGCGCGTCCTTCTTTACCCGAAAATTTACAGCAGATTGCCGTCAATGGGGAGATTACATCCACGCTGTACTTAGTTTACGACGTGCCCGTGAACGAGAACGGCGAATGGTCGAGGCGAGCCAAGATCAGACGAATGTAATTAGCCGAGCGGACCCGCATAGCGGACGCCGCTTCCCAGGCCGTGAAACTCCATTTTTCGAACAAAAAGCACTTGGATGGAGAAAGAATTGCACGCGCGACCCCACACTTCTCCTCGACCGCCGTCCAACCGACATCCTTCTCCCTCGTCTCCACCCTTGCACGTCCGGCTACTTCTTACGTGCGCTCTCTTTTTCTCTTTCTCTCTCTTTCTCTTTTCCTTTCTTTCTCTTTTCTGCTTCTTTCTGCCGTGTTCTCTTCCCAGACTGGTCTTCGGTGTCGGTATTTATAGTGCGGAGAAACCGCAGAGTTCCGAGGAAAGCTGCTCAGCAGGGTGGAAACTAGCGACCGAACCCATGAACCGTTTCTTCCAACGACGTCCAGAGGGGCACACTCTCCTGGCCCTCCGCTCCTTCTTCTTCTCGACTTTCCTCGCCTACACGCATTGCGGGGAGGAAGCACATGGAGACGGGTATCCCAGCTAAAAGCCTTAATCGCTGTTTTTACCGTTTTTCTTTTTGGAAGAAAGGAATTACTGCTCCCGTGTGCTCCGCTGCCTCGCCTCGGTTTCGCGGCGCGCTTGCGGTTTCGCCGCCGCAACTTCTTACTTCATCGTGCTCTTTAACTGCCTCGCTTCTCAACCGCCCTGTTCTCGTCGCTCCGCGCTCGTCGTCGCGTCCCAGAGATTCATCCCGCGGCAATTCCTCTCGGCGCAAGCTGAAAGTTTTATCTCGGGCCAGCGATCGATTCGTTTCTCCGCGGTGTGGTATGTAAAAGCAGAACATGATCCAACGACTATTTAAATCTCGGCGTATTCAGGAGAGAGAGCATGAACGAAATCTCGGCTCGCATTACTCACCGCGACACGTTCGAACGAACGGCATTTCCTCCGCGCGCGCTTCGAGGCTCGCCGGGAGACGCTTCAACCGAGTACGGAATTACTTTATCCCCGGGAGCGACCCGTGAAATTTTTGGTCTTTCTCTCTCTGCTCGTTTTCTCTTTTTTCTTTTTTTTATTTGTACGAAATAGAATTTCATCGATGTCGCGATACGTGGTCTCCGGTTGCCCGGTTCGCGGACGAGTCGTTTTCTCTACCGCGTCACCACCAGCGAGCGTTTCCTTTCCATTATTTCCAGCACCACATTCCAACACCAGTTAATATTGGAATCCCTCCAAGTATTTCACAATTCAGACGGCATCTCTGCGCCGTGCCTCCCACTGGCCTCCGTGGGCTGATATAGGCGGTGTTTTGCATATCTCTAATTGCGATTTCATTATACGCAAACGACGGGAATGTCTTAATGAATTGGACCGTTATGACACAGACGTTACAGTCGGTGAGCTGGCCCGGTCGGCGATACAAAAGGGGCTGGAAAAATAAACGACCACGTTAACCGTGAACCCCTTCGCTCGACGCGCGTTATTAATATTCAGGAATTCTTTTAAATTTCAAATTCGTTCTTACCGCGAAGTGAAAGTAAGCATGACCTCGTAACGGGAATACAAAGGCCGCCGGGGCATTCTACTTTTACCTAAGCAAGCGCTCGTGCACACGCGGAAATGTCTCGTCGCGAAAGTTTGACATCGAGCGATACTTCACGCCCCGACTCGCAGACTCCAGGAGCAGCTGAGAAATACCAGAGCGATGCGCGACGATACGTAATCCTTGACATTCATTCTGCCAGCGCACGCGCGCGTACACGAGTGTTTAGATGACTGTGCCGATTACAGACGTGTGTACTCTCAGTACGCATCTGTATGCACATGACCGCGCAATATTGCATAGGCCGACCGGATCTCTCGACCGTCGTAGGGCCACTCGAGACGACCGTTAGCATGTTGACTTGACCACTCACGATGATTAACAAGCGCCATCCGCTTTTTGTCTGGCTTGTCTTTCGCGATATTTCTCCGGTCAGATCGAATTGCTCGAGACGAAGCGGCATTCACCTGTCCGTGATCTCGATGAACCGTGGCAGATTCGTAAAGCCAACATTAATAATTCCGTGTCTCTAGCCTTTTGATGTTTTTGCAACTATCCGGCGATATTACGCCGCGCAGGAACCACGGGATTTTTAGGCTCGTCGCGCAAAAACACGACTCGAACGTAGCGGCGCGAAGGGACACGGAAGATAGAAGTGGATGGCCTGTCAGTTTACCGATGTTCCCTCTGGGACACGTCAAGCGTACGAAACGATGGCGAACCTGCTTTTCTACAACCCCGGATGCCTCCACGCTCCCTCAGGGCCAGTGATAAAAACTAGGACCAGTCAGCATTCGACAATGAAGATGCCTTTACCTTCCTTCTTTCCCGACAAAAGATCCCCGCTCGCCGGGGGTGTCACCGGCTAGGCGACAACTCGTAAACTTGAGTCAATCGTCGTCGATTCGCAAAACAAGGGAAATCGAAAGCGGAAAGCTGGTCGTTCCCGCGAAAATTGCCGGTACCAGGAAAAAGAAACTAGTGGTACGCGAAAATGCTCTCCGATCCTCATCGCTTATCTTTGACAGCAATCTCAGAGCGGGAAAAAAATTTCGCTGATAAAATATGTTTTGTTTATTGCGCGTCCAGAGTATCGACAAACTTCTCTGCACGATAGTTTATCTGAAAGTTGGTGCATCGATTCCTCCACCACGGAATCCTCGCGATATTGCATAAATTTTTGCTTAATCCAGGATTGGCCGGAACTTTCTCACAATTGGAAATATTTCTTCTTTCCTTAATCTCTTTCCGTGCCTCATCGAGATAATTAGACACAAATCACGATTCGAATCCGGCTTTAGTGAAACTAATGAAGCGAAGCATTAAATCGTTCGTAAGTTGCCGCTGCTCAGGTTGACATATCCAATTCTGAAGCAACTTCGCCATTAAGGAGTATACCTAATTAGCTTTGCATCGACTTATTAATTATCCTTGTTTCGCGCTGACAATACAAGAGGGAAATGCTGAACATTAGTGCGAGATATCGATCAGTGATACTTGCCATTTGTCGATCCCTTGTCACCATCTTAGTATCCCCACGTTATCACTGACGAGAAAAAACTGACGAACGCTTTTTTAGCGTTCAGTATCACTTTTTCCATGCTGACCCTCTTCAACGTACGTTACATCAATATGTAATAGCTCGTAACTACAAAAAATTACTCCCAACTCAATTTCCGCGTATCCAATAGTACAGAAATCCACCTGCCTGGTTTGCTTGGAAATCTTGTTATCCGAGTTTGTCCGCGCAGGCTATTAATATTGCGAAACTTCTCAATTTGCCGGCGAACGAGCGAGGAGAAGAATGAAATATATGTAGATAAATGGACGGGCAAGACTGGCTAGATGGATGGAATAGACGGACGAAAATCGATGAAAAAAATAGCACGCGAGACGCGGGCGTAATTTAAATGTGGCACAAGTCAGACGAGCATCGCTGTTTGATGACGACGTGGCGAATTAATATTTGAACGCGATAAATTGGAGATATTACGTGTCCATGAACGTAACGCGTACAGATAAACGGCAAGTTTTGCATTTGCTGCGAGTTGTGTGGCTGAACAGATCGCAGATCGAATTAACTTGTCTAGCTGCGCTTATATTCCGGAAGCGGCGATAACATGGCAAATTTATGCGTTGCGAAGATGTCATTCCGTATTGATACGCTCCGCTATAAGTATGTATATTCTCAGATATCACCGTACGACATCACTATGTTTACACACTTACACGTGTAAAATATCATCGCGGTTTCGATTCGTAGCCAGGGACAGCGAAACTAGGCTTTTCCGGTGCGAAAATAAGCGACAGCGGGGTGGTAAAGATAAATTTAGGAAATTCGTAGATTGCAGGAATCATTTGATTCGGGAGGGATGCTCCGAATTTTCCTGCTCCAACGTGAAAAATAACAATAGCGCTCCCCGGACTGTAAGGACGACAAGAACGATCTATTAGGCTGTGTCGGCATCAAGATTCATGAGTGCCTTCATCATTCCGCTCAATGACGCGTCAAACGCAATCAGCGTCGAGATTACCTCGACGAAGCCGAGAGCTTCGTACTTCCTATAACCATATCCCACCGATAATCTAACCAATTATTGTAGTTCTCTCCCGTGTCCCGGGACACGAACGCAAACGGCGGGGTGTAGATAGGCTGAGGCATTATTTCTGCTTTGTCGATCACGTCTCGCGCGCCGGCTTCGTTCGCTGCTTAACGTCGAGTCGCGCTACACACTCGCAACACCGAACACGAGGGATGGAAAAAAGCCTCGGCTTCTTGTTTCCCGACGAAACGATCCGTTTGCCGAGGAAAGGGGTTCTCTAACGAACTGCTATCCGCCTAACGTGCGCGAACGTTTGATTCGTCGGACTACTGACGAAGCGCACCGCGAAAATCAATTACTGGTGCAAAAAAAAGAGAGAGAAGGGAAAAAGGAAAAATCGCAGGAAGGATCATTGCAATTGTTCCTCGTTTCCCGATGGTCGATACGTATCGCAAATTAGGTTTGTTCACGCGGTTGCCTGAACGTTTTTTCGGAACGTTTTCAATCCCGTAAAAGCGACGTAACTGAGTTAGCCAAACTGATTCCTCGTGCTACGGCCTAATTGGCCAAGCCTCCCAGTCGGGTGCCCGTTTCTCTTCTCGTGTACACGTACATACGTGCACACACATCGCGCACACAGCTTACTCCCCGGTCTGCTACCAGTCCGCTACCGGTTCCACCGGTACGCTCACCGGTATACATCCATCTCTAATTAAATCTTCACAAGGAACACCCGATTCCGCGCGCTAGGAGGAGCAAATATTCCCCCCCCCCTCGTCTTTGTTACAGACGAGATTAAAAAGCTCCGGCCGCGCCTATCTTTCCTCGCCGACGTTTAATTTCGCTTAGGGAATCCGCTTGTGTCCATTCCTGTATCGGATAAGCGTATCAAGCGACTTCGCGTTGTCGAATCGCCACTCTCGTCGACAAGTACTTAAACGGCATTAACGCGAATCTCGAGCTGTCGCGCGAGGAGGTGCATCGATAAACAGGCAAATCTCCACGGGAACGATCGGCAACTGCAAGGAGTTTAAAGTCCAGCTCGTCGCCGCCCTTAGCGTCCGGTCCGACTGCCAGTTAAAACTAAATTCGATTCAATCCAACGGTAGATTCGAACGAGTAATAACGTTACGGAACTGGAATTGCGTTAACGATCGAGCTCGTTGTCCTTGTCGGCGGGAGAGACGATGAGTCGGTAGCAGAAGGGAGTGACGGGGGAGTGGAAACGAGGCGGAGGAGTAACGGCTGGATTGGTAGACCGAGTCGAATCGATCGACAAGATCTTCTAATTAAATTGGACTTTCCTACGGCGGATCTCCTTCGTCCACGCCCGTCCTCCATTCCCGGTAATTAAAAGGAACCGTCCATAAGGCATCCCCGCGTCCGCGCGCTATTGTTATTCACGTCCTATCATCATTTCGCAGCTGGGCGAATGCAGAACAGTTTTGCTTGTCGATGCGTCCGTAAGCGGAACGCCGCGAGGAAACGCCCAGGATCTGCGGACGGTTTCAATGAATGCAGCCTCGAGTGCGTCCGTCAGAGACGCGCGTCGTGTACAGAATATCGTATTTACACATTGCAGTTCCGTTACAGCACCCTCGTGTCGCAAAATCCGCTGTACATAACGGCGCAGACTGTGACGCAGGAGGGTCTCTCTCCGGGCTCGAAGGTGTATCCGGCATCTCGCGAAAGCTGATTACGCCATGTGAATATATCGGATAAAATCTTAACGTCTCGCTGGAATTTAACTATCTCATATCCCCTACGTATACGTTGCATGTATATCGTATCCTACGTATGTTACGTGTTCGCCGCCGTTTCCTTAAGCTCCTGCGACGCGTAGCCGCAAAAAATAATCTCGCAGATTACGGCGAGATGGTGTACCGTCAAATATGAGCCGTGTAAGCAGTACCATCGGAAAATTCGACGTCGCAGACCAGTGTGTATGAAGCTGGCGTATCATTTCGCGGAAAATCATTAATTATTGAGAGTTCTGGCTCCCTTTTTAATAGTTCTAGAGTTCCTGATAGGTTAAACACATAGTTCTGGCCATTAAAGCGAAAAAATCGCATAGTGCAAAGTGAGACGCCAACTTCACGCAACGTCTCACTTTGTCCTGCGACAGTTTCCGCCATAATTCCGGCTAGATTTTAAAAGATCTACAGTTCTACATGAGTTCTAGAAAGAGTTCTAGCGAAAACATTTTTTTTCATCTTTTTATAATTATTAAAGCTAAAAAATGTTTAAGGGAATGACGACTGGTTAATTTCAAAGAGTTCTGTGCTTTATGAAATATTTTTCGTGTAGTTCTGAACATATTTAACCATTTTCCAAAGAGTTCTGAATGCAAACATTAACAATTATTTAATAAACTATTTTTATCGTCCGAGAAAGACGTATCTACGGAGATATATGTGAGACGCTGTCGATTTTCGAGAGTTCTGTGAAGACTAAAATATTTCTCGTGTAGTTCTGAACGTATTTAATAATATTCCAAAGAGTTCCGACCGCAAACATTAACAATTATTTAATAAAAAATTGTTATCGTCCGAGAAAGACGGATATACAGAGATATGGGTGAGACGCTGGTCGATTTTCGAGAGTTCTGTGAAGACTAAAATATTTCTCGTGTAGTTCTGAACGTATTTAATAATATTCCAAAGAGTTCCGACCGCAAACATTAACAATTATTTAATAAAAAATTGTTATCGTCCGAGAAAGACGGATATACAGAGATATGGGTGAGACGCTGGTCGATTTTCGAGAGTTCTGTGAAGATTAAAATATTTCTCGTGTAGTTCTGAACATATTTAACCATTTTCCAAAGAGTTATGAATGCAAACATTAACAATTATTTAATAAAAAATTTTTATTGTCCGAGAAAGACGTATCTACGGAGATATATGTGAGACGCTGGTCGTTTTTCGAGAGTTCTGCTTATTCTAAAACAGTTCTCGTATAGTTCCGGACATGTACAATGCCTTTCCAAAGAGTTCTGATAGGAATAAAGATTACAAAATTTTTGAAAAAATTATTTCGCCCAAAGAGTGGACGTTTTCGACTTTACCAGTGAGACGCTGGTTGATTTTCGAGAGTTCTGCTTATTCTAAAACAGTTCTCGTATAGTTCGGGACATGTACAATGCCTTTCCAAAGAGTTCTGAAAGGAACAACGATTAGAAAATTTTTTAAAAAATTATTTCACCCGAAGAGTGGACGTTTTCGACTTTACCAGTGAGATGCTGGCCGAAATGTCGGAGTTCTGGCTTTCCTAAAATACTTTTCGTATAGTTCCACACGTAATTATGAATTTCCTAAAGAGTGCTATGCACCAGCGACATTGCACAATTTTAAAAAAATTAAAACTGCTCGAAAACTGCATTTTAAGACAGAAAAGGGTGAGACGCTGGCCGAACTGTCGGAGTTCTGGCTTCCTAAAATATTTTTCGTATAGTTCCACACGTACTTATGAATTTCCTAAAGAGTTCTATACACCAGCAACATTGTTTAATTTAAAAAAAATTAAAACTGCTCGAAAACTGCATTTTAAGACAGAAAAGGGTGAGACGCTGGCCGAACTGTCGGAGTTCTGGCTTCCTAAAATATTTTTCGTATAGTTCCGAAGGTACTTATGAATTTCCTAAAGAGTTCTATGCACCTCTCATACATAGCACTCTCTAGGAAAATCATAAGTACGTGCGGAACTATAAAAGTATTTTAGGAAAGCCAGAACTCCGACATTTCGGCCAGCGTCTCACCTTTTCTGTCTGAAAGTTCACTTTTCGAGCAGTTTTAATTTTTTTTTAAATTGTGCAATGTCGCTGGTGCATAGCACTCTTTAGGAAATTCATAATTACGTGTGGAACTATACGAAAAGTATTTTAGGAAAGCCAGAACTCCGACATTTCGGCCAGCGTCTCACTGATAAAGTCGAAAACGTCCACTCTTCGGGTGAAATAATTTTTTAAAAAATTTTCTAATCGTTGTTCCTTTCAGAACTCTTTGGAAAGGCATTGTACATGTCCCGAACTATACGAGAACTGCTTTAGAATAAGCAGAACTCTCGAAAAACGACCAGCGTCTCACATATATCTCCGTAGATACGTCTTTCTCGGACGATAAAAATTTTTTATTAAATAATTGTTAATGTTTGCATTCAGAACTCTTTGGAAAATGGTTAAATATGTTCAGAACTACACGAGAAATATTTCATAAAGCACAGAACTCTCTGAAATTAACCAGTCGTCATTCCCTTAAACATTTTTTAGCTTTAATAATTATAAAAAGATGAAAAAAAATTTTTTTTCGCTAGAACTCTTTCTAAAACTCATGTAGAACTATAGATCTTTTAAAATCTAGCCGGAATTATAGCGGAAACTGTCGCAGGACAAAGTGAGACGCCGCGTGAAGTTGGCATCTCACTTTGCACTATGCGATTTTTTCGCTTTAATGGCCAGAACTATGTGTTTAACCTATCAGGAACTCTAGAACTATTAAAAAGGGAGCCAGAACTCTCAATAATTAATGATTTTCCACGAAATAATACGCCAGCTTCACACACACCGCAGACCATCCATGGACCATTGCGAATTTAAGGCGAGAGATTCAAGATATTAAAGAATTCGGATTCTTTTGCATGATATTAAAAAACACAATGTCCAGCAAAGTCTATGACGAATATATTGTCCGATGCTGATATTATCCTACACTGCCATCCGTCCGAGCAAGCTCCGACCTGCTTGCCGGAGCGAATCTCGAAAAATCGATCCAGAGTATATTCGTAAACCCGTTATAATATCGTTGTCGTGTCGGGCGAACCGCACCAGGCCGAAGCGCGCATTTCGCCCGCTAAGCAGATTTCCCCGTCTGATCCGCAGGCGAACCTTGTCATCCAGTTATAATATATGGAAGCCATAGTCATTTCTAGCTGCTTACGTTTGGACATTCGGTATTGCCGCGATCTACGTCGAGCGCATGCTTCTCCGCTCGGTGGCTTTGTGCGATTTACCAATTTCGACGTTCTTTCGGCGCTCGCTCCATCGATCGCGCGAGAATCCAACGAGGAGTATCGATTCCGTTTGTCTTCCCGCGTCTCCTGCAATCGTGCATCCGCACTTGTCGAAGTATATTTGTCGACTCGGGCACAATTGTCCCACCGCACATAATCACGTGCGATCGCTCGACTGTAAAGTCTGCACGAGCCACCGCCCTTGCGGTGCGCGTGGTAACGCCCGACGTCCGCCACGTGGAAATCCCGATAGGCACGAACTCCGAGACGCCGCCACCGCGAGAGCGCGGCTTAATTTCCGAGCTACTCGCGCGATATTAAATTATCAATCGAGCGCGTCCCGGCTTATTCCCAGTATGCTCGGGGGCGGCTACGAGCGAGCGCGCGATGCGCGTTGAGGGAGAACGCGCCGGAAGTGCAAAATAACTTTTCACGCGAGCTATCGCGCCAATCGCGGGTTTGCTCGACACTGAATCTCTCCGCGATTCAAAGTGCGATACGGAGAGAACAGTATGAGGTGGATTAAAAAATGTACAGAGGTAGAAAGATAGCCGGAAATAAGGAGAAGAAAGAGAGTGAGTGAGAGTAGGAGGGAAGAGAAGGAATCAAGGGAAGCACTTTGCAAGTGCTCTCGCAAGGAGTACATGGAAAGTATGGGAGGTGGGCCGTTATGATAAGTTGAATCTCGTTAAAAGTTTCCTCTTAACGGTGGGAGATCTTATCTACGACTCGACTCGCCCGATGCAACCGCGCCAAAAACGAGTTGCTCCGTTCGTCGCGGAATTTCATTTCGCGCAGAAAAAGAAAACGCTTGGCGTATTCGCACTCGGCGGCGCTGCGCCAGATCTTTTCCGTCCCGAGCGTCTCGCGCGATAATCAGATTGCGCTCCGAACCGCCGGTCAGACAGCTCATTCGCGCTTTCGGCCGAATGCAGCCAGAAATTTACGTTCCTTGTACTTGTGACGAAGTCTAATCGATTCACCAGACTATAATCCGGAGCTATCCGGAGGGCTATCCAGAGGGCTATCCGGAGGTCTACTCCGAACGTAATTGCGCGATTGAACTGCCGAAGCGCGCGATCCTGCCGATAACTTTGATCACGCGCGTGTGCGCGGCCAGCGTGCGTGCACGCGGATTATTATGTTTTACACCTGACGTGCACCAACCGTCGGATTAACTTGTTGCGAGAGATACAAGTACACGTACACACGCGCGTCTGCATAGCTGTTCCTCTCCCCCGCGCGCGCGGATTCGCAAGATTGGACTTAACCAATTTTGCATCTAATTAGCGCGGCGATGCATCATGCGTGGATAACAGCAACACCGTAATGCCGTTAAGCGTACTCGCTGCGCCAATTAAGATGACGGAAATTTAATCTCATTTACAATGGTAAACGTTATTCACGCGCGCGCACGTCCAACCAGGCGTTGCACCAGACCGAACAAACGTGTGGCGAGTCACTTATCCGGGCTCTCTCGATAACGTTAATCAAGTTCGGTTGCGAAGGGACAACGCGAATGCGAACGCATTAACATTCCGGTTTAAGAATCGATGCAAGGACGTGTGCCGCGCGACGTTGTTTAGATTGCGCGTTTCCGCATCGACGTTAACTCGCAAGATGGCTACAATTTGCGAAGCGAGCTAATTACCCGGCTACGCACTGCTGATCCTAAGGAAATTTAACTACTGTGAAATGGCAAGCGAATATAGGTAGAAACTCCGACAAGCAACCAGGGACTCCAAATCCAGTTATGTCCATACATGTACCTATGTCGCTTAGCTCCCATTTCTCTCTTTCCCCCCTCTCCCCCATCTTCCCTCTCACTCTCTATTCCACGCCGTTGCTGCGATTCCTAATTCTATTTACGGTAGTTCCCCAACTAAAACATTACGTGCAAATGGTTTGATGTATCCTCTTCGGAATATGTTCGGAATTCCCCGCGAAATCACAGTCACGCAGATTCGTTAAATAAATTAACGTTATTATTAACACAGACGCGCGCTGATATTTCGCTGCATTATTAAATTATTTTTTGTATATAACGCCATTACTTTTCATTATAAATTTAATACAGCCGGTCGCGCGCTGAATTTACAATGTACAAATAATACGCCGCGCGTAATCCGTTTAACACGCAAACATTCATGAGCTATTAACACGCGAGCAATTAACGCACATGCGATTAATGCGCGGCCGATTAAGCCGACTGTTAAATTGACGATTAGATTAATCAACAGAAGAAACTGTAGGGTGAAACAGGGAATTATTTTAGACATTGTGCACGACGAACTCGCCGTACACGATGAAATGATAATAATCCCAGCGTAATTTTGCGCTTCGCGAGTAGACGCCGCTGATTTTAGCGGCACTCGGAAGGATATGGGATCGTTCTGTCTGCGTGGAGTACGTCGTTGAAACGCGGAGGATACGTACCAACGTATTCTAACGAGCAGGAGAAGATACAAGGAGAGTGCGGGACGTCGACACGACTCCAACCCCGGAGCTGGAGAATAACGTAACGATGGAAAATCTAGCGGTAGTCCACTTAGCAAGCTGGCGCAAAGCCAGCTGCAATCCGTGAGCCACGTTAAGCCGCCTGCATTCCGAGTACACCTGGACGGCTTCCACTATTAATAGATTACCCGAGCGAGCGTTCGTCTTGTTAGTTTCCGCTGAATCGCGTTGCTCCGATTACGCCTCGATACTCTCGCGGTCGGTCCTCGTCCTCGTGAACGTTTCGCATAGGCCGCACGTCGTCTCTCCTCAACGAGTATCTCGAAATGCTGCTCTCAAGAGATCCATCCGCCGCGTGCAAGCAACTTTTACGATCCGTTATAACCGTAGGTGGTCGCAGGAGAGAGAACTCTTTTGAAATTCTTGGCATGCCAGAACAACGGCTGAATTTGCGCCGGGTGGTCCCGTAACGCGTGTACACGCTCGCGGCCGTATGCACCGCGGGCTTGAGTGATGCCCATTAAAAAATCGTGTGGCACCTCACCTGTTGCATCGGAACAGGAACCGTCCGGAACGTTTTACTTAATCCGACTGGCTGGAGTGGCCCGATGGAAGACCTCCCGCTTGAGCACGCGAGCTCAAGTTTAATAACGCGCCGTCATCATCGCGAGACGATATTTCATTCACGATCGCGAATCGCGAGAATCTCGCGATCTCATTTATAGAATTTATTGTCTCCGCCCGCGCACGCGGAGACGTTATCTTAATGACGTGCATCTCCACGCAGGGCTTATTATTTAATGCCATCTATCATTCGCATCGACGCGGGAGATCATTAACTTATGCCGGTCCCGCGTACGCCGGGCGACGATAAATTTCTCCGACATTTCGCCTTCATAATTTCCCCCCTTTACAAGCGCCGTACTTAATCTCGGAGTTTAATCCAGCATCAACGGAATTTTAGTGCTTCACTTTCGAGTAATTGATGAGAAGCTCCAACTGACGACACTTGCTCGAAACGAAACTCAATCCGCGTGCTAATTCAGCGAGCATTGAAGCGACTTTCCATAATTTCACTCTCGCGTGCAAGACTCGGTGCATAATATTACAAAGAGAAAGAGAGTCGTCGCCGAAATGCTACATTATCAATACCTTCTAATTTAAATCCGAGCTATTAATTATGTTCCGTCGAGCGTTCGGCGCACAAAGTCAGTCCGGTAAATCGCGTTCATCGTGTTTACGGTCTGGGTTTTCGTTCGCGATCTCATCCCGTCCCCTTCAAACGTTAAGAAAATCAAAGGCAGCGATGTTCCGTCATTCCCGCTGCATTTCTCAACTTACACGGCTTTGCGCTTCTCTTCCGAGTCAACTGAGGTCTGGACGAGCGGAGATCCACTCTTTCGCCTTCCTTCAATCAGTCTCTTCCATATTTATATGCGGGTGGGCACTTCCCTCGGAAAATTCTCCGCGAAGTTCAAAACGGACTACATTATCATAATCTGCTGGGAGATACGACACCGAGAGAAAAAGGGAGAGAGACAGAGAGAAGGATAGACGGAAAATGGGAGGACGAGAGACGCGGCTTTAACATAATTATTAATCATAATTCGCGAAGACGGAAGTCGGCACGGCGGTTTTGCGCGAGGTGCTCTTCTCGTTTGTCTTCGCGTTTGCAATTAACAATTTGCAATATAGCGTGTAAGAACGTACAAGACATTATTCATCCAATCGTATAATTGAGAAAAATTGCTAGGTCTACCTTTCCTTTAAAGGATCCTCCATTCTCCGGTGCTCGCCCGTTTCTATCTTCTATTCGTTGGCGTAAATACACCGTGATGCGACCGCGTGCTGTTCCTTTTAGATCCCATTCAATACGTTTCAAGGATGTCAGTAAGCGTAATGCGCGTCTAAAACAGGTACTAACCGAAATGGTCCCCGCTAAAGGAAAACGCACATTCTTGCTTTATGGTTATGTCGCATAAACGCGCGGGTAAACATGCAAAGCCCGCGATGAACAATTTTTCATGTCGGGAGATACTCTCCGCGCGGCGTTACGCGCGGTCGCAAAGTTTGCTATGTTGCAACGACATAGCCGGGTGATACGCGGCTTCTATCGATTGCGCGAATGCGCACGGGGCAATTTATTCCGAGCGCCGCTGATTAATTCACGAATTGCACGAATAATTCAATCGGCCGGCGGCGAGGTGAGAGACGTTCTCAAGAAGAATATGCAAATCACACCCTCGCGCTCGCGCATTCGAGCGAGCGATTTGATATGGCGAAGAATTAGATCGCGCGACTGCGGGCCCGCGACGCGCTCGCGCGCTCGTCTTACGCGATTAATATTTCGAATAAAGTGCGCGCGCGAGCGGCACGCGGAAACGCGGCAAAGACGACAGCTACGGCGACGACGACGACGACGACGACGAGGAACGCGCGACGCGACGCGACGATGGCAATTTCGCCGTAAACCCGCGGATGCGAAGTTCGTCAAACGAGTTATTATCGGCTCCGCGCGTGAAGCCGGCTGCGGGACGGGGCAGGGAATAAGGGCGGGCGAATACCCGTGTACCTATCTGGTAAGCACCGAGGGAAGATTACGCTGGTACGCCGTTGAGCTAATAATGCAACGGCGCGGTGGCGGCGACGACGTCGGCGGCGGAAGCAGCAGCCGATGCCTCGTCGCGGCCCAACCCTTTCATTGTTATTATCTTAATACGATAGTGTAAGGTCTAGTACCGTCTGACCCGCTCTCAGTTTAACGAGATTAGCATAATACCGCGAAGCCCTCCTCAGAAGTCTGGCCCCATACCTGCCGTCTTCCGCGCCGCCACCCCCATTGCCCACCCCCTCCCTCGCTCCCCCCCTCCTGCCATGCCACTCACGTCTGACAGGGACTCATCGTCGGAGTTGCGCGTCTATTCACCTACCGGCAAGGGGTTACGTGGCCGGCTGGCTCGAGTGAAAAGCGGACATGTTTGATATGGAGAGAGAATGATTTATTTCGCGAATTAATGCGCCGAGACACGGGCGGCGATTAAAGGATCGGCACGGCGAACGGGCGATTTTAATTTCACGCGATTGTTTGTCTGAGAGCACGCAAAAAAAACGCGTGCACACGCGCGAGCGCTTGATGAATAATTTAAGGCGCACGCGCGTTAATGACGTTTTATTAGAAAAGCGCGGGCCCGCGCGTACACGACAAAAATGTTGTTTCCCTACCGTCGTATTACTCGTGTCGTGTTACTCGACCGAGTGTTAACCGGCACACTGGTTTCAGTATGAAAAAGTTCTGTATATTAACAGAGAGAGAGAGAGAGAGAGAGAGATAGGACCGGTGGGTGCAAAATGAATGAGGCTGCTGCATTGCCCGCATGAAATACATCCTCGGTGTACTAGGTCATCGCATTGCTTAAATTATTCATGGGTTGCGGGACACTTTGCTGAAATTAGCATGCCGGCCATAATGTTAATGAATTTTTCAAAGCGGGGCAGAAGACAAGTTCAAAGTGTACGCAAAACACATCCATGCGCACGTAATTGGATCTCTCGGTACTTATAAACAACAAAATTTGTGTGTATGTATACATATAAATAGAAAGAGAGAATTGTTTCTCGCTTCTTTTCTTGTCAGATGAGAACGCGTGCACTGATGACGATACTGGTCGCGATGTCGCAATGATTCGAACGATACGTCAAGTTCTTTCTAATCCTTTTTTGCCAGATATCCGTTTGAACGTAACTGCTACCGTAAAGTGAACAGAAAGGAGGAACCTCTCCTCTTGTTACTCTCGTGTAACAGATGTCAGAACTAACGATACGCAGTAGATACCTCGTTTTTCAGCAAGCGAAATAAAGCTGCTTCCCTTTCTTTATAAAAAGCGTCTTTAACCAGGATGCACGGCAGTCCACCCACTAACAAACACTGTATTACGGAACTCGTTAAAACGTGACGTCAGGTAAGTCCGTTGTATTAAACGTAAAACCCGCGAGTACTATTATCCGCTGCAAAAATAATAAAGGCTATGGTTTGCTAAAGGCATTACGAAATAGCTCGCTAACTGGGGGAATATCATTTCATTCTTAATCTATTATATTTGCCTGCGCGTAAACGTACGAATGCTATCGTCAAGATGTGTAATTACCGTTTAAGAACGACAAATTTCCGCGTTGCAAAACTCGCGGAACACTTTATGGAACGTTTCCCTCTCGCGATCTGCTCAACCGAATTTGCGTAACCACTCTTAGCCATCGTATATTCCATCCATCGCACGGAGGACGAAATCCTAATTTATTACGACATGCCCATGCCACGTCCAAAGTCCCTTAACAGAGATATCGTTGCAATCTTGATGATGAAGTTTATAATAGTGGCGTTAATAATAATGCGGTAATGTGTGTGAATCCCGCGACAACTTGTTACTCTAACAATAAGAGGGAACGCAGTTCCCAAAGTTACAATGTCGGCAATTTAAGAATACATTTACACACACATTCAAGTTTCCTCGTACTATATACGTGCAGAGAATGGAATAATAACTATGACAACATTAAACATTTCTGATATAACGCTTTAAATACATTTATTTTAGGCTAAAGTTGTGATGGATTCGAAGGGGAACATGAAATGGTTCCCTTCTAAATCGAATCTTAAAGGACATTTAAAGATGATCAGTTCCTTTTTTTAATAAATCTAGCAACTTAAATACCTAACGGTACTCTTACGCTCGGTTCGTTTGAGTATTAAATAGAAGGGATGCACTCGGTTCTTTTCACAGGGACTATTAAAAGAGCCGCTCCGAAATCGTCCCTCCTTCTCAGCGAGATTAAATTTCCGAAGTTAATCGTCTCGACGGACTCTTAATTCGCGGACTTGATTTGCAAGCTCGTCGTGGAAAGTGTCTCTCAGTTGAGATTCTCGAGTCGTATCAACGCGTAAATAATAATTACATAGAAATGTCGCTGCATCGTATCGTTCTGAACTATAACGATGAAACAGAACATTTAGAGATTGTTATTCTCGAAGATTTCGCGCCGGTATCATGCAATTTAATTTAACGATGATTCATATCTAAACTCGCTTTTTTAAGCATTCTCGCACAAGAAGAATATCACATTGAACGTCAATCTCTATTTTAATTAATAATCGAAGTAAAACCATTGCCATCACGATCAGAAGATAAAACTAGAAACTGATAGTATACTTTTCATATTTCATTGACGACAACGTTGATTCTTACTTACATCTCGAGAGTAAGAACCTCGATCGTGCATTTCTTATCTGTCCCTTTCAAATTTAACACGTCATTTCACGCGCGATTCCCGCGAATAAGGATTGGCGAGGGACCGTCTCCCTTTTCCTTGACAGTGACAGTCGATTTAAGGATTTGCCCCGGCTAGACGCGAGCGCGGAAAACGGGGAAAAAAGTTATCGGAGAAGAAACAGATACTTTGACGTAGCGAACGAGGGAGACCCGAGTAAAGAGCTTCTCTCTTCTTCAGGAGGGATGAGAGGGGGAAAAGGGTACACTCGAGTTGAAGCACTTTCCAAATCTGTCAAAAGCCGCTTGATGCAAAGTTGTCCTTAAACAAAGCTCGAGTGCGAGGCGCTTGCAGGACATCGCAGCCTTGTCGAAAATTCGAGTTTGCCGATCGATAATTCAATAAGAGACGCGATGATGACGGCCACATTTGGTTTGCGCGATCATCTATTTTTCGCGAAGCACTCGGCGCGGAACATGCGACACGTGAACCGAACACGTTAGTGCAATTAAATCCCACAATAAAATGATACCCCCGCATGCAGTTGGCGAACGGCTCTCGTATATCGTGCACGGCGTCGCCACCGAATTATCTGCGACGATACTCGAACGAGAAAGAGTGCCAGCGGGTGTTGAGCGTCACGCAACATCGACTCCTACTTCCGTTCATCGATTATTTAGCCACCTCCAGGACGGGTTTCCGCGCGGAGAGTTCATGAATGCCGTCGTGTAGACATCGCACATTTGAACGAGCATCATGTTATGCGTGTCGATAGTGCTTCGCCGCATGGTAAATATGAAAATATCTTCTTAACTGTTCGATATTTTACCATACTTTCCTCGTGTCTTTGCTTTTCTCCTTCAAGAAATGGTTTGCGCTCGAGTAAGTTATATCAGGTTCTCAGACTAGTGCAGCAAGAATATAAATGATCAGGATGTTATGACATCGAGAAAATTTATCTCGGTATTCTCATTTACGTACATGATGTAATTTTAAAAACATGAAAAATATGCTCGTGATTATAAAGAAGGAACTTTCCATATCGTGTTTTTCTAAAATTCTCTCGTGCATTGTGCATCTCATTGCAATCATTATTTTTAGTTTTTATCATTATTGTGATACATTTCTAACGCGACGTGTGACAAATTTTGGACCATGTTTTTTAATCGTCTACCTGGCTGAAGTTATCATTTCTTCCGTCGTCGACGGTGATACACTGCCCCTTAATTCATCGTCGGGCGAAAGTGAAAATCGATCCGACGGACGCGTCTGCGTGTTCATTGGCCCACTTTTCTTTTTTCCCACCGAAGTGTTTTTCTCGAAGCCCGGAGAAAGGCGGTCGCCGTCGGCGGCGCGGCGAGGTGGTTGACGTATTGGGTACCCAAGATGATCGACAAGGCGCCACTTGAGGCGAGAAGCCGCGGGTACCCCGCGGCGGGTTGTCCCAGGACCTTAAACGGTAGATCTCGGTGCGAAAACAGGCGACTGATTTCCACGGCGCTTTGCAAGACCTACATCGACAAGCGGAAGAGGGTGAGAGGAAGAGGGACAGAGAGAGAGAGAGAAAGATAGGCAAACGAGATTTAGCCCCGGGTGGTTCCTCTTTATAACGAAGACCGATGATAGTTGGGGCTTGGCCCGGAACTCGAGCGAAATGGCAAGGGGCGCCGCGAGGGGAGGATGGGCGGTGTCGTGAGTTGTCGGTTAGGATACCCGGCAAGGCTACTGGGTGAGGCCATTCATCCTGATTAGATGCGGTCTCCCGCGGGGACAGGCAGGTGAATCTCTCGCTCGACATGTCGGAGTTACTCCCTGAATGCTGGAAAAAGGCACGAGTCGCGCGCGCGCCAGCCGCTCTCGATTGCCATAAACGCGAACACGAGCGAGCGTTCCCCACTGATTTGCTTGTCACGAGCGTGAGTCCCGCGCACGAGTTACAGTTGCACGGAGTGCCGCACTGTTGCTCGCGATTCAATGCAGCTATCTCAATTATTAACGTTCCTGGGGCACTGCAGTTTCCGAATGAATCGAATCATTCATTTTAATAATTTACCTCATTCATGCGGAGTTGTCTAAAGTGTCCTGTAAAAATTTTAGCTGCGCGTTATCTACCGAATTCTCTCTCCCTCTCTCCCTCTCTCTCATTAAGGAACTCTCTTTATGCATCTTTTCTCTTTATCAGGAATACCTCGCAATAATTATAAGAAAACCAGAAAGCTATATTTCAAGACCTCGTCGCAATCCTCAGCGTCAAATGCTTTATATTGTTGAACTCCGCAGGAACAAACGCCAGCACGTCACCTGCATATCTTGAGACTTTCTTCTCTCTCATTCTCTCGCGACTTCCTCCACTTTCGCGGTCGCGCGCTCACTGTTGGCGGCAGCTCTTGAAAAACAATAACGTATCGTTGACTTTGAATTTTCCACGGTAGCAGCTCGGCGTTATTCGGCTCCCGCGTGTGTTACGGGGCTGAGTTTTCGACCGTATTATTTCCCCTGCGGCACGTTCCGTCGTTCCTTCCTCTCACCGTGGCAGAAGGCAGACATAGGGTGAAAGAGAGAAAGAGAGAGAGACAAGGCAAAGGAGTAAACGAGACTACAAACACCGTCGCCAGGGTGAAGTTTCAGCCGCGACTTTCTCGCTCGTTTCTCAGAGCGCACGAGCGAGACGAGGGACGGCGGTAGCGAAAATACAAGAACCAAATCGAGCAGGAGACGTTAACTTTTTGGCACTTTCAAGTTTGATGGGATTTTCCTCTCCCCTTCCGCTCTTGAGAGATGAAGTTTTTCCTGACTCCTTAGCTTCTTAAGATGCCCGTCTTCTGGCGCGATATTAGTACCGCGTTGCCTCGCATGAATCCGCGAGTGACCGGGGATGCATCAATGAAGTCGTTGCTCAATTCATCCCCGAATCCTAGAATAATTAACGGACCGGTGCGGGTTGCATTCTGTGATCGGCATTACAGGGATAATTTCGCGCGATGATACAAACGATGATGCTAATTTATTGTGTCTCCTGATACGTACTCATTAGCACGTGGCTCGTTCGAACCTCTCTCTCTTTCTCTCTCTCGCTCCCATGAATCCCAATGAAAAATGTACGCGATGCACCCGATGCATAAACGCACGCGCGCGCTTGCGTCCCGCTCGCGCTTAATCCGGCATAAACGAATTGCGACAGCGCTCGTGCGCGAGCCGATACAGTGCTGATTTACATAGAGGAATTTGTTATGCTGATTACCGGCCAGAGCGAACGTTTCAGCCAGAAGAATCGCCATGCTGAAACGCCCGTTTGTTTAATCGCTGATGAATTACTACAACTTTTTTGTATCACGGCGTGCATTTCGCGCAGATAAAATAATATCGCATCTCCGGCGTTCTTGCGCGAACGAAATCATATCAATTCATACATGAATATACA
Source organism: Ooceraea biroi (assembly GCF_003672135.1). Taxonomy (NCBI): domain Eukaryota; kingdom Metazoa; phylum Arthropoda; class Insecta; order Hymenoptera; family Formicidae; genus Ooceraea; species Ooceraea biroi. The sequence continues at coordinate 21,395,519 of NC_039506.1, forward strand.
CGCCTATCTGTATGTTAACTGAACGATTCAAAACGCGATAAACTATTCTATCGAATTACCCGAATATTACAAAAGCGACCGTGCGAAATTTTGATAAAAGAGCTCTTCGCTCACACGCTCGAAGCCCTCGCCAATCGATTTTTATTATAATCACAAGTAAAAGTAATTTTGATCACGTTTAGGGAAATTCTAATGATTTTATCCATTTGTTAACACCTTGCGCGTTGAAAACTGAAAACTGTTGTTTTTGTTGCAAGAACGTCACAATCAAAAGTCGTTTATTTACGCGAGTACAGTGAAAACATTCAAGATACGTCCACAGTATGCCCATGAAAAAAAGCACGTCGATGAACCGTAAGACCTCCCTCTCGCTACTGCGTGCGATTAAAAATTGCGGAAACTCGCGCGTCCAGTGCACGCGGGGACCATAAAAAATCCGTGGCCCCATTATCGCGATTTTCAGCGTACCGCTTGTCTCTTGCGCGTAGTGGCCAGAGTATAGCGAAACATGCACACACGCACACACACATATAGGCACACGGCGCAAAAAACGCGCTCGCGAAAAAATGCCGCGGAATGCAGCGAAAATTGCGTGCGCGTGGTCGCGCGGTAAACAATACACGTTTCTCGAAAACCGTGCAAACTCCCTCGCGCGCTTTTATGTTTTATTCCGGACACGGAGTTCCGCCGGAAAATTTAATATCGCACGGCCGCTGCAAACGACGCGCGCCGTTGCGCGAGTGTTTGCACGAAATCCGATCGCGAAGCGCGTATCGTCGGTAGGATCAGCCGATTCGGTTGCGGCCACACCGGAAAATCGTCACCCTCGCGACAGCTACGCGGTTTTCCCTTCTCCGTTATCCAGTGTATTCCTCCGCTGCTTTTTGCTCGTCTTATTTCGGGTCGGAAACCAGCGCGAAACTCGTTTCGTTCGCTCATGGAAAGAAAAATTCTCAACGTTAAGCGAAATCTCACAGCATGCTTGCCTCTTTCCTCCGCTTTTCTTTTTTCTGCAATGTAATCTTGTAATGCAGATTATTTCTTTTATTTAAGTTATACTTTTTCAAGTAGAAAATGCACAATAGTCTATTATCCAGCGATAATTGTTAATAAAAAAACGTGTCGTACACGCGTATCTGACGCTCTGAGCAGGAAAGGAAAACAGATACGTGTCGGAATCAGCCGCAAGTTTTTCTCTGCGTTTGCGTCCTTATCCGAGATGATCAATTGAATCACAGCTAAGAAAAGATTTGAAATGCAGTAGTGAATTTTTAACACTCACTTTACGCTAGGTTTACGTTAGATAAACTTTATTACTAAAAATTTCATCACACAACATTCTGCATCGCGTGGAATGTAATCGCGAGCGTCGTTTACGCGCTAGAAGCGCGTTGGATTCTTCGTTGTGCTGAGAACTCCGATTCTCCTTTTTTCTTTTTACTCCGATGGAAGAATTCGGAAATAATTTCGTGCGTTCGTTTCCAATCTAGGATTTAAAAATTCCACGGTCTCCCTCGTCACCGGCGGGTTATAGCCGCTGACACTCGTGCTTCGCCACCATGCACCGTCCCCCTTATAACGGCGAAATGAACGACGCCATTAGGGCAACGCGCCGCACCGCGTAACTTCGTTTTTATAGAATAATGAGATTCGGTCGAAATTCAACGTATGCTGATCGTCAATTCGTCGACGCGTCCCCAGCGTCGCGCTTCGCGTCCCGTCGCATCTCGCTCCGTGATTCAGCGGGCAACGAGAATTTTCCATTCGATTTATACTTTTTTCTCTCTCGGTTTTTTCTCTTTTTTCATTTTTGCACGTATCCACATAGACGCGCACATAATACGCGCGTACGAGGGCGACGAACAAAAGCGCTTTTCGGGAAGAATTTATTACTCCGCACCGGCGATCGCAAGCGCGCTTACGACATGCGGCATTCGCTCCTGCACCCCATGCACGAACCCCTGGCTGCATTATCCGGGGGTGTCGTATTGTTCGGAGTGTGGTCTCGCGACATTTACGAGCGTGTTCAGGTGGATTTTTGAGCCTGCTTCTTTTCATACTACGAGAACATTAATTCCATAATAGTCTCGAATTACATCGCTTGTTCCGACTGAATTTTTTCATCAAGCGCGAGCAAATTCTGAAAAAAATGTTTTCCTTCCTGATGAGCATGAATAACTTGTCTACCGGAAATACATTTTGCTTATCATGATAACGCTTAAATTATAATTAACGGAACATCCGGTTGACACCATCTAATTATCCTTGTAACCAGACGCGGTTGGTAATGATGAAATGTGCATCATGCTTGCGGATTATTCGGTGTTAAACGTGATTAGCGTTATTATCCCCGTCCGCAAAGTACAAATTATACAATACAATAGCATCGAAATTAAATATAATTATCGTCACACAATTAACGTCACAAATACGTACGCGCGTGCATGCGTTTGAAATACACTCTACCAATTGTGAGCTTGCTCTCTTCATAAAATAAAGAATAATGTGCACAGAAGAACATAAAAAAGATTAATAATAGATTCAAATTTGACTTTGTAATTAGCGGGGCGGATGCGGGTAATCGAGTTTGCTTTGAATTTTAAACGAATATTCCTCGTCGCGCGGATTTTTATCCCAGTTTTTATCAGGCCGGCGTGAATATTCGCCTCATGGTTGACAGAGAACAATTATAATCCACACGATGCTCCACCGCATGTTTGACGCGAGAATAAAACCCCGTTGTTGAAAAACACGTAAAATCGATCGCTACAAGCTCTCTAAAGCTCGCACACATTTCAGAGCGCATCTGGCAACAGTCCGGTTCGAGACCCGATTTTATGTTTAAATAAAATTGCGTGCATTAAAATATCATGGTTTATTATAACTTTCTAATGATAGCTTTTATTTTTTCCCATCTGCATCGAGCGTTTCCACCGTCATTTTTAGATCCTTCGCACTGCAAGTGTCTATTTTGTTTTAACTCTGCGTTGCTCCAAAGCTGCGTTGCTTCCAATAACGCCGACATTCAGATGCTTATAATCTATTTCAATGAACGTAAGAGATTCATAAATTCACACAAAAATCTTTATTCGAATGTTCGGTCGTACGTCTATGGCATGTCTGAGAAAGCTGCAGGCACATTTTGCAGGTTCGAGGCTTCGTTTAGACTTGCCTTCCGGCTCACTGAGTTCTCGTCTGTTGTACTAGCAGAGACGAACGTACGGGTGTAAGAGACTGCATGTGCACGTATACACGATATCCAGTGAAGTCTAAGCGCACAAGAAAAGCCATTAGATATTCTTCGGCAGCCTCTTTTCGCCTGCCATTGCCGTATCACCACAAGTATCAGGATTAAAGCGTCGGTAGATAGACTGTCCATCTCAAATACCGGAAAACGATGAATAAGGGGGACGGGAAGCGAAATAACGCTATGTCCGTACGAAAGAATCCGTACGAAATACTTGTTCCCATTGTCATGCATATTTTATGAATAATTTCAAAGGCACTCCGCTTTCCGTTGTGTTTGTCGAGGAAATGGAAGATCAAGATAAATACGTGGAAAAATGTGCGACCCATCCCAGGTGCAGCGAAGAAAACTCACGAAAGAAAACAGGCGGTATTTCAGATTTTTGTGATTTCTGGCATTTTCCTGCGGACACATAATGACACACACGTACCGTCATTGCGAGCGCAGCAATTGTATATATTACGACACAACCGCCGCACGTGAAAATAGTTAAACTGAATAAACGTTTGAATCCCTACGGAAATACGGGAAGAATACGCGCTGTTGTATTTGCGATGTTTATGCCGTCTGTAAAATGCGAGCAGAGGTGAGATGAGCGCGAAATGCAAAATAAATAAATGCATATATATATATATATATATATATATATATATATATATATATATAAAATAAGAGCGGCGGCGGGGCGTGGATCCATATAATTTCTTGAAGCTACGTGGTACGCTGCATCTCACGACCGCCGGTCAGCAAAGCTAATTTTCTCAAATTCATCAGCGCATTATATGTTTTCGTTGTATCCTCTTGGAGCGCAAAAAAAGAAAAGGAAAATAACCCTGGATTACACATCTCACACGGAATGTTTTCCTTTTGCTGTCTGTGCCGTCGGGAACGTGAGAATTAGAACGTGCACGTAGCCGCGCGCAGGGTGGGAAAGCTGATGAGTGGAATAAAAGGTAAGCAGCGAGTGAAGAATCGCGCGGAAGGTAGAATTACTTTCTTCCTCGTCATGTACGTGGCATGAATATACCGCTGCAAACTCTTCATTATCCGTCTTACCGAGGAATCGCGCGAATTTCACAAAGCAGGACGCATCCGCGTTCATCTGGCAATTATTAATCAGAGTCGCGCATTTTAATTATCGCATCTCTAGATTATATGTACGAGATGCGCGTGCTACGGTGTTTCATAAAAGAAACATGTCGCCATAAATAATGGCGAGCACAACGCGTGCGCTACGTGCGCGCGAGCAGTACGATGAACGGAGAATTTTATATATTATTCTAATTAAATAACGTTAATTAAAAGGGAGCGGAGAAGATGAGCGCGAGAGCCGCCCGCCGCATTTTGTCACTGAAATGAGTTTTAACCTGCCCTTCTGTCGAGCGTTTCGTCCGTCTGCAATCCCGGAGGGTGAAAGAATTGGGGCGTGAAGATGCCAGCGTCGCTCGAAGGGCGCGCGGAAACGTGTACGTCCTGTGACAACCCCGCAACGTCTCCGGACGTCGGTGTAATCCACGTAGTTCCGGCACGTCCAATAAGAAGTATCAGAATTCCGGGAGAGAGATGTGTTACCTTCTAATCAAAAGGAACACGCCGTAAATTGCACGGTTGCACGTAGCACCCGTGATCACCGGATCTACACGCGATGAATACGCGCCAGGTTATTTCACAGTTCAAACAACGGAATGATTTTCTACCCCCGGATACACGTCGAGCCATCCGGAGAGTGGCGTTTTGGAAACAGGTATCCGGATCCGCATCGCGTGGAGGATCGGCCGGGCACGAGTCATGGGATCCGTACCCCGACCAGGGGGAGAAAAGAGTATCGAGTCGCGGTATCGAGCGGACGAAGACGGAAAACGCGCGACGGGAAATAAGGCGGAGTTCACGAAGCGAAAAAGAAGGAAGACGAATTCTCGCCGGGTACGTGCCTCGCGTCCATCCATCACGGTCTGACAACTGGTGTAGCCCAGGCTGCCACCACTCCATCGCTCCGCGTTTAGATTATCTGTACGTCGTTGTTTCCCCAGGTCGTTGTGCACGAACGATCGCACCTCTGCCGCCGCCGTCGCCGTTACCGTTGCCATCGTCGCTTCATCTCGTTATATTCTTCGTCTTAATTCCGAAACGAGCAACGCTACAGAAAAGAGAGAGAGGGAGAGGATAACGCGTAGGCGGACTATTCTCGTGGCTCGGAAATTATTACATGGGATAATCCGACCGTGGCGCAAGAAGAAAGAAAGACTAAAAGAAGGAAAAAGTGGAAACTAAAGAAGAGGAAATTCTCCGCGTCTCGTCCTCGGCGCGAGCTTAAAAGCTGCGAAGCTCCTCGTTCGACCGCTGCGCGCTATGCTGCGCTCGAAATATACCTCGAGCTTTTATCGAGTGGCCGGAACGAGGCCGCGGTAAAGTTTGTTCCGGCTGGATGTTTCTATTCAAATTCCATTTCCGTGCTTGTATTACTTATTCGTAGACGAGAGTCGCGCGTACGAGCGTGCGTACGCGCGCGTTGATTTCCTTATTGAAAATATTTGTCGTGTCGTTGTGTGAGATTTCCGTACGCGCGGCCGGTAAAAGTTTCCAGCGCGGTGGCGTTTTACAAAGTCCCTCCCGCGAATAAATGTTAAATATCTCGATATTCACATCGCGAATACAGCGAATAATGATGTATATTTATAAGCGACGGTATAGCAATCGCGATGATTTGTTAACGCTTCGCTGAAGCGCGCGATACGGTAAATTGTTACCTCAGCAGAGACAGAATATTTCTGGGACGTTTCACACACATCTCCTGCAAATTACTCACTGTGGATTAATATTTCATTCCGTCCAAATTGCATTAATAATCAACATCTATAAAATACTCGCCGCTGCATAGAAATGTCTATGTTTGACGGGCAAAAACGTTTGAGCCATCCGCGATGATACATGCGTATGACAAAACGCTCTCCGCACTTTGCGTTTACGTGTCCTATCGCTTTTATTTATTTATTTTAAACATGCAAAAACCTTTCCCCAGCTTAAAAGCAACGGTGAAAGCCATCAGCCGCGGGTAATAGCTTTGCACTGGCTGGCTCTCGCGAAGTCCTGTCGATTACAGTACATCTACGCGTACGACACATGCCTGCTAACCTTTCCAGTTGTTTTATCTATAACAAATTGAATTCGTGATACACATCGATATTCTGCAACTTTATTATGCACACAGAGCTGCGTAACAAAATTACGAGAAAACGTGATGAACAAATGCCCGCGTGTGCCCTCGTGCTCTCTCTTCCTCTCGCGTATTCCGCGCGAGGAATTAAAGATCGCGCGTGGGCACCGCCAAGCAAACGAGCGCGGTGCGTTTTTCCGCATTCTGATTTAGTTCGCCCGCGAAGCGTAATGAGCGTTGCTGCAATTCATTTGCCGAGTAAAGCGGGTGCATTCCCGGGTAAATGAATTACATTACCCCGGGATTATGTCGCGAAATATATCGCGTAAGAAAATTATGAAAAGACGCCCGCAGGACCACGCGGCGCAGATGCGCGGGTAAATCGGGACGCACCGCCGGAGCGGCGCGGGCGGCCGCGGCGGATAAAATTGTGTGTTAAATTTATAGCCCTGAATTGATAGCGAAACGAAGGCGCGTCCCTTCGAAGGATTCGCCGCGATGCGCCACGCAGAATTTCCACGCTTAAAACGCCGGGAAAGGAACGTCGCTCGTAAATATGGCTTACGGGCTCAAAATGTGATACGAGACGTAATGAGAGACGTCCTTGTTAATATTTATAAGCAGGTATATGCGGTCCATAGTGCCCTGCCTCTCCCCTTCCGATTTTCGCGGGTAAATGGACGTAAAATCACACGGTCGTTTGGCTCCTGAAGATCCTTCTGAGACTGCCGCTCCCCTCAGCACGAGGCCGGCCCTTCGGAATTTATTTATTTTTTTCTTTACATTGCCTCACGCATATCTTCCACTTAGCTTCTTTTATTAAAGCGATTTAAACTCAATCTCGTCACGCCTGAACGCACGAGCGATGCTGATCCTTGATGCGCCTGAGATCCGCCAAGAATCTATATGGGCAACGTCGCGTCCGTCCGGCGGACGAATCTCTCAAAGTTACACTACCGCAGATGTTACCTTCGTTGATTTAATTAAAAAGCGCCTTTATTATTTACGAAGGCATCCCGTAATCGCACTTTCTGCTCCCTCCTCGCCCTCGCCGCGCTCCGGCTGTATACATTTATCATGTGCAAGAGCGCTGGTGTACACGTGAGGCTCGACTTAAATTTAATCCTTGAGTGACTTACTGGTAGCTTCCAGACTACGTTATTTCGACATCGTTCTTAAAATAATCGTCTCCATGAGATTGCCGATTTTAGCACGTGGAACATGTAAAATTTGCTACGGTATTTTGAGATACGTGATAGGAATCAATCGCGAACGCTCGCATGCGCTCGGTATATTCTCCGATCAGTCACCTCCGAACTCGGAGAAACAATATTCCGGAGGCACGAAAAAAACGCCGAGATTCGCACGCGGAGAAAATAAAAGAGCGAGTGATCGAGCGGATGCAGGCTTCGCGCGCACGCGGGCGATCCGCGTTCTCCACGCACGCGGTCGAGGCGCGTCCACCGTACAAACAGGATAGAATGATGGATATGATAAGCTGTCCAGATAGCGGACGAGGGTTACTTTCAATACATCAACTCTGGTTAAGATCGAGCAGGTGCATAAGCGCGTGCGTTCCGCGCGACGAACGACGAGCGGACGCGGCCAGATGACAAAGGACACGACCCACCTTTTGCGGGTCAGCTGGTCGAATAGCTCTCGATTAATTAACGCTCGTTGATTGGAGGACCGCGTGATGAACGAGACTTCGTCGTAATTACGAGATAGAGGCAGAGAGAGCCCGCGCACGTTCGCCTATTCCGCATTTTCTGTTTGATTAGTCGGTCGCGTGCGTTTTTCACACTCGTCGAGAGGTGCGAGATTGGTCCCCGCGCCTTGCACGTGTACGCGCACGTACGCAACGCACATACAAGGGTGGGAAATAAAATTTGTGGACGCTGGTGTCGTGAACGAGATATCCCTAGTCTGCGACGCGACACTCGCACGAATTCCGCGTGCGGGCGGAAGAACGTGATCGAAATTCGATAATCCCAGCGATTTCGTGACGCTTCCTCGCCATCGTCACGTTTAAGAAATGAGCTACCCGCGAGGTACGTGCGAATCATACGTTTTTAACGATCGCACTCGTGATTGAACGTTTTACCCGCAACTCTTTCTTCTCGTATGTGAGTATAATTCCGTTGAGGTTGTTTCTCTGCCGGTTTTTTAAAACAATGATGGATAATTCATCTTCGAATATCACGCCGAGCAGATATAATGGACGCGTATCAAGAGATGAAAATGTTCTTATTGAGCAATCGGTCACTGTCCGCTGTTGCTGTACGTTATTAATTACGGCCAGTGTCGATTCCCTCTCACCTCGCATCTGATTCGTGTGATCGATCGGCCGGTAGCTCGTACAGCCGCGGAAAACGCATCCGTTTCGAGGACACCGCGCGTACAACGCGTATACCGTGCATTCCTCGAGCTCCTGAGGAACTCTTCAGACACGTAATGCATATGTTGATTCGAGCCGTGGTGGATGCAGGTATCTCTGCGCTCGCGCACCCTGGCACATCGCAAGAGATAAGCAAAGACAATGTATCGCATCAGCCGTCCGTAAGATATTTCCAGCCGTCGCTCCTTTTTCATTCCCCGCCGCCCCTGCCACCCCGCCGGCGTCCCGGAAGATCCGCCGTGGAAAAGACGGATACGTCAAGAAGTAAAGTCAGAATCTTATTTCCCGGGACGCTTCTTCCTCGTGTCTTTTCTTCTCGGTACCCCCGTCACCCGAGCCGTTCTTTCTCCCTCGCCTCCCTTTTTGTACTTTTCTCCTGTTCTCTTTTCTCTCTCTTCCTGGCGCGTTATTTCCCTCTCGCCTACTCTCCCCCGCGCTGCTATCCTATCCCTCTGCCTATCCACGAGGAGACGGAATCACGCGTCAAAACTGCGGGATGCGGACGTGCAAACCCCAGAGTTGACAGTCTCTCTGCGAGTATTGCATCAGCGCGCGCGCCCGCGCGCTCTGAAGCGTCTGTCAGGCCGCGTCAGGGACAAGGTCGTTTCCAAAAGTGAAACGCGATATTTCTCTTTCGTGAGTGACGCGACGCGGAATTCACGTGAGACGCAATTAGAGCAAACCTGCGACTTCCGGAGATGAAAGTCGGACTTCCCGATGGCGGATCTCCGGAGAGCTCTCGCTGCGAATTGCAACTCTTATTTCGATCGTGTTCCGAGGGTGGGCGTCTTTGCGCGGGCTCGTAATTAACGTCGCGCCACATAACGCTCGTGGCCGCATCGGTGTTACACGGTAATCATTTAGCTACTTTGTATGATATAACTTTACCTCCAAGGCGGGATGGCCCCTCGGCGCTCGTGAATTAATATTCGCTGAAGATGGCGGCGAGATATACCCTCTCGGTCGACCCTCCTGCACGATACATAACGGGGTGGCTGAGGACCATCTCTCTCGCCGGCGAGATGAAATACGTTCTCGTCCACGCGATATCGATTCGCGACGATGTACGTATTAGTCACCGGGGGTGAAGAGATATTTAATATAAAAATGACACACATACAATTAAGAGGTTACATGGAACGAGCCATTGCGCCATGAATAATCGCCCTTCGTATCCTTTCGCGCGTGTCCTCTCGGGAGAAAGGACTCCCCATGGACGTTTTTCAGGAACCTTTTCACCCCCGTGTCTCTTAAGGTTTTAATGCTCCTCCTTCCATCGTGAAGTCACCGTAGGAAGGGCTAATGGGCAGTTTAATGAAAACGAGGTCATTCTTTACAATTATGTCCTTCCGGGAACGATGCGCAATCATTTCGGAGCGACGTTCTGATACGCTCATTTGTAACGAGTGAGAGAAACGTCACCGGAAACGCGAAAGGCTTTCTGTGTCATTCGTCAACGCGATTAGTGCGCGTTAATAAAACCGCGATGGCTTTTACCGTGTCGCGGTGTCACTGCCGCATCGCGGGGTGCCGTTCGCGTCTGTCGACTCGATTTTGGCAATAAAACGCCGTTCTTCGTAAATAGAACGGCGCGCACGATTGCTCGCAAATGAATCGCCGGTTCGTAACCGGTCCAGGCAGCTTGAATACCAGCCGACTATGCTCGCCGGCACGCCGACGACAAACAGGTGCACCATATCTGATCACGCATTAATCCGGCGGCGAGCGATTCGGCGACTTAATTAAACCAATTAATTCCGCGCGGTGTAAAGAGCCACCGAAACTTCCAATACCTGAGAACGAGCGGCGTGGTAACTCCGGATCCACGCGGCGATAGTCGATTTCCGAGATCGCTTTGACCCCGTTACCATTGCCGGCAGAACCCTTGTAACCCGGGGGGATAGCGGTATCGATTTGGAAGTCGAACTTTTGTGCGAACGAATTACGGTCGCATGCCAACGATCCCTGGCGCGCCCTTTTGGGAAAATTTCAGCGTACGTATCTGCATCGAATGACTAATCCGTTCGCCGTTTCGCGCAACGTAGAGAAGTGCAAAACGACAGAATACGGAGTAACGCGCTCTCTGAGGAACGATTAAAGTCGGAGCAGCGAGTAAAAAGAAACGCCAACTCCATTCGAACGAACGTTACCGATTCTGCATGTTGCACCACGCGACTTTGGAAACAATTGATTAACAAATATCTCAGTATAATTAATTCAATCGCAATCAGAGGCCATACATGTGCATTATTGAATTTCCGTCGCTACACACGCTTGCCTGTATCGGATTCGCAGATACTGTCTCGCTATTTGCGATTTCGTCGAACGTATGCTTGGCACGATTCATGGTCCCTCTTCGATTAAACTGTTTCGTCAACCGAGCAGGTAGCTAGTTACAAGCTTGACCGGAAGAAGAACGGTATCACTTCGCAAACCGGGCAAGAGCACAGTAATCGCACGCGTGATGTGATCGCGGGGAAGAGGATGGTTTGCATGGAGGAACGAAGACCAGAGGTTGCGCGCGAGGCAGGTTAGCGAGGGTCTACGACCCACCCTTATAATTTGATGTTGCGTGTTATTAAAGGCCCATTAAAACTCGCCGTGCATCTACTAATTACCTGCACGCAGAGAGTACGCGGCACCGTTTAATCGATATTCGGCTTTGTTGTTACTGTGATGCAAAACCCGCCTGGCGTTCGACATGCTGACCCCTAGCTATCGATAGCAGCAGCAGCAGTAACAGCAACGGTATTTCATGATACGTAAACGGTGTTTATCAGTATTCACGGTTGTCAGAGAACTTTGGTAAAAGTTCACTGCGTGTACGTTTCGCGAATGATTGATAATTAGCATCTCGGATATGATTAACGTTTTCAGGTACGGTCATTATCACGGCAAACGTGCATGTTTCCTTTCAATTTCTGATGTGTGAATTAGCTGGAAATAAACATTTAGTATCGTTACCTCAATTTTATTATATTCCTCGCTTTTATTTCTATAAATTCAACAGGATTATAATTTAAACTGCCAACTAACACGCTCTCAATTTTCAAGCGAAATTTTTCCCCCGATTTCATGAAAGCAACGCGCCGCGAAACGCAGTCGATGGCGACCCAGTTTTACACAATATCACAGCTTTCCCGGCGTTAGTTTCACGCTCGCATCCGATCGCGGGAGCTTAGCTCATTTTCGCGCCGTTATTTGACGCGCTCGTCGTGCACACCAAAGTTTTATGAATTCAGCGACGTAAGCGATAATGTCGCGCAGAAATTACCAAGTCGTTATTCCGCGAATCGAAGCTGCCGGCGAGTTACGAACTTTAAGTGTCGTTAAACGGCGAAAAACGAAGTAGAGCGTCGCAATCGGAGATGTAATGAATCGAGGCGGAGGAGAGGGAGCCATGAAATGCACGATAACATCGAGATAAATTAATTCGGAAGAACCGACTGTTTCTCACAATCGGAATTAACGAGTTTCAGGGCCTTCGGCGTTTCACGAGTGGCAAGCTGATTACGGAACATTCTTCAAAGTTTATCATTGCACGTATCTCATTTTTGTGGCCACTGTACATTTATTTAGAACAACCGTATCGCATGTTATTATGTTTATTTTATGCGAACGACAGTCTCCCGTTTTCTCTGTCTTTCTCCCTTTTCTCGCTTCCTCTTTCCCTTAAATATGGAAACTTTGTTGCCCGCGAGTGACATAATGAATGCAAATCTGATGCGCATACGTTACTTTTTGTTAATAAGAATTGGAATATATATGCATAAAAATGCAGCAGTAATAAACTCCGTGTAGTGTATTTTCTATTTATTGCTCGGCGTGTCGGAAACGCGATAAAAATTTCAAAAGCGCAGAGCTGCTGAGAGTTATCGACGAACTCCACCGTGTGTTTTAGTCCGCGGAGGGGTGTATCGCGTGCGCGAGGCTTTTTGATGCAGTACGGAGGAATTACGGGTGCAAATTGTGAAAAGAAGTACGCGCGCCCCTGCAATTTATCACGGAAGCGCTGAAATCTGGACGTGTGCAGGCGTGTTGTTTCCCCGCTAATGCCCGAAGTGCAGTGTCTACTACACGGAATATCGAAACAGATAGCAATTCGTACGCCGAATAAAATTTCGTGTAAACCTAGCCCGCGTGTACGTACACACGCGCGGCGGCAATATTGATTCTGCTTAATGAACATTTTACTTTATCTGCACGCGGCGTCGTGCGGGAACGACGGCAATAAAAATATCTCTCCATTGCCACTGAGGGAATCGAAGCGGTAACGTGGATCGCGGCAATATTCTCATTTGGTCGTATAAACGCCTCTCTGAAAGTTATACAGAATGATGCGTAAATAAACTCGACGCTGTTTTCATTCAATTGCACTCGATCGTAACCGGGCTGGCAGAGAGAGAGAGAGAGAGAGAGAGAGAGAGAAACAGGTCAGCAAATGCCGGACGCGATAAATCGCAATCGGAGCGAAGAAAATTTAAATTCGCTGGACCGGCCGGCGGGAACTCGTCGAAAACTCGACGGGAACCCGTCAAGGGGGATGGCGCGGAATCGAACGTACGAAAATACCGCCCTGGCCTATATACGTCGCACGAGATTCTCATTAATCGTGAGATACGTCACGGTATCTGCAATCTCCCGAAGACGCCGGCTCGTTAGGGGCCGGCATCGTAGAAGAGAGGAGAGAATCGTTATCTTTCCGCGCAATTTCCATATATCTCGGCGCGATAAACGCGCGAAGCGCGCTTTCGGTAGTCGAACGACTCGTTGGCAAATAAGCTTTGAGCTTTTTTTATCTGGGCCAATGAAAGCGAGGCCGAGTGCTTCGGAAGCGAGTCGATAGTTCGATAAGTTCCACGACAACGAGTGCACCTTACGGAAACTTAGCACGCAATCACGAGGCACTGCGCGACTGGAACTTTTACGAGGTAAGACCGCTCGAATCCCGACATCACCGTCATTCGACTTAAGCTCGTATCTCCTCGCGAGGAGATACCGATACTTTATTAGGTAAGAAATATCAGCTCATAAAGTACGTGATTCAGGAAGCTCGCAATCGAATCAGCCATTACGACAATATCATCATTTCACGTCTCTCTCGGATCGACACATTATTTACCGGCGGAAGGCGACGGACATTAAACGTTCGTCGGTGCAGACGAACTCGTGAAACTGCGAGCAGTTTCACGCCAAAGACGCACCAGTCGAGACATTTGAATACTCCCCGCTCAAAGGGAGAAGAGGAGAAAGAACATAGCACCTGTATTCCTATTCCGTTCAAACGCGCTTATGCTAATGCTCCTAGACGAGTTATCGTTAAACGAATTCGGCCGGGAGAAGGAAACTTGCGAGAGACCGGTTGCGACGTGTAATTTTGGAAAATCGCTTCGTACGAACAGCTCGAAAAATCCATCGCATCGTACACCGCGAGACTAAACTGTTCGCGTGTAAAGCACGAGCACGGTAAATCGATTCTGAGACCTGCGCGCTCGAGTCGTACCGTATATCTCGCGACGACGATAAAACTGTCTTGACCCGAGTTACAGATAGGTTTTGTACGTTCCTGGAAAGAGTCCGCTTCGCGAGTGCGCGCGCGAAAGCGTTTCTAACTTTGAAATATTCCTTCATATCCCTCTTGGACGCAGGTATATACAGGTTCATCATTGCGCGCTGGAATTTATGGCGCGTAATTAAGAATCGCGGCGACACCCTAAGGTAGTGTCGCAGTACAATGCCACTTTAATCCTAACAAGAAGAAATGAGCGCGGGGAGAATTGCTTATTTATTTTCGTGACGGACTACGAAGTGAGTCATGTGGCGATTTTATTTTATGCTAAACGTACGCACGACTCAACGCACTGCGAACGTCAATAAAATATCTGCGTATCAACGCTTGCTATCATACGCGAATATAGCGCGCGTATGCAATAACGAGGAGAAATAACCGGCAGTTTGCGTCCCGCGAAATTGATTGCCGCTCCGGGACGAGGCATGAATAATTTAAGGTTGCGGAATCAGCTTAAAAAATTCACGTTGCAATTAAAAAATGGGAAAAAAGGGTCGCATCTCCCTGCGACCGAACCGGGAATAGGAACAACGTTTGCCGACTTTATTACGCGCATATTTGTTTGCGATGGTCTGCCGGCGCGTTTAACCGTGAGACGGCTGGATACACGCGATTTAACTAAAAATAGCACTCTCGGCGCATATACGTCTCCAACAAATAGTTGTTTATCGACCACTTTTCGGGGGAAACCGCGAATGGATTGCATCGCAACGCGCACTGCGCGAGTTACAACCTCCGAAGGGCAAAGAGGAAGTGACGAGGAAACGCGAGGAATCAGATGCTGGTCCTCGGTAAGTTGCTCCGACGGTTCTACTCTCGCGTGACTTTCCTCGGATTTTCCCTCGCGAAATCACGCACGTTCTAATTAATCAGTAGAATATAGTAGACGTCTCCAAGACGTCACCGCCGAGTAAATTCACAAACAGGATGCTGTTAGATACACGGTAACTTTGACTTCAAGAGGAAACGACGTGAAACGAGTGCGAGAAGCTGCTGGGCTTCTCGCGCTGAGACCGAACGTAAGATATCGTGGTGCAGGTGTTTCCCGATTAACATCGTCCTTTCAGGAAGGTTTATCGAGCGTCGCGTGCGCCACGCCATTCCGAGGGCCGAGGGTAACCTGAAGTTACACTCGGCGAAAGATGAAGGCAACATTGAGTTGATATCGGGTCTCGATACGGTACCAGCCAGCGGTGTCAGGGCGTCAGGATTCTCCTCGCGCCCACCGTCGCGGTGGGCAAGCGTATAGCAAAAGCAAACAAGGGCAGAACTCCGGCAAAATTCCCGCCACCCTCGTCCCGTACGCTTCGTACCCCTGGCCACGAGAGATGGGGTGAGAGCCGCAACCCGGGTTCCCCGGCTCCGCCATTTTCCATCCCCGGCAGAGATCGGAATCTGTGCCAATGGATGCTGCCACCTCGCGCTGATCTTATTCGCCGGGAGCTGGCGGAAAATGTGAAAAATTCCTATTAAGGGATTCCAATAGGGCTCCGCGGGTGTCGGGGACATAAAACATAATATTATTTCCGGAAAGCGGCGGCGCGAGAATTCAATTTAGCCCCGTGGCACATAATATAATGCCTCTTCCAACCACTTCCGTCCTCCACCGCGTCGCCCTCGACCGTCCTATCGCGGTCTTCCTCCGCTATTTCCACTAGTTTTGCTGAGTTCACCTCAGAACGAAACCGCCAGAAACAGAGCGAGACACGTTCACGAGCGTGTTTAACCCTCGGGAAGATTTAATCAGGCCATGACTCTGACCTGGCAATGGGAGTTTGATCACGTTACAGTCGCTCTTGGTTGCGAATAAAATGACGGGTTCCGCCGTTTTCGCGAAAGCTCACGCAGTCACGCACGCACACTGAATGTGTCTAAACGACAAAATCCTCTCACATTTAACAATAAGTTGAACTATTAACCCGGCGCGCGGACGAGCATCCCTTTGTCATGCCGATAAAATGCAATTGCAATTCATCGAGGCTTTAGAGTTTTGTCGATTCACAATTGTTGAATTTTATCGCAAAACAATTGGGTTTCATTGAAATGCATAGAATATAAGCAACGTTTTATTTTCGACACGTCGGAAATACGTTGTACTTCGGTCGAGCAAAGCGGGATTAATTCTTGCAGGATTCAGCTGGCCCGAAAGGCAAAATGCGATCAATAAATAAACGTAATGCCGCTCAAGCTTCTGTCGATTCTTCTCTCACGCACGGTCTCTTCGTTTTCTTCCGATATCGAAAATTTTGCGCTCTTGGCTGCCAGGCGATTTGATGCCGGGAAACAAATTCAATGCGGGAAGCTACAGCACTACCAGGAAATTTCACATCCACTGCAGTCATTCCGTATGTCCCATATACACGGCACAACACACATTGTGTTGTTATTCCATAGCGAGATACGCATCTGCTCGCTGATCGAACAACTACCTGTCATCGTGGCGGCGCACATAAAACGCGGAAACTCGTACCACTTCCCGATAATGCGCGCGTGGTACAGTATCTTTGCCACGATATCGGGATCTCACGGGTCGATAACGGTTTCCCTTAGATTGAACTTGAAATTGGACTTTGACGGAACCGCGAAACGGAACAGTATCGCGACAGAAATATTATATAATATATTCGCGTTATTCGCTCGTAACTTCCGGTCGCCTCCCGTAATTGTACACTCGCAGTCGGAAATTGATGGGATATCGTTAACTCGAAGGGCTCGGCGAACGCACTGCCGGGAATCGAAGCCATTAACCTCGGTCTGGAGCCACCCCCGTGGCGGCTTACGCACCACTAAATAATTCCAGGACGCCTCTAAGAAGCTCGAAGATCGGCGCGGCGGCTTATCGGAACGAGGATCCTCGAAATGTTCCTTAACGGTCGATCTTCCTTAACGGGATATCTCCGCTACCCTCCCTGCTAATCTTTAATTCCCATTTACTCACTCCATTTGCACTCGTGTCGTGGGATGAGCGTTAAGCCGCCGCCCTTAAATAATACAGACCCGGGAATTTAATTCAGATCAAACGAACGTAAAGAAACATTATTAATTTCGTGCGATCGCGCCTTCCGCGTCTGTTAATCGATACCTCTCGCGCGCAAGGCACCGTCCGCGTCGTAGAGAATGCATTCATCGGCCGTGTGTAAATTGCACCGTTATACCCCGAGTTAGGAACAATCGGCAACTATGACGGCCCGACTGTACCGTTTTCAATTATCGACTTCATCGCGTCGTAGCGCGCCAGCCAATAAAGTCACTGGCGATTTCGTACTCCGGCGTAAGCGCGCGCTGCGTAACGGCACGTTCTCAAAAGCGTATTGTACTTTGCTAACTATGCGCACGTAACAGTCACCTGATCCATACTTTAATGAACCGAGCGCACACGTCGACATCGATATTGGATACACGGACCGGTAGACTGCCTTTATTCCTCAAAGCAACGTAATAGCTGTATTAGGAACGATACTTCCGGCAATGGTGTAATTTCATACATAATAAAAGTACACGGCGAGAGGGAAGGCGAATTGTGTCGCGCGTTAGCCCCTGCAATTTATCGCGACGTTTCACGTCGCGTGTGCTGATACACGTATCGTTGATAGCTTCAACGACTCGTCGATATTCCAGTGAAACGTTTATTCACGCGCCACGATAACGTCGTGTTATGTGCACCGATGATTTAAGAAAGAACCGTTCCAAATCGCGATAAGCTCGACGACCAAGGGGAGCTTCTTCAAAATGATGCAGCTCGTGGGAACCTTTGAGCCAGTCGCGGTTTCTCGTAGATGAAAGTTAATGGTTTCCATTTTCTCCGCGATATTTATAGATACCCTTAGCTATACGAGAACATGTACATGGGGGTGGCGGGGGGCGGGAGAGGGCAGGGTGAACGAACGATTTCCGGATACTGGCGCTTCAAAGAGACCGCAGAGAGCGAGTCGGTATTAGCAGCGGCAATAACGAACAAGAAATATGATATTTTCCCCCGAAGGTCATCCGATGGTACGTCTACCCAGCCACCCCGCAGCCAGATTTTGCCAAAGAAAGAACCGCGAGAGACCTCCCTTCCCCCTGTCAAAGTAGCCTATCCTGGACGAGAGCGAATATCGGATTCCGATAGGAAAGCGAGCAATGCTTTGAGGATCTTTCGCTTCAGCGTAAGCAATTCGGGGCATGAATAGCGACGCTGCCGCGAAAAACGATCGCGCGTTTACCGAGGTATCCGGTACATCCGCCACGTTTCCGCCACTGTTTCGTAAATTTTTTCGCGGTGCGGCAAACACGCGGAAACAAGGAAGACGCGATATCCGGCACGATCGTGCGGCAGCGCGCGGTAACGATTTCAACAAGTGAAATGATTCGCGTCACAGGAGCCGCGGGGCATACGCCGCTCGGCCTGGTGTTTCGCGGAGAACCCAGCCCCGCCTGCGCCCTTTCGTGTTTTACAATTACGGTAGTTTTATGAGTTTCAGACTCGCGAGCTCGGGGCGGACTTCCGCCAACTTGTGATTGCGCAAGTTTCTGGTTTACGAGCGCGGACTGTCGGGTTATCTGTCTACGATGCTGCCACCTTTACGACCGAACCTGCCCGTCCATACGCGGCGCGTGCATACGCATCTGCACGCGCGCGTTAACGCGAGCGGAAACGTTAAATCGACCGCGGATGGCGGATCGACCGATTACAATCTACCTCGATTCGTCGCACTGATTTATTTCTCACCCCGCCAGCATGGCAGATTTTTTCCCTCTCGTGGCGGGTACATTATCGTCGATAGTGAACATGAGCGCGTACACGCCGTACAATGGAGCCTGAAAATTACCCGACGCGACGCGTCATTCGCGAATCCGCGCGATCGTCGCGCGGATTCGTCCTTTGTTCGTCGACGACGTCGGGCGCTAACGAAGCGGCGGCATAATGAGGTGTGACACGGAGGGTGATGCTGGAGTCGTTCGGGGTAGCCTGAAGAACCGCTTCAGACACCCCTGCACGTTACACGAGCGTCTGCGACATGAGGGGGGAGAAAGGGGTTCACGGATTTCCACCCCGAGGCGCGAACACCAACGAAAGCGGCTCGAAAAGAATATCGAGACAGTGTGCAGCCGATGATGCGTGCGTGAGTGCGTGAGTGCGCGTGGTGCACGCACACGTGCGCCAGGTCACACGTGTGGCAAATCGACACGCGCGGAGAAGCCTCGGGGGATGTTGAACAGACTCTTGCTGCAAGTCGACCGGATTTGCACCTGGTTGCGTAGCGATACCTTTCGATAACATCGATTCGCCAGTAGAGCTTGCGAAAGGGGCGAGACGAATGGCGTTTGTCGTCTCGCCCCTTCCGCAACGACGGCGGTACGCCGTTCTCACACCGTTAGATTATTGTTAGGGCTGTTAGGGTGCCGTTGAAATACTATTGTCCGATTGATGGATCAATCGCGAGGATCACGAGGATATCCCGAAATACGCAGCGTGGAGCATACTGCACGTACGCACGCAACACGAATACAGTGTTTGTCGACGCGCGTTTCCGTTGGCAGCTTGCGTTACGTCAGCTTAGATGCACGCGAATCTCGTTACGTTAATGCGTTTACCGGGAACGTCTCGCGCTAATAGCTTAAAAATGCGAGTAATTTGCGCGACTGCGAGAGAGACGTCGCGAATAAACGTCGCGAAGCCAGCATCCTCTGGAGATCGGTCCGACGAACGACGAGAGTCGAGCGGGAGTGACTCGATCTTCCGGTCTCGTCCCTCGAGCGGAGCTGCGAATCGTTTTCTCGCCGCGTGAAATTACCGTGCCTCTCGGCAACTCTTCGTTTTGCGTTTCTCGCTGCAGCTTCGAGCACCTGGGACAAGAGAGGGAGAATGCGAGATCACCGCCCCGTTTCGACTTGACCGTGTTGCGCGCGTCGAAACCCTAACAAAACTCGATTTCACGTTGCTCCACCCTGCGTGGGCGAGTGAGCGAACAAGACAAAAGCGCCGGGTATTTCAGAAAAATCGAGCGCGCTTGGAAAATCTTGACAAGCAAATTGCGTCATTTGTAGAAATAATGTGAGAACGTCCTCTTCCGCTGGAATATGCTGTAGTGGAAAAAGTTTGGATTTTTGCATTTGTGCATTTATTATTGGTAACATTCGCCGGTGAGAATTTTTTTCGCTCTTTATCGTTGGCTTTAATTAATTCGCAAGACCCGACTTATTCGAATAATTCATAATAACGCATTTGCGCCGACAAAAACTCAGCGTGTGCTTTAATCAAACGGAGCATGAACGTTCTGATTTAATCACCGATCGTCTTGCCAGATTGTTACCGTTCCGAAATGCTGACGGGGCGTTTATGGATCGTTGATTTATTTCGTCGTGATCCGCTACGTTAAATAGGGGAGTAGGGTCAATGGTAGTTGCAAAGAGCAGGACGGGTCGCTAATGAGACGCTTTAATTAACACACCTTTACTCATCGAGGCGGATCTTGACTCCCCCTGCTTTGAAAGTCGACAACTTTTGATCCTCGGATTCGCAAGCATCGAGTCGACATTTCGCTACATTAATTCGCAACGGGGCGGGAATCGATGCGAATCGACGATCGGTTAGGAAAACCGCGCACGTTGCGCGTCGTCAACGGGATAAACATTAATTCGGGATCTCAATTAGCGCAATCCACTTGCGCAGATGTCATCGTTGGAATATTCCGCCGGCTGCAAGTATTTTGCATGCTTCGTCATGCGATCTACCTCGTCCGACCGAGAACGTGCACGCTCTTTATGAACGTGTAAAGACAACCGTACATACGTTCGAAATTCGTATTCCTAGCTCGTGTATTCCCGCAAGAGGAAACGATAAACCGTTGGAGGAAATGACGACGACACCATCCGTCGATCTAGACTCAGTAATCGTGATGATACATGCGCTGATATCACTGCAAACGTGTATGTGTATGTGCTCGAAAACATTCTGTTAATATTTAATATCACGCGAAGCTGTCACAAATGCTCTTAACGGAATGACCTGTTAGTTGGCCGGTACGATACGAACAATGTCCATAAACCTGCAATTTCAGGGTCCGCTCGCCGCGGATGATTGGACGGTCAATTTTTCGTGGATTATGTTGCAAAGTCCCTCATAAAGCGTACAAATTGGAAACGCCAGCCAGCGCGCTCCTCGTTCCCGCAGAACTCTCGGCGTTGCCGAGCAACCGATGGAAAACAGCTGACGCTGATTCCGATAATGTTATCTAGCGCTCCGTTACTAATTCCAAATTAGCACATAATTAGCAGCCGCGCGCGCGCTCGCGCTGGACGCCGTTGCGTCCGGAAACACGTTCAACTGTAACGCGCGTCCATCGAGCTAGATCCGACATGTCACCACAATGATGAGAACGCGCGTCAACCAGAAATGGACGTTAAAGTATCATAAAATTCGCGTTACCTCTTGCTTCTCATTCGGCAACCCGTTCGCGCGATTCCTCGATTCATCATCGGAATGGCGAACGTTTACGTCGCGGTCGAAATCGCCATTACAGCAATTGCAATAGCGTGATTACCTTACGTCGTCTTTCCAACGAGGTTCCATCTCCAGAGAAATTACGAGAGGGAAGATTACGGTCGTCGCTCGGGTTAATGTACTCATTCAAAAGTAATGTTTGTTTGCCAAAGTCGATCTCTAAGAAATTTCCCGGCTAACTTTTACAGCGCCCCGGCGAACTTCGGGGGAGGCGAGAAAGAGCTCGCTGCTCGACGGGGCGAGTTTGTCGGCTCGCCGAAACGAGTATCGAGAAGCGGGAGACCCATATTGCATTAATTATTCCAAGTCCCCGGGGCGAAACTTTTTCGCGCGCGATGACACGACGCACTTGATTATAACGGCAACATCTTGAAAATGGAGTTCGGGCAGCGACGGCGGATTATTACCAGGCGCAGACGGAATAATTTGCTGATTAGAGAAGAAATCGATAGCTTAGATCCGCGTGTGACTGTTGGCGGCGAGCTTCGAAAAAAATCCTATCTTCAGCGTAACGAATATCTCTTTCTGCATTATAGTTCTCACAAGTGAGAGAAAATAAAGATGACGTATCTTCTTGTACGTTGATCGTTAATCTTGCATCAAAAACCGCTGGACCTCTCAGTAAATCCAAAGCGGATGAACTCCGCCCGTGGACGTAGTTGTTTTTACAGCAAGATGCAAACGGTGTGAAACTTGAGCGTACGTTCGCGCAGCACATAAATATGTATAACACAGACGCGCGTCTATTCCTGTGGAGTGTGTTTGGCGAAAAGTCGCGGCAAGATTTATCGCGCGATGCATCCCGTATACATTAAACGTACGCGAGAGGAATTAGAATCAGCCGTCCAGCGTTTAACTTGGTTGCGGTTGGCACGTATGGATGTAAACTGCGGTCTCTGGTCGTCAGATATCGATGACATCATCCGCGAAGAAGGTGGTTCCTCCGAGGTTTATCGAAGCTGCACCTCTATTCCTATCCACGGAGTTGGTTACGGCGATCGAACGTTCAGTTCACCTTTAACGACCCGTTTTATCCTTCCGACTATTCCAACCCCCGATTCCTTTCCTTTTGCGGCGCGCCTTCTCAGACGAGCTCTCCTCCTCTTTACCGCCTTGTCGCTCCCGCTCTCTTCTTCCACCACGTTCTTCCCCGCTGCAGGCAGGAATGATAGCCGCGGTGGATCCAGGTCGCGCGTAAATTTCCGGAATCTTAGCTGATTTATCACCGCTTGAAATATAGGTTGCCCGCCGGAAGGACGAAAGCCTGGCGCGTTCACAGGTCATGGCACAGTTTGCTCTCCACCCAGTCCGTCCCAGCGGCTCCATCGTCGTTTATAGCATCACGACTTGAATTCTGCTGCTGCTGTTGCTGGTATTAGCTGGTGTTAGTCCGTACGGATGAGCGTGTAGACGGCCCGCTGATTTCGACCCAAGGTGAACCCGTGTTTTTACAAGGGGTTGATTCAAGGAGCTTGGCGAGGGTTGGCCGCGCGAATGGCGGCAAGAGAGGATGCGGTAGGTCTTAGCCGACAGACGCGGGCTAAGGATTTGCTAGGCAAACACCATCGCGGTGTTACGATAACAAATCACTGCGAGCCGGCTTTCGCCAACGACGAGGCGCCGAATCCGCCGCCCGAGTCTCGTGTTCCACCGCTGGCTGGCGGTTCTACCACCAGGCGAGGGAGAATATCCGGTTTCCCAGTCAGCGAGCGTATGTGAACTCGACTGTGTGCGACCACTCGAGGCTGCTCTTGTGTCTGGCACAATAAACGTATTCCGATAGATTCTTTCATTCCCGTGTAAATCGCCGTTAAATAAAAATGTAAGATTTCCTCGTGTTCCCTTTTGTGTATTCAAGACTTTTGGCTGCATACAGAATGTCAGAGACTGTAGACAAGATATCAAAATTTATTCTACATTTTTATGTGCTCCAGATTTGGTATGACGCTTAAGGTATGACGCACATACAAAATAATTTTTGAACTGCCATCTAAACCTGGCGGGTTTAGATCGAAGCGAGCGCTTCCTCGATCAAACGAACATCGAGCTTCTTCCTTCCGGAAGAAGGGTGGCGGAGAGTCTACCGCAAGTCGTCGAAGGCCGCAACCGCCGGATGTTCGTAAAAACGCAGAATTCCACGGCAGTAGGGGGCGCGGGCACAGTCCACGCACGTATTCCATCAAGAGCGTAGCTGCGGAAGCTGGCGGAGTAGGGTCGAAGGAGGGTCGCCGGAACCATACTTTACAACGGCGTACCACGGGGGCCAAGATAAATGTACTCCGAATCGAAATGCGTTCTCGTTCTCGAGCCGGAGCACTCTGAGAGGGCCAATGTCATTAAGGCCGCCTTTATCGGTCACATTCGGCGCGATTTAGATCGACGTTCCGCGATAACTTTCAGGCGGCCTTATACGGCTCGTATTGCGCAAAACGATTGGAAGCAGTTAAGGAGGGAGAGAATGATGCATATTGGAATGGGTCACCCTCCATAATCTACCGATATTCATCGCGCGCTCTGCGAGACGCAAATAGCATTACACGTATGAGCAAACACCAAGTGAATCGTGACTTCATTAATTCAGATGAATCATTTACCATCATGTCGCTATTTCATGATACACCTCGGAAATCGAGTTCAGCGATACATAGCGGAGTAGCCGCCACTATTACATAACCAGCGTAACGTTTGCACAAGTGTCGACAGCAACGTAACGACATTGATCGCGACACACTTAACCACTTTTCCGTATCGGCGAGGACAAATAAAGTGCCATAAGCCAGTCCCCGGGTAAAGAGAGCACTGGTGGCTCCCAATCGACCTTTGACTTTGATCGATCACCGCCACCCCCGCCGCCAATGTCTTCGTCAACGTTATTTCAGCTATTATATCCCCATAAGTCGACGTGCTTGTCGAGAGTTGTGTTTTCTGGTGAGCGTGACACGCGACGCGAAACCAGACGACCACGATTAGGATCAACATCCACAGGATATCTCCAATTTCGCAAATAAACTGGTGTTACCAATATCAAATGAAGCTTGACCGGTTGTTCCATCGATGATCAGCAGATAAAATTGATCCCGCACATTTGAAACAGAAGAAATCTCGTCTCGTGTGCAGTAGCAGTGATCCTAGATTTTATTAACGGCGACGCGCATACGAAACGCTCACAAACTGCGATGACGAATTACTGCCATCGTGCTGGCTCGATCGAATGCACCGATTCCCCGCACATTCTCTTCGTCACGCCGGTAACGGCACATTGTTCTCCGCGACGGGAAAGGAATCACCGTTGCCACGCTCGCCCATTTTCGGTATTCACCCGGCAACGCGACATTTTTCTCGTCGACGCGATGCTGCATGCGGGCGCGCGACTCCGACCATCAGGTAGTCAATGGAGAACAATATGTCGCTCTTTGAAGGGGATTTCGCGCGAAGCTACTGGACTCTCCCGTATTTCCTGTAACATGGAAATACCCTTCTCAAGATTGACATTCGAATTTACGATGCAGGCACCATTGTGCCCGACATCACCTGTGTATGCCGTTGTGATCGGTGAGCTCATAGTCTTCACGCAAAGACCGATAATAGCGAGTGTATAATGGAATTCTCTCTTCCCGATATAAAGCACAATTAATGCATCCTTGAATACTGTCATTTAGTCCAGATATTCGAGAGTTACGTTAACGGGCTGCGCATCATCCGCGCGATGAATCTTGCGGGAACCGAAAGTCAATCCACGGCAGTCGACACGCGTGTCATCCTTGCGAATCTTCAAACGCGTTTCACACGACGCGTTTCCCGCCAAGTGGAGAAGTAACGGAAGGAATTCATACGTCGCAGCGCTTCGTCGCCACCGTCATTCCCGCCGTCGTTCCGGTTAGGATTGAGACGTTTGTCTTGCATCTGACATTGCGTCTTACTCGCGCGGGGGTGACAGTGGGCGACAGCGAAGTAGGCGAGCTCTCGAGCGGAGGCTTGCCGGGTCGGCGCTGCATGTGACGTCTAACGTAACGCCAATAACTCACCTACTCTACGCGGAAGCCCTTTCCGAGAGGAAGAAGGGTGCAACTTGTTCCTTCGCGCTGAGCGAGATCGTCGATTCCCCGTTGCCGTCCCTATGCCTCCTCGGTTACATCCCCCGTTACATCCGCGCCCCTCTCTACGCATTCCGCCTCTTTATACTCTATCCACCGTCGTCGCCACCGCCACCGCCACCACCTCCTTCACCACCTCGCCGTCACCTCGAGGCTCCCTCGGAATAACCCTAGGCACCGCCAAGTTTGCGAAGGGATGAACGAGAAATTACAGGGAGGTTTGGCTAAATTCCTTCTTCGCCCGCCACGCCCGGGCGCCATCCTCTGCTCTCGCGGGATCCGCTCCCGACGGGATCGGTAATTACTCGTCGAACACGCCGAGGCGCTTCACCACCCTCCTTTTCCTCCTTCCCTGCCGATCGGATCATTAATTTACCTCCAATTTCGAGCGGTTATGCGCTACCGATGCGAAAGCCGTGGCCAGCCAGTCGGGGTGCTATTATTATCTAGACAAGAACAGCGTGTCGGGGACGCGCGCGCCGGGGTGACTATCGCTCGTGACGCGGGAATAAAGAGTGTCGGGATCCGAGAATGTGGGTCAACCCGCGTGTTGGCTCGTCGCGCACGTCGCCCGGAGGACCGACGTGTACCCCCTGTTTTTCTTGTTTTCCTTTCAGGACACACATGCACCCAGCGTCCGCCACCCGTTTCTTTATTCACGCGGTGAATCGCGCATGCAGCGACGTGACCCGGCTTCGCGAACCGGTATTCACCATTGCCGGCGAAATATACCGGTGGCGGAGCCTCGCGAATGAAAAATTCGAGCCGGCCGAGTAGTTATATTGGTACCCTGACTGCCGGTACCTTTCCTTTCGACCTCCCGGAGCGTTTATAGGTGTGCAACGATTCTTTATCACCACGACGACCGCGTGAAATACTGAAATGTGGATGAAACGAACGTAGTCATATGCGGCTGCGTCTTTCTGTTCATCGTGTATTTGCAGCGCTCCGATATTGCATTACATGAAGTATGTATTTCATGAGTACGCATTAACATTAAACTTGGCAATACTCCGCGAGAGATATACGAAGGTCATTTGGTAAGTCCTTAGAAATATATATATATCCTATGTCAATTATCATGTTAGTTTAGAAATATATATATATATATATACACACACTAGTACAACACAGGCGCGCGCTATTTTATTTTTCAATATTAATAATGTTTTCGAATAATAATATCTTATATCTATTATTTATTATATGCACAATTATCACACTCTACCAAATTGTTAACCTCCACGCGAAGACAGCCGCGCGATGGTAATCTAAACTGAACATAACGCACAACGCGAATCGAGATAACCAATCAGCGTCGCGGAAAAGAGGCCTCAACTATTCGATAAAAAAGAACTTCACGAAGTTAACACGCCTCTTTTAGAATAGGATATATATATATATATATATACAAATTTTTATAAATTTATATATTTCTAAACTGACATGATAATTGACATAGGATATATTTTTTCTAAGAACTTATCAAACGATTCTCGTACCCATCTTTTCCTCGTCTGAGTTATCAACCTCATTAAAAATTTGCACGACAAAGATGCCGCGTCTGCTCTCGCGAACTGCGCGCCAACTCGGTATTCCCGAGATATGAAACGGTGCCGGATCCAGCACGCGCACAGTACCCCTCTTTACAACGCGAGGCATTTAACAGAGCGAAACGGACGACTTGTTTAACCACGGAGGAATATGATTTGTTGCGAGATTGAAAATCCAGATTACCGAGGGGATTTCCCTTTTGATATCGCGCGCGTGCGCTGCTACCGCGCGCGGACGTGTATCGCTCGGCAAGAAAAATCGCCTCCGTGCGGCGGACAAGGTCCGCAAAATTACCCGTGGAATATCCGATAACAAGTGTTGCATGGCGGCGGCGCCATTCTTCTTCACGCTGTACAAATTGACTCTTTACGGCGCAACAATAACTTATCGAGCGGCTGTTTGATCGCTTGTTATTGCGCGAGCATTTATTTCACTACGCTTGCTGCACGCGTGCGAGGCACATGGGTGACGAAGGACGAGAACAAAGAGGACGAGACCGGGACCCTTCAAAGTGCTACGAACATTTCGATAAAAATTCCACAGTCGCGAGATGACGAGCCGAGGACACACTGTTCACAATGAATCCGTGCTTTCTGCAAAATGCACATTCTCGTGTACTTACAGCCCCGCGTGATTACGCAATTCAGAAGATTTAACGATGCCGACGACGACGGCGGCGGAATTCGGAGCGACCTCTCCCCTCCGATGCAAATGGCACCCGTTAATGTTGATGAGAATTATATATTTATACTCGCGGATTACCTTGTTTCCGCGGGAGCCGTTGCGAATTTCCGCGCACGCGATTAGCCATCCGCGCACTCGCGAAAAAGAGTGCACCGGCCGAAATGGCGTGGCCACACTTTATTTCGGCCACGACTGTGGCATATCGGACTAATCTCATTGCCGACTGAAATCACCCCGGCACGGCACGGCCGAGAATAGAGGGTTGCGCTAAAACAGACGCGCCGTTATACGACGCAGCGACGCGAATAGACGTGGAGATAGTCGCGACCATTCCCGGCGCTATACGCCGTCCGTCGAATGTAATTCAGCGCGAGCGCGAGCGGGACGAGGGCCGTAAATTCGTGGATTCTATGCAAGATTGATGCCACGAGGCGCTTCGCCGGTACGAGCACGGTACGGTCGGCGCGAGCACGAAAGCCGAGCGAAGCCAGGCAGGTCGATAGAAGATAGAAGGAGAGAGAGGAAGAGAGAGAAAGAGAAAGAGATGGAGAGAGGCGTACAGAGTTTAAAATTCTCACCCTCACCCTCGTGTCGAAGAGCGTCGCCAAGCGACTTCGTTCCTCATATCGAAAAAGAATTTCGAGAGCGCTCGAAAGTTCGCGTCGGACCTTCAATTACGAACCATGTGCTATTGTATAATGTACAAAATTATATGATACCAGGATATATACAAGAGTGTATAAGGGTCCTAAAAATATACGAAAATGAAGGGAAGGTTGAGCCCTTGGGCGAGGATCTTTCCGTTTGCCGTCGAGTGTAGGAACTCGTTCCTTATATTTCGTGCTTCTCGCCAACAATCGAGCGAGAAGCCCTTCGTCATAAAGGATTTTCTCGAACGTCTTGACGAGCGGGTCGCGCAAAACTCGAGAACCGAGACCAATTACCCCCGAATCCAGGATTTCTCTCTTTCTCTCCGCCTCCTCGATTGATTCCCCGTATCAGAACGCTAATTATTGTGCCGTTTTCCCCCTCGTTTTGCTCGTGGCCGGTATCGATTTAGCAAGCTAACTGTGGCCCGTTAACGGTGAAAGAATCGCGTCGTTTCTGGGATATCTGGCACAACGCCTGAATCGAGTCACGCATTAATCTTGATTTCGCGAAGCGCTGAAGCGTTCGCTCCTACCTAGCAACACGGAGTTCCTCGCTCTCGTGTGCTTTTTTAGCGGCTTACAAAATGTCACTTTGTTCTAAAAATTTAAAGGATACAATTTAAAGAATACATTCTCGATAAGCTGCAGCTTTCCACAGTTTCATTCTCGGTGTACGTTGTATTTTCGGCTGCTCTTTAATATCCAGCAATCTATTTTGACGATGGTCAATTTGGCTTGAAGGATCGCCGCGTTATCACAGCGCGTTGCAAAAAAAGAAACTAACGTGGTTAAGTCCGCGATCGATGGCGATCAATTTTCCGCTACATTGTCGTGCAACTCGGCGCTACGACGAGGGTGCCATGTCCGCGCCGAAGACAAATTCGTCACGGACAGGGAGCTATCGAGCTCCTCCTAATGTTATTCGATCGTCCCAATTTTTTCCCGATAAAGAATTGAAATTTGCCCCATAAAGTCGGATTTATGGGCACCTTCAAAGTCAGTGGCGCCCTTTGATCAGACCTATGGACCATTGACCGCTGTCCCCCGCAGCGCTATCTATCACGACCCGGAAGGGACAGGCGGTGTCCGCGTAACAGCAGTTAGAGGATTACCGATAAGAGGGATCCCGGTATAAAAAAATAGGAGAATTCCGACCGCGCGCGACCAAGGGGAGACCCCGCACAGTTTGCCGTTTAATCGTCGTTTTAATCCACACTTACGCCGCACCGTGTAGACCCGGACTGTCCACTCGACGGTATGACGGACGGAGGGGAGAAAATCCCGCGGAGGGATACAGATTGAAACGACAGTAATCGATAAGGATCGAAGTCGGGTCATCGAGGAGGTCGACGCGCGAGGGTGGACGAAGAAGAAGAAGAAGAAGAAGAAGAAGTGTCGGGGGACTGACGGTGGAGAGGGGGTGGAAGTGGACGAGAGACAGATCAACAGAGATATACCCGCAGGCTGACCATGGGGAATCCTCCCATATACTTCTCTTCGCTATGGCAGGACACGATAACATCTTAACTACAGTGGTCGTGCTACTCGAGCTCCTCGAATCCCACCTGTGGGTCGGTCGGGGTTGTCAAGAAGGGTTTAGCGCGTCCGTCGGCTTGACGTGAGACAGTCTTAATCTCGTTAGGACGTCCGGTTTCGCGAAATAAGGAAGATATAAGGAAGGGCGTTCGCCAAGCGGATGCGCTCGTCGCACGGCGGCACACTATCCGCCGGAAGTGACAAGGGGAGTAACGCTGCGAAATGAAGGAGAGAAGCGTGGCTGACCGAGCGTTTTGCACATGAAGATTTCTTCTTCATCGTGAACCTTATTTCGCGCGACGTGGCGCCGCTGGAAGAAACTCGGCGTGTATCGGCAGTCGTGTTTTTCTCGGTCGCGCCTGCGAAAAAGAGCAAATTGCATCCCTCACATGACGCACTATTTTCGGAAGCGATGTTGCAGGGAGAACCCGTGTGTTAGGTCGGGCGCGATAGTATAGCCGGCTTTCTTGGCAAACGATCCCGAGACGATGGACTCTTTCTTCGCTGGAATAGACCCTTGGCCCGAAAATATATTCTGCACCAACGCGCTCCGAAAGAATTGAGCGAAACGACGTGTACAATCATTTATTATATTTATCGGAACAGTAGCGTTCAGGTAGCGTTACAATAGCAACACTCGCCGATAGCAAAATATTGAAAGGACGTAGTCGTTTTAGTAGTTTCAACAATTGCGGATATAAGGCAGTCAATATTTATAATTCAAAATAATGATAACGTAATAGCGTTACGATTTGAAAGATCGCACAGCTCACAATGAGAAATACGCTTGCATCGAAACAAAATAGAATTGAGAAGAAATGAAAGAACGATGTCGAAGAAGAGCGATGAACGGGAAGAGAGGGAGAGAAAGAGAGAGAAAGAAAGTGCGGTGGTGTATGGTTTGTCATAATTCTTCATCTAACGGGAAAAAGTTCTCACTTATCCTTTCCTTCGTGCGGACTCGGGCACAGAGGAGTTCAGAACTTCTTAAGACTTTGTCCGAAATCTCGCGGAATGAAGAAAAATTCCGGGCCAGATTCATCGAACGGAAGTACGCGGTCGATGAGACTCTCGCTTCCATTAAATGTCAGGAAAGAAAATGGAATTAGCGGACGTCTCTCATGAACAAAGTGCAAAGGGAAGTATTCCGTCGCCGCGGTTGTTTCTTTCTCGGGGAAAAAGTTCCAACCTCGCTTCCTTGCTTAGAAGTTATCGCGCGGAGCTGTGACAACTTCTCGAGACTTCTGCTAAGAATTTCGCAAAATAAAGGAGAGCCGCTCTTGGTCGGAACGGTTGCTTGAAAAAAAAGACAGAAAAGGAAAAAAAACATACGACTCGACGTTATGCAGTATAGCGAGAAAGGCCGTGTCTCGCGAGAAACAAAAAGTGAGAAATCCAGATGAAGATTCGCAGTCGAGCGCGTGTTATACCGAATACAAAGAAATGTTAAAAATCTACAAATATCAGGTTATAACATATGTTCATTTCGTTTGTATAATGTTTTTAATAACGAATATATCTTGCAATTTTTTCATATAATTAAAAACATTACAAAAATGGAAGATATATATGTTACAATCCAATATTAAAAAGGTCATGTGTCCTGGTATAAATAAATTTTACCAAAAGACTTTTATAATTCGAGACACAATGACATCTTTTCGAATGATTACTCGAAGCTTGCGCTCCACATGTGCGGCGAGGAATTTCTGAATGAAACAGAAATGGAGTAAAATCGTTGAACCACAAGGCAATGCGAGCAGTGTCACGTAGCTGGTCGCTATAAACGCGCACATCTCTTTCTCGAGAGATCAAGGAAGGAAGTCGACGAGAGAAATAGACCGGTACGTATCTCATTACAAGTTATTACAGTAATAGCTGCTATTTGCGGGATTTACGTCCAGAGAAGAATTACTCGATGGTAATCATTGTGGTAAAACATGTCGCAGATATTGAGACGGCAAGAGAAATAAGTAATGAACGCACAGGAGGCGTTGGTGCGCGCAAATCATGTTCGCCGGGAGGCGAAGAGTTTTTCCGAGCGTCTGGGCGCGCGTACTGTGACTGCACGAAATAAAAAACGACCTACGCTGCAAAATTGTCGATGAAAAAATCTCCAGGATGTCACGTAGCTCGCCACAGCGGAAGTTCAAATGGAATTACATGGCGAGAGCTCGAGCGAGTAATAATGGCGTATGAAAATAAAAAGAAATCTCGCCGCGAAACTGGATCGATAAAGTCGAAACTGCGACGGGAGGAAGAACGTGGTAAGGGCAGAGCGAAGCGAGGAAGAGCTGCGAGGAAGAAACATTACGCGAGTGAGGGCAGACGATCGAATGACGTTTGTGACTTGAAATAGATTGCCAACTGTAAGTGCTGAAACAAGATCGTCATGCGACAGCCACACAGTAGCAATGTCCCTTGCGATTCTTTATCTTCAAAATAGATATCGAAAACAAGATAGAAAGAAAAAGAGCAGGGGAAAGAGGAAGGAAAAAAAGAGGAAAGAAGTAAAGATCAAGAAGAGGGAACAAGCAGCTGAATAATTCACGCGAGGACAAACATCGGGGAAAAATCGAGAGGAAGAGAAAGAGAGAGGAACGAGCACACGCGGCGAATCCGCACGGAAAATCAAATAAAGGCAGGAAAGGGGAAAGTGGGAAGCCGCGAAAATCGGATATTCTCACGTTCTCCATCTCGGTGGAGTCGCACGGGCGAACGCTCGCGCGCGCGAGGACGATTGTAGGACTCTCGAAACTTGCCCGGCCGACACATCGCAGGTGGAGGAAGAAGGGTGCGTACGTAAGGTAATACCGCTCATACGGGGTGAAGGTACTGGTTCGCGTTGTCACGTAGGGCGCCCTCGCAAGGCGGCGATACGGGCTTCCGCCGGAAGCGAGACGTTGGAGGATCAGAAGAAAGCGGAGGAGGAAAGCGAGGAAAAAATGAGTGCCCTGGGAAGGGGAGAAAGAGGTACGAACGCATTCCGCACGCAACGTCTCACGCCACTACTGCCACCGCCACCGCCGTAGTCGCACCTTCTGAAAGTTTCATGAGGTTCGCGCCGATCGGGGGAGCTTTTTATTCGCACGGGGCGCTTTGCATTTTTACGACGAGAGGCTAAGGTTATGCGTCGAGGCTGTTTGCCGAGACCTTTGAGAGATCTTCACGCGCGTGCTACGCGGACCTGGACGAAAGGATACCTCACCGAGAGCTCGAGGAGCCCTCCGGAACGGCACTCACTGGACACGTTCGGTCGTCGAAGGAGAACGTCGGCCGCATAATCGATCGCACGTCTGTGAGCGGGTGGTCAACGATCACACGTGTTGTGGTATAATGAGACGGTTTACGTACAGCTCCGGCGCTTTTTTACCACTTGTACTAAATTAAGTCTCCCGCGAGCGCGGTTATCGCATTAAATAATCGTGTTAACCGCGCTCGCGTCTGCCACGTTCTTCCACCTCGGTATAACGTCACGTCTCGTGGAGAATTATACGCACGCCCTGCCGTGTCTTAAACCTTCACTCCGTCTCCATCCGTCGCACGAATTCGCTCCTCGCTTGCGCAACATCGAAATAAGTTTATTTCTCACCCCTGGACCCCGGACGCGCGCGCCTTTGAGCGGCTCGCCGAACTCATTCTTATTCAGGAAATCCGTTCCACGGGACTCGCTGTTTTCTCCGTTGAACTCGTTCGTTTCTTTTCGTCTATCCGTCCCGCCGTCCATTTCCCGGTGTGCGCGAGAAGGTTGAAACTTACTTGATAAGTCGATCGGTCAGGTGCGACCCGAAAAGAAAGCTTTCAATGGGCGCATCTCGCTCTCGAAAACCAGCAGATCCGACGGCGATACCGAATCGACCAAGTTTCCGCGTCGAGAACATCTAACCACCAGCCAACGCCAGACCGACTTTGTCAAACTCGTTTCCCCCGTCCGGAATCATGTCGAACGCGGGAAACTGCAGGAAATGGCAGCGCGCGCGCGCGTCAGCTGCATAGGAGAGAGACATTTCGCGGCTAAGCACAGCGCGCGTCATGGAAATGAAGTTTCCAACGAGGATTTCCACGGTGTGCATTAAATCATGATAATTAGAGCTTTTAAATTAATTTTTAGTGCGCGCAGCCAGCGGAGTGCGGCACGAGCGATACGCGGACATTGTTATTAAAAATGCGACGCGCGAGCGTTAAAAAAGAACGATGGTACTACGTAGCGCATTTATTTTACTTCAGTCTACTCGGGAAAAGTCCGGTGCGCACATTTAAATGTGCCTACTTTAATGCTTTTAGCAGTCGTACGAACCTACTTTTAGGAAAATAGAACCTAGAACTCTTACATTGAAACTCAAACTCCTACAAACAGATGTTAAGATGCTATTTTGACCCTGCAATATTCGGCTATAATCTTGATCGTAACCTGCTTTGACGCTCTAGCGGCAAAAAAGAAAATTTCGGACATATTTTAGTGTTAAAGTAGTAGCTAAATAGACGCTGAATAACGCCTCAAATAAAGAATTCGAGGTTCAATGTAGAACTAAAATTTCGACTCGGGTTCCACCATCATCCACTGAAATATTCGCAAAAAACGCTTTTCTAGGGACACGTTCTATCTAATGTATCTTAAACGAGTACAGCTAGAGTAACGAGCTCATTTTATAGATCTCGTCGAGGTTTGCGAGGAACGACATACACACCTTCCCTCATGCGGAAGTCGAGCATTTTCTAACGAGGATGCAGCGCGTACGTGAAATATCGTGCCGCATCGCTTAGGACGCAGCTGTAACGTACGGCGAGGCGCCGGGGCGACTTTAAAAAATCGTCGACCGTGCATTTTAATGCAGACTCGCAAACAGGAAGTGATGCAGCCTCCCTACATTATGATGTTTATCCCGCTACACGCTAAGCAACTCTCCCTCTCTTTTTCTTTCTTTCTTTCTCTACTCTGCACGTATATCATGTTATATTAAAATATATCTCAACTCGGCGGGACTAGCTAACGCTCGCTGCGCGCTCGGGATCTGCAAATATTGTCCTTAACAGCGACGGTGGAAACGATCACGACGCCCATGATATTACAACATCTGACACGGAATATTCAGAAACGCTGTACTCGTAATCGTTCCCGCGTCGCGTCGCCATGAAGCGTATTCGCTACATAATTAACAAGCGCGCGCAAAAGCCATCTTGTCAGAAGCAGACGCGGAGATTTCACAGAGGACCAAGCTGAAATCCAGCAAAGATTAGCGACACGAGTATCAATGAAGGTAACGATTAACGCACGCGCCGAATATGAGGACTTTTATTTACAGCTGACCATTGCCGTCAATTTGTGTGTCCATCCCTCGCGCCGAAATTCCTCGGTCACATTCACAACCCCCGCGAGTGTTCGCCGAGCCATGTAAAAATCCATCGGGCATCAGCATAATCCCTCACGCTCGAGTTCCTCGAGAGTATTTACTTCTTCCGGCCGACCGTCGGAGATCCGCCGCATAAAAATCCACCGGCACCGAGCGGCGGATCGAGCGAGTACTGCGGCACGGCGTAGATATCCAGGGGTGGCTGAAAGGGGGATGGAACCGTGCCCGGGCAACGCGCGGACGGCGTTAAATCCAGAAATCACGGGCACAGCTGTTTCCGGTAGTGACCGTAAAAAAAAGAAACAAACTGCGCGCGAGCGAAGGAGCTGCTCAATAAAACATAAGAGGGCGATCAAATAAAACCGCTGGCGAGCTGGGGGAGCGCGAACGGCAACGATGGCCGCGGGAACGGGGGAGTATTGACGGGGAAAAAAGGCCGCGCGAGAAAGACGGAAGCGGGGTCGGAAAGCGCGGCCACCGCGACCGGAGGAAGAGGGATCACCAGGGAGGAGAGAGGAGACGGGAAAGACGGGAGAAACGAGAGAGAGACAATGCATATCGATTCGCAGTCGCAGGGGCGCCGCATCCGCCCGCGTCGCTAGATCCGTCGTCCTCTTCCTTCCGAGCGAGCGAACGAGCGTACGGACGAGCGAGCGGACGAGCGAACGACTCTTCCTCTTTCGCGGCGAATCGCGCATACCGTTGGCGCGAAGAATCGTAAAATTCTAAAAAATTTATCGCCCGTTGCCTCACCGCGCGGCACGTTACCGTCAATGGCGATGCCTTTCATCCTGCGGAATTCCGGACAGTACGAAGGGGTGAAAGAGGGCGGCCAGGAACGAGGAACGGTGAGAAGCGAGGGTGCGAGACGGCCGGTGCTACATATTTAAGCGCTCGATCATCTCGCCGGTCCGGTGAATTCTGACAGACTGATCCGGCGAAAAAGAGAGGCGACGGCCGACAGCGAGAGGGAAAGAAACACAAAGAGAAAGAGCGGCTCTCATGGTGAATTTTTGGATGGCTGGAAAAAGGCTCGGCGCGTAGTCCGTAAAAATGATAAATGAACAGCGTTACGAGGCGAGGCGATCGATTGCCGTATAAGCGGCGTAATTCAAACACATTGTTAATCTAAAGCGATTGCGTGTAACGCGGATGTGTAGCACGCAATGGCTCGAGTATCCAGTTGATGTTTTACGAACGAGTAATTATAGGTTTTGGTGGAGCCGAAACTTTTCAGCGGAGCGAAATGGAATACCGTGTTACCGTTACCGGTATCTATCAGAATGCGAAATATCATTCGAGCATCGTGCGCGTGGAATCATCTCTCCGATTAATTGTGCTATCGATGATCGATATCGCTATTGTAAGATCATTTTGCGGAACATTGCGTGGAGCATTTCGTGACGCTGATCATCCGCCCACCTCTCCCCTATCGTTTACCAATGTCGAGTTCCTATTTCTGTTGGCCGTGCCGGAGCAAATGGACTACGCGTCGAGCCGATGACTTGTACAAACGGATGCCGACCAACTTTAATTCGTTCCGCAAATCGAGAAAGCGATTGTGGATTTGCGAACCTTCCGTCAGGTACGCCCGTTTGTCCGACAGCTTAATCGTGTCCCCCAGCCTTCCAGACTGGTCATCTCGTGCAAACGTGCGCGTGAAATATGAGAGGATAAACTGGCAATCTTTTTCGCGCTTTATCGACAGGCATTCGATGACCGGACTCAATCTAGATTCGCATTTATGGAGACGCACAGTGTACCTTGTAATATAAATATACATAGGTATATTGATCACACAACGCGCTCATCCAGCAAATCAAATATTTTCTCAAATAGATTAGAGAATATAAATCCACGCGCAGTGGTGAGATGCTGTGAAACTCATTCTCTCTTTATTTTTGTCCTCATCATCGTTGAAATATTTTGATTTCTCGCGTGAAGCTTCGACTAAGCTACTGCTGTCGCATTCGAACACGGCTCACGCGCGCGGGATGATACCACGGTAACGTGGGAAACAATAAAGACGCCACGTTCCGCATAGGGTGCGCGCAATGAGAGAGCGCGCGCAAGCTCGTAATCCCGATAACACGATAATGCTGACCGCCCTAGCGACCGAAACGATTTATAAGTCCCCTATCTCCGCGCCGGTTCGCTTTAAATTGCGCGGCTCTTTATTACGGTGAAAGACGATCGTCCGGCTGGAAACACCCCTGCGACCGACCACGAGCGGTGTCCGTTCCGCTTACATACACCGCATCAAAATGACGAGGGCCGACGTGAACGCGCGCGTAATTAATAATGCGGTCGTCATTAACGCGAGGACGAATCGCGCCGAGCAACCTTGAATTATTACGTGTGGTTCAGGATGCGGTCAAGCGAGAGTCTCACAGCGATTAAGAGCCGCAACATACGATCGGAGCAACGCGAAAATAAAACGCGACAAGCGTTTACGAGAAAAGCCACGCCGACAAAAATGTATGTATATCATATTTTGTTTCCTGCATTTCTCAGCACGAAACGGGCGCGCGCGCTGTTCTTGCGGGAGATTCGTTATAGTGTCACGAATCTTGGTTGCACCGTCGCTGCCGCCGCCGCCGCCACCATTAATGCGATCTTACGCCCCATATGTTTCCCCAGTCTTGCCGTCATCGTATAAATTTTGTTATCCATTAAAGCGCGCGCGAGCGGCACGTCGCGCGGGTGTGATGTGAACGACGACGTGCTAACGAGGCTAGTGAGGCCCTTCTCGCGATATCGAGCCCTCAAGGAAAGACCTTGTTCGTCTAATGGATCAATTAGTCCCGTCTAACGGGCGTCCAATCAGTGTCAATGAATACCCATTACCGCTAAAACCAATTGCTAACGATATTCGCAGGGTGACGCAGCGTCGCCCGGCTGGATTATCGTCGCCCGCCAGCCGCTCGATCCGCTGATCGAGGCGTAACGCACCAACGCGCGTCGCGCATTTTGAGATAACCGTAACGAAGCGTGAAAACGAGTTTCCGCAGGACCGAGCGGAGCGGAGCGGAGTAGAACGCGTTTGACGCCGACAAAAACACTCTTCCCGCGTCAGGGGTGACGGACGCTGGCCGCTTATCGGTTCGCCCATTATCCGAATTTCAATTAGGCGCCTATAGCCACTGCGATGTACGAATGTGCGCACAGGGGCGGAATGCACATGTATACATGTACGGGGTATGCGAGAGGATAAAGGGTGAAGAGTGCAGAGCGCGCCCTCGAAACGCAGCGAGCGGTGACACTTTCCACGCTCGAGGCCGTGAAAAAGAAAGGAACGAAGGGCGAAATTCCTCCGTATTTTGCCGTTGTTTCGATGGCGCTATCATCACGAGGAAACGGATTACGCAGTGTTGATGTGTCCGTGTGTGCACGACGAGCGCGACACCACCCCCGCGCGTTTGCGCGCGACCAACGGTTATCAACGGGCAGATTATCCCCGCAGAGAGCTCGTGGTGAGATTTTAACGCGGGTCTTTTCTTTCAGTTGCGTGTTACACAGCGGGGGAGGCTAAGCCGACGAGTATTTACGCGAGATCCACCAGTCTCGTCGGCCTAATACTCGTGCGCGATGAGCAAAGCCGGTTAAATAGTCCGCTTGTAGCTCTCTGATCTGGTGCAATTGCGAATCGCCGATACTTCTGCGAAAATTACTAATAAGTAATTTCTACATGAGATATACAAGTACTTGTGGTGTTCTGTGACGACAACATTGTCTCTGAAACATGCCGCGTAAAGCTCATGCTTTGGATAAGCTTACCGCGTGTAGAGCCGTCGCCAATTCCCGTAATCCTTGCTTGAGGCTTGATACTTCAGTTTTCCAACTACGCTTTTGAATTTCCTGGACACACCGTATCTCGACGTGCACGTGGCAAGGTTGCGACGAGTCCCGACAGCTCTGAGATTCTCGTTATCACGTTTGATTCGTACAAGCTACTCTCGCAACGACGAACGTCTCTCTCGTGATATTCTTTCAAGAATAGACAAGTTCAGCAGATCTATTTGCACCTCAAAGACTACTTTAATTTGATTGTAACAATTACGAATCCACGGAAGCCAGATAGCATCACTTTGCACCACGATTTGTCAGTATTTCCTTGACACGAAGACTCTTCGAGTGTCTTAAAGTCCGTCTTCGTCTCGCACAAGATTGCTAATCCAAGAAGCAAAAATTGTCGGGAACGCTATTAGAAGACATGCAAGTGGACTCGCATATTCGATGGCGAGTCACTGACTTCTGGACTGCTCCCGATTGTCCGATGCCATTGCGAGAACACCGGAGTTATGCGCGACATCACCATTTTACCGCGGCGTGGCCGTATTTAGGGATGAGTCCCGCGGTACGATTGACGCGATCGATTTTCTCGCGTATGATGTACGAAACGAGAGAGATCTCTTCGGCAGTCCCACTGACAGGAAAACCCGGCGACCGAGCGATGAGCGACGATGCAAAACATCCGCACGCTTCCCGGCGACTGGAAGGGTGGACGAGCAGTCGGCGGCTCTCGGGGGTGGATTGTGCGCATGCGACATAAACAAACCGTAAAGAAAAACCCGATATACCGGGTGGTGGACTCTGGTGTATTCAAGCAGACGACATTATAATGCACAATGGCGTGGTTTCGCATTACGGGCGCGACAAACTTTGGCACTCCGGACATCCGGAAGGCGCCGCGCGGACTCGATAATGGAAATCCGAAAACCGGATCCGGGCACTCCCGGTGAGTGCAAGTCGCATAACTCAACCGAGGAGGATCCGCATCGTTTGTAAAATTAATCGTCAAAGTGACGCGAACAATTGAAAGCAGAGCCATTACGCAAACGCGACGCGCTTTCAGCGGGGAAGCGCAGAGAGCGGCGTTTCATCACGCTTGATTAAGGGAGCTTTTTTGGAGAACCGCCTAATTAAACGCTTCGCGTAACGAATCACCGTTACGCGATTACGCGTGGCAACGCGTATGTAACTTTAACGTCACTTGGTGGTGCTGTGATACGCGCACCGCCGTTCCGCCGCTCGTCTGACATGTTATCTGCTCTATCACTGACAAGTACGTAGCTCGGCGCCACTCGTGGCTTGATACAACGCGTATTCCCTGCATGCTTACTAGGCTTGCAATCCGTCTACAGCCCGCGTATGCGCCGCACATCCCTCGCCTTCGCCGTGAGTTGCGGTCTTAGAGCGAGATATCTCAAACGATGACATTTGCGGTAACGGCACAAACGCGCATCTCTCATTAACCCTCTCGCGGCTGTGGAACGGATGATAACGTTCCATTAACAGCGCCGATTGCCGCACGCGATAACGATATCAGAGCGGGAGTCGCGCCGAGACTCCTCGTTAACAAATAGCTCCGTGCCGGGAGGCTTCGCGGAAATGAAGGATCCATCGACGACTGGCATTATTCGCGCACCCCTCGTATATGCGGAGGTTATCATTCTCGCGTGTAACTTGCGAGACGTTTCCGCTTCTGGCCAGGAACAATCGCAAGCCAAATCGTAGAGTTGCCTGCGCGAGCGTAAAGACGGAAAGTGAAACGACGACCGCTCGGAAACGCGCGCTTGTAAGCGCTACCGTAAAACTGTCATCGTGGAGAAGCAAACATGCCACGAAAGAACTGGGAAGGGAATAGAGACCGACGAAATCGCTCGGACACAGTTTCCACGTTCGCGAATGATATTGCGAGATCGCCGGCGACCAATGAACAGCCGTTTCTGATCGTACGAGCGGACCTCAATGGAACTTTTCCATTTTGCTCGCAGAGCTCTCGCGCGGACGACATTGCCCATAATGGAGCGAGCACGCGATCGAAATTACGCGCGGTGCTAGCCAGCTGACGTGCACAAAAGGCGAAGCCCCGTGCGCGCGCGCAGCGGCGAGCCTCGGAAAAATCGAAGATCAAAGCCTTCGGAAATTACATTAACCGGACAGGACGGGTTTGCCGGCGAAGAGGATGTGTTCTCTCCGCTCGGCGTTCACTCGTAAACCGCCATCGAGTACGCGCGCGGGCGCGCGCGCGCGTATCACCCCCGGCTTTTATTTCAAAGACATTTCATTGCCGTTTTATTGTCGTCCTATCTCGAATTTCCCGGAGCAGTCGCGCGACGGCCTGATACCGGCTGGGGTGATTCTCGCGCACGGACGAACGTCGTCTTCGCTCGCGCGGAGGAGAGCGACGGAAGA
Source organism: Ooceraea biroi (assembly GCF_003672135.1). NCBI lineage: Eukaryota > Metazoa > Arthropoda > Insecta > Hymenoptera > Formicidae > Ooceraea > Ooceraea biroi. Next base: position 21,437,440 of record NC_039506.1, read on the forward strand.
GGGCGGCTTTATATCCCGACGATAAAAATCCGAAATAATTTAGTCCGTGGTGAAGACCGTCGTTGCGGAACTTCCGTCATCGGCGTAAAAGCGGCGAAAATGTTAACGTGGAGTCGCGTGCTAGAATCGCCCGTTAAACCACCCTCGAAGACTTCGGGAAACAACGAAGCCCGCTAGAAACAGGACATTTGCATTTAGATCATTTTTCCTAGTCTTGCAGAGCATGCGAATGCAACCGTTCCTTCTTTATTTTCATTGATATCCAGGCTTGCAACAGACGGAAATGAAATTGCTGTTTGGTACCAGTTCAGATAACAATAAAATAAATTCTTATAATTTGTAGTCCGTTATCGGTGTTGTTCAAGAAACGTTTTCAAGTGGAAGGAAATATATCAAGCGACGCGGTAGCGTCGCCGAACGGCGACGGCGTAAAGCCCGTATCAGACTACGTATTGGAGATTGGAGATTGCGAATTGGAGATTAAAATTTGACCAATCAGAACAAAGCAATCTGGGTCTACTTTGTTTTGATTCGTCAAATTCCAATCTCCAATTCGCAATCTCCAATTTCCAATACGTAGTCTGATACGGGCTTAAGAGACGCCGGCGCAGCAGAGGCGCCAGCGTTTCAGAGGCGCCAGCGTTTCAGAGGCGCCAGCTTTTCAGAGGCGCCTGCGTTTCAGAGATGCCAGCGTTTCAGAGGCGCCAGCGTTTCAGAGGTGCCAGCGTAGCTGCGCCAGCGTTTTAGACACGCGGCGCAGCAGAGGCGCTGGCGTTTCAGAGGCGCCGGCACAGCAGAGGCGCCTGCGTTTCAGAGGCACCAGCTTTTCAGAGGCGCCGGCGCAGAGACGCTGGGCGCCAGCGTTGCCGAACGGCGGCGGCGCAGAGACGCGCTGCGTCAGCGTTGCCGGACGGCGACGGCAAAGATGTTGCACCACGTCACCGGACGGCGATGGCGAAGACGTTGCACCACGTCGCCGGGCGGCGACGGGGACGACGTTGCATCATGTCGCCGAACGGCGACGGCGAAGACGTTGCACCACGTCGCCGGACGGCGACGGGGACGACGTTACACCTCGTCGACGACGATGACGTTGCACGACAATATCCAATCCAATAAGTTTATTCAAGCGACGCGGTAGCGAACAAAACAAAAGTATCGGTATACAACACTTGTATCCGCAATATCCATAGAAAATAAAAAACTCTTTCAGAGATAACTAACAGACTGATATCTCTCTTCCTTTATCATTCTCCACTTATGCCGGTTTCTTCATACCTCTCAATAGCTATCTTCCAGATAACTAAAAATTTATTTCTTCATTGAAACCTCTGATTACGTATTTAACGGATAGCTATTCTTCATACTACTCACTTTTGACACAAAGTGTCTAGAATGTTATTATAAATTACCATATTCTGTCAGGTTACAAAGGTGAAGAAAACTGATTCTACGAGATATCTTTTGGATAAAGTTATCGAGAGGTGAAGAAATTGGGCCTTAGTACATTATGTATCGGATACAGTATTGCAGCATTAATGCAAACCGGTAAGATAGTATAAGATAAAAATACATCAATAATACTACTACATTTTTGTTAAAAGATAATCCCTAAAAAACCTTTTTAAAAAAAGAAAAAATATATACGCCAAGTACATAAAAACTCCCAACTTGTCAAAACTCAAAACTAAATATGAAATCAATAATTAACTAGCCAAGTATCTAGAAGCAGTTTGAGTATTTTACCCAAACGTTTTCCATGCATACTCTCTTATCGCATGACGACATTGAAGTACTTGGCGTGCCCGGATCGCAGTGGTCATGTATTCTTGTAAATTTTGTAAATCTTGTAAATTTGTACAATATCTTGATTTGTATTGTATCTTGTATCTTCATGATTTTCAATAATGACTCGCAAATGATTTTGTGTCTCTTATAGGTAGGACAGGACGTTTTAATGTGATTCGGGCACGCCAAGTACTTCAATGTCGTCATGCGATAAGAGAGTATGCATGGAAAACGTTTGGGTGAAATACTCAAACTGCTTCTAGATACTTGGCTAGTTAATTATTGATTTCATATTTAGTTTTGAGTTTTGACAAGTTGGGAGTTTTTATGTACTTGGCGTATATATTTTTTCTTTTTTTAAAAAGGTTCTTTAGGGATTATCATATAAAAGAAATAAGAAAGTACACTTCATAGTTTTAATAAGAATATTTGCAAAATACTCGCGTTTAGCATTATCTGGAATGAAGGACGTAGCGAGCTTATAGTTTCATTTTTGTTTCTTTTTTATTTTGTTTTCTTTATGTTTTACGTTTTTAAATATTTTTTACTTTTTTTATATTTACTTTTTTCTTTGTATATACATAGAATGTTAATAAAATTTCACTTATAATTACTATAATATTATTTGCATAAAATAAAAAAAATGTTATTACATACTTAAGAAACTTAAAGAACTTTTTTAATTACATTTTAATAATTTTTTAGCATCATCCAATAATTCATTACTTTGTCGGTTTTTAATCTTATCGCATATATACAAATACAAGTATAACGCGCATGTTTCGCATGCGGAATTAATTTTCGGAAAACGGCTTATTTTCTCGCGATACGTCGGCCGCGCCGCGCGTTGGTATCGGTCCTGAAATATCGCGGGGCGCGCGAATTCATTTATTAACTCCAGAGTACAAGCTCGCGAAAGGAGAAATACGCGGGGCGTCCTCGTTTCCTTTCTTCCTTTTTCGGAGATAGCCGATGGACCTCACGGGCCATCGGTGCCGGGCGGACGTTGCGCGCGCCGAAGTATCGCGTGTTATCTGAATTTATTTATTAGGTGCCATTATAATTCTTGCAATTGCTTATCGCGCGTGGCCCCGTTACCGCGCCGGGCCGAACATAATTCAGTCCGACTATCTCCGCTTCTCCGCGCGCGCCACGATGGCGTTTTCCCTCCGCCAGACGTTTAACGTTAAATGGAATTCCGCCGTGGTATTCCGTGCAGCGGCGTACTCGCGCGCTCGCTCGCCGAGCGTACGCTCGCGGGATGAGCTTTATCATGCCTCATACGAGGGGTCATAATACGAGCATAGCGTGATGGATGAATCGCATCGCGCGTTCGCAATCGTTACCTCGTTTTTAGAGCGCGCGTGAACGTGGGCCGCGCATGGGAAGTTCGACTTGCACGTCGACGCGATTATCGATCAAGCGCTACGAGACGACCGCAGGAGAGAATATGTAGACCGAGAGTCGCGCGCTCGTAGCAGCAGCTAGCGTGTAACTTTGATTGCATCGTGCATGTAGATTTACACACAGGGAAAAACTTGTCCATTCGTTTACGTATCCATTTATCACAATCTCGGTCGCGACGATTGAATTATCATTCGCAACGCTGCTGCGACTGCTCGCGCTGATCAGACTGTCAGTTTTGCACCGCCGTTGCAACAGCTACAGCAACGGTGTCCGCGTATAAATAATCGTTCCGACATCACGGGTCGTTACGTGCGCGATTTACGGCGCTCAAAATGCGCGTTCTTCTCGGGGTCATTAGACAAGAGCGAGATCCGCTCGTCGCGGTGGCGGCGGCGGCGGATCCGTGCGACGAGAAGCGCGCACAAGCGCGGAACAATTTCCAGCATAGTTTCCGAGTGCCTAACGTTAGCAGCTGAAAATTTTCATCACGCACGCACCCACGTTCACGCACATTCACACACGCGCGTGCCCGAAGATTGATCGTGTGCGCGTTGTTAAAGTCGTTAGCGCGGCGCGAGTTAACCGAGTCGCGAGGCGTTAGGGGCGCTCTGCGCCGCCTTTATTTAATTACAACTTAGACACATCCGGGCGCGAGGTACACGGACGCCGGGTTTACGCTGCGCGGATTAGCATGCAAATTTGCCGCATTGAATTTCATAGTTTCGACAGCTGTAACAACCGAATAGATTCGCCGTCGTGACGCGCGGCACGGCGCCGACGTCTGCCAGCGATGATGGGCGTCGGTTCCGTTGCTTGCTGTCACCTGATAAGCGAATTGTTTCGTCCGAATCGTACGGACGTGGCCGCGGACTCCATCAGGACAACTTCGATCTTCCGCTGGCTGCGGCTGCCGTCACTCGGCGAGATTAATACGCGGCTACGTTAATAAATGAAAACGGAATGAATGGAATCCCCCGAAGACGAACGCGAGCGCGGTGAACGTGGCCGTATTGCAATCGCCATTCCCAGGTGAATCGATGTTAAATGTAAATTGAAGAAGAATTGAATTTCCCGGGCACGTTAATCATTTATTCACGCAAAATATTGCCGCGTAATGAACACAGGCGAAATAATATTTATTGCGTTGGACGTAGATTCAATATCGAAAGTCGTTAAAATGTATGTTCTCTCGGCCGCGATCGAAACTCATTTCGATGACAATATTGCCGGAAACTGGCGGTTGTGTATTCCCCGTCACTCGATTCATAGCCGCGTAACGATCATCGTGGAAAATATTAATCCAAATGCAGCAGAAGTGAAATTTATCGCTTACGATAATAATAACTGTTTTATCGAAGAGAATATTGAGACTATATATATATTTTTTTAATTTATCATGAATATTTATTGCTACCGAATTAGTCGATACAGCTCTCGGTTTGATCGTCTGTGAATTCGGCCCCCATCATGATGTCGAATTCGAGAAATGTTGCATCCAATCTGCTTTTAATTCCGTGCGGAAACTCTCTCCAATTATATCAAGCCGCATCCCCGTTTTTGCGACGGGCGTACAACTACGCGAAATTTAATATCGTGTACATTTAATTCAGGCATCCCGCGCGCGCCGTCCGCTTGCGATTAGCGGCGTACACGTTCTCGTGCCAGGTCGACGGGGCGTAATCGCTCCTAAGCGAGCATTATCGCGGCAATGACGACGACGTTAGCATGTCGTGATTTTTTTTTCTCTCTCTCTCTCCTGTGTGTCTTAACGTTCCTGCGATCTTCACACGCGCGGAAGCTCGTATCGCTGCCGTGGATCTTCGCCATTCTCGTTACATCGTCGCGGAATAAGAGCTAAATGCGCGTCCCATCGCGCCTCGAGAAATGGAACGCTGATCAGCGCACTCTCCTTCAGAGAAAGAGTTTAAATCGGATTGTGCACGCGTCGCTCGTCGCATCGTGTCGTGCAATCAAGAAGAATATACAGGGTAGCCCATTTTAATTTATACAGTCGATTTTTTAAAAACTAAAAGAGATACGAAAAAATGTTTCAGACAGACATGTCACGATTTCGAGGGGGACATAAGATGATACCATTGGTTTGACCTTGAATAGTCGTTTGAAGGTCACACGAAGATCACCTTCAATTTCTTAAATTGAAACCCCAACTTTTTATTGCAGATTCTTATTCTCCATCGAAAAGTAAGTAACTTTTGTCTGAAACATTTTTCCGAAAAATGTCATCTTATGTCCTTAAAATGATCTTCAAGATGAGTTTTGAGGACATTTTAAGGACATAAGATGACATTTTTCGGAAAAATGTTTCAGACAAAAGTTACTTACTTTTCGATGGAGAATAAGAATCTGCAATAAAAAGTTGGGGTTTCAATTTAAGAAATTGAAGGTGATCTTCGCGTGACCTTCAAACGACTATTCAAGGTCAAACCAATGGTATCATCTTATGTCCCCCTCGAAATCGTGACATGTCTGTCTGAAACATTTTTTCGTATCTCTTTTAGTTTTTTAAAAAATCGACTGTATAAATTAAAATGGGCCACCCTGTATAATGCCGACGCGACGTGACAATGCGATTCATCTTGACGATCGGGGGAAAAACTTACGGCATTTCCGGTGAACGCGGACACGCAGATCCGGTTACGCAAATACGCAGCAGATACACGCGAGGAAGCAGGGAACGTGATATCTCCCCTCGTATTCCAATAATTCGTCATTGACCCGATCAAATTTACTGCGACGCGTGTGTATCGATGCCGCCGCGAAACCGCGAGCGGTACGTTGCTACCGGAGCAAAATTCAATACACTCGATCGCGGGGAACCGCTCGGTGAACCCGTATTTATCGTTGGCGCTGAACTGCGCTTCTCCTCTCCTTTCTTCTCCTCGCCACGCCTCATCCTCGTCTTGCCATGCAGATGCAACGCGAGTTGCCGTTAAGCGGCTTGCTAACGCGATTCTCGCCAGCACGCCGAGCTCGACTTTCGCGCGAAGGCGTGCACTCTTACGAGCCCGTGGCACGAGCGCGGCCGCTCGCTCGCAGTACGCTCTTAGCATGTAAGCGCGAGCGTTGGGGGAGAAGCCGTGCACGAGCCGCTCGTATATCTAGCTGGCAGTGCCAGCTTTTCGTGCCGTTATGTGCCTTGTATTCGTACGCGTCCACCATCAAGCGGTTACCTTGCATTCGTACGCGCAAGCAGCGTAATAATGTGGCCGGAGAGGGTATCTCCGCGCACGCACCCCTTTCGAGTACCTCGTTCTTGCTGCCTTCATCCTTTCCCTCTCTGCATCGGCGTTCCCGCCCTTCTCAAACGTTGCTCGGATGCAGTTACGTCCTCTCGGAGCAATCGTGCTTCTTTAATCTTCACGATGATCATGTTAGAAACACGAGATCATCACGGCACAATGCGATGCCTCGTACGTTACACTCTCGCAATTGGAGACGGGTGTCCATTAAGGAGCGCGAATCGCACGCGAAAAATAACAATAATCCGCGGCAATTTTCGCGCGAGGCGCTCCTCGCACAGCGGATACAGCGAGCGTATGAATACGACCTATTTTCGTATAAATTCGTGCCTTTTATTACCTCATTTTCAGCCGGTCGCCCGATATTTTCTCCCGGTATTCAGCACGCTCCCGCGAAATTTTTTGCGCTCGACGGTACCTTCGTCCATGTCGTTCCTCCCTTCCGTTTCATTATTTTTACACGCGCGACGCTATCGGAATTTTAACGAAGCGATACACGCCGCGCGATTGTCGGACGAGTAAATGAAAGGAGCTTTCACGGTCGTCTGCCCATCGATCTTGAAGTATTTAAAGCGGCAGCGAAACAGGAAGTCGATGGATATATATCACTCCATCGTGTCGCTGTGAAAAATTCAATCGTGTCGGCCTGCAGGCGACGTAGTAAAACAGAAGGTAGTACCGGATCGTGGACGCGTTCACCGTATTAAAAATTGCACTGTGACCTCGCAAAATCTTCGTAATTATAATACATAATAAATGCATGAAACAGAATTACAAGTACATATTTGCATCGAGAGATTAAATGTTTTTTTCAGAAGTTACTGCGAAACAATGTATTAAGCCTTACCTTGATAATTCATTGTATATCGACGTTGTATATCATATTATATATTGACATTGTGTCGATTATATAATAATATATAACTTCATAATCCATGTACGATAGATTAGGCTCCATTACGAGCGTTGTAACAAAGAAAGTGTCCTCTTTGTTTCCACGGGATGATTTTTTCCTTGAAGTCGTCGAAAAAGTCAATACGGCGAGAACTATTATTTGATATCGGAGGAACTCTGGATACAGCGCGGGAGGGTAGAAAATAGACCGGATGAGAGGAGTAATTTTGTTCGAGATATTGCGATGAGAGATTGCATCGGGAATAATACGCTCGCAATATCGACCATGATGGCTAAACGCGAGCTCGTACGACTACGTAAGACGGAAGATAAGTCGCGCGCTCTGCGCCGGGAGGTGCACGGAATATCAAGAGTGCAGTATCCGCTCGCGATTTTCCTGACTCCCCTATCTCTTCCCCCTTGTTACCGATCTCTCGGATATAAGGACGTGGGCTCGATGTCGTGGCAAGCATTCCGCATCGCTGTCGAAACTGAAAGTTTCCAAGGAGATCGCGAGGCGGCCGAGATGAGAGGAGGACGATCAAAGTCACGTCTGTTAAGTTTCGAAAAGGAGTCAATTAAAAGTTCCCGGGGAACTTGGCTGCTCCGTGCCGTGCATGCGGATCCACGTCTCTCACGAGTGGCGTAGCATTCTGGAATTTTTCACTTCGCCAGTTATTACGGGGCGGATCCTCGACGCGGGAATCGAGTATAATGCGCCGCGCTCCCCGGATTTTCATTCGCTTGCTCGCCGGCGTGTACCTCGGGGTGTGGTGCGTCGTTGCTGACGGTTCTACAGAATCGAATTCTATGCGGGAAAAGTGGACCGGGAGGCGCGCGCGAAAGGGATGCGAGAGGGAGTTCGACTGTCATTGCGCTCCCGGAACTCACGTCGCGCGCATATCAGGCAGTTTCGAGAAGATATCCTGATTCTCTAAAATGCGGCGCGAATCCCATATTATAATGCGGAGGGACAACGGCGATAGCTTGCACCTCGAGGAAATAACGCAAAAGAACCACCTCCACGTGCCCGGACTAGCTGGCACGGTCGACATCCCGGGAGGAGTTTTAAATTGTTCGTCGGCTCATCTTCGAATCCGCGCGAGCAACCTCCCGCTGTCGTCGTCGTCGTTCTCCTGCTCGACGTCGGCAAATCTGGAGCTACTCCGGCGAGGAATTCCCGGCAGAGATATCTCTTCCCCGGAGGAAATCGTGGTTGTGCGAGGAACGAAGATACGCGAACAGGAGTGCTAGATAGTCGAGTATCACCGTCGTCAGGAGCGATGATAAGAAATGTAGCGCGTGAAACGTCAAATTGCGCGCCAGACAAACCCTCGTCGTATATGCGCATAATAAAGAAACGTATGAATAACACAAAAGGCCTGAAAGGCGCATTCAAAGTACGTGCGAAAAATTAGAAAGCACTTTAGGCGCTCGTCAGCTTTTAGGTGCGATGTCTCTCAGACGTTCGCGCCGTCCGGGAAGATTCGCATCGCGCATCGTCGGCTCCGAGATAGCCGGAGGGATGCGGAGAGATACGAAAATGAGGTACCCGCGAGAATCTAATATTTTTCGCATCCGCGACGCCGCAGCCGCGCGAGCGACGAAGTGCTCGTCATCGCTTTTACACCCCTTTTGCGCAACTCCTGTCGTCGCCGCCACCGCCGTTGTCGCACGGTGGTGAAATGAGCATCATACGTGCAAATTGGAACACGCTCCCCGCCGGTCTTCATTAAGTCGCTCGCAATCAGGCGATGCGCTGTCGGAACACAGTGCCATTGTGCCGCGAAAAGCGTGTCCTCCGCGCTTGCCACGCCGGATTTCCCGTTGCCGTGCACGCGTCTTTTTTTAAAGCCGAACAAAACGCACAGACCATGCACTTCCATGCGCTCGGGACTCTTTTGCGCGGTCCCGCGAGTTCCACGGCTGGTTTACGTCACGAGTGGCCTTCTTCAGAATATGCAGGGTATCATCGGCTTTGATATTACGCAAGCGAGTACGCGCGGCGGCATCGCAGCCGGATGCGTCGAGTACAGCAAGCTCATTATCCTTCTCCTTCGTATCTGCCTCGATCCTTATTTAGTGTCGCATGAGACATAATTAAACGAAGGGCCCACTCATTAAAACCGCCGCTTATGATTACCAGCGCTCGGTCTTCGGCAAGTGTTCTTCTCCTGTTCGCGATTCTCTCGAGAGAGCGGAGGAAAACGCGCTGCGCATTTATTTGACGCGTGGCAGCCGATTGCTACGCTCGCTTTCGACACCTCGAGTCTTCCCATTTTAATATCCAGCTAAACCGCGATAAACGCTCGGTCAGCATTGCGCACGCGAGATCTCGGATTTGTATGATCGCGCGAAACGGAGAATCATATATAGCACGTAGCAATTGCGTTTCCGCCGTTTTCATTTAGCCGACTCATTCTTGCGAGTCTCACAAGCCCAAGAGAGAGTCTCCTCGGTCACGCGATCGCCCGTCTGTACGATCTGTCCCGCCCCACGTAGCAAAACCCTTAATTAGCCCCGTCCCCCAGTTTGCAAAATCACTCAAGAGCCGGATTAGTTCCGCGACACACCCGTCGACCTTAAAATGAGTTTCCACGGGGGTTGCAGACGCGCCCCCGCAAGACCACCCGCGTGGCCGTTTGCGTGCGCCTTCTAACTAGAGGTCCTAAATAAAAGCACGGATATCTGTATGCGGGGTGCGTTCCTGTCGCGGCTCGTGCTGATTGCCGTGTCCCGCTGGCCTCCAGATTGCGAGGGCGGGGAACGAGATGGCGGGAAAAGGGAGACCGGTGCGGAAAGAGGGGTTAGCGTTGTTCTCTCTCGTGCTGCGCGAAAGAGAGAGAGAGAGAGAGAGAGAGAGAGAGAGCGAACGCGCGAGGGGCAGAATCGCTCGCGCATCCCCGTGCCGGGGGAACGGTTTGTATGTTTCTGCCGGCCGTTCGGGGGTGGCTTGCAAACAAACCGCGTTCCGTTATTTGATTCTGCCCGTTCGCTTAGCGTGGCGCTATCCGATGCGCGATACCTTTCCAAGCCGGATGTACCGACCGCGACCAACATGTCATATCCGCGACTGTGAAAGACCCAGTCGAACTTTAACCGAGGATTAAAATCAGAAGCGAGGTCGACCGGCAAATTCTGATACGGTCGATGTATTTTCAAATGCATGACGGTTATGCTCTTGGAACGTCGAGGAAAGAGATAGATACAGAAAGCAAGAGAGAAAGAGAGAATGAGAGAAAGAGAGAGCTTGAAATCGTGAAAACGGTAGATCGAGATAAAAGTGCGCGCGGGATCTGCATTGCAAAGTAACTTTTTGCAATCGGTACAGCCGGGGCCATTCGCATATTTAATTAGGAAAGTTCTGTTTTTAATTACGGAAGCTGCGCTGCTTAATTATAAAAGTTTATTGTTTCTTTGACGCCGCGCGCAGTTTCGCCCGTGAATCGGTAAGCGAGAGCGGCAGTGGCGGCAGCGGACTATCGCGCATAACACAGTTTCTGCATTCTACAAACAATCAATGTCTATAGACACGAAATGCAAAGTTACACCGATGGAGATATGTAGATGTGCGATCAGTGCAAACCGACCTAACTAATTAAGGTACAGGTACAGCGCGCACTGCGCACAGACGCGCCATTTCGTAACGTTAATTACTTCATTTATTTGCTTAATTTGTTGTCATTAATTAGGTAGAAGCTCGATGAACTGCATCCTATTCATAAAATTCTGCTTGACGTAATCTCCAAGCGAGCGAGTTCCATCGACACTCCGCTCTGTCGACGCATAATCTACTGCGTGTGAACAATCAACCAAATAATGGCGGCGTGCGAACAATCAACCAAATAATAAAAGCTGTCGCAATAAGGTAACTCGGCGCGACACATAAATCGGAATGCGAATGCACGGATGACGCGAATCACTCGATTGTGGTCCGCGAAATGATAATCGACTTTTCATTGGATTGCGCCGGGCTACAATTAACGGCAATATCGATCCGGAGGGCGTCAATCTGGGACCGATTCGCGCCTTTCTAAAGCCGGTAATGCACCCGCCCGCAGCTACGCCGTGACGCTTCATAAAGTCGTTCGGGAATGCGCAGCGGCCGCTTGAAAAGCAGCGGCAGGAGCAGCAGGAAATCTGATCTCGTGCTGCCGCGTCACAATGGAATCCCCTGGTTTTGCTCTCGATGGCACCGCACGAGAGCTGTACCTGGCGGCAAGTCGACCGCGATCTCATTTATCTTCAGACGGCATGCGGCTGTGCGCCTAGGGCTAATAAGGTGTTATTAATGTCGTCACGCCATAGCTATCTAACTGCCTCCTAACTTTGCCAACTATTCTACGCCGGCGGCTCGCTGCCATTCCTCGCTCTCGCGCATCCCTGCCTCATCCGGCTGACAGTCCGGACAAGGCAGCACAGTCCCCCGTCTACCCTGTCTCCTCGCTCGATAGGCGCTGTCATTCTCATCGAAACGTACATCTAACTACCCCATCTCCGAAAAACGACGTTGCGTAATTATCGCAGCGCTCCACCGACGCACCGTCATTAATTTGTGAGGCGTACAAAATGTCGAGAAAAAAGACGCTTTTCTTCATTTGCAAAGTGAGTCGAGTGATCCATGCGTTCGTATGTTTGATGCACTTAGAGATTTGCGGGAATCTTTTTAAAGGTTTGTGGGAATTACATGTGTTTAATCTAATTTAGTGGACATCACGCGACCACCTCATGCGGCTGGCGTTTCGCGTCGAAAGTATCCTGCTCCGACGCGGATTTAATTAAGATCTCGGCGAAGTTTCCACCGCGAGAATGCAATGGAAGGGCGCGAGTGCGCGAATGGGAAAATCGGTCTGAAGTAAACCGGCAAGAGGGTTCGGGTTCTTCTTGGGTTCTCGCATGCTCGCGTATCGGCGCGCGAACGCATACCTCGAGAATGCCGAACGGCGAAGTATAACGCGAAACTTCGCGTTTCCCAAGCGCCATGCCTCACTTTGACGTAACTGGAGGAGCTTATCACGGTACGTTTACCGGGACGGGAGCCGCTTTAAGTAACTCGATAACAGGTTGCACTTGACAGGTGAGGAGACTCCCCCGACGCACCCGCCTGCTCCCGCTTCATTGCCTTCTCAAAGGCAAACTTTGGCTTCAAGAATGAGAAACTTTCGAAATGCCACTTCGACCTGTTCCTCCCTTTTTCCCTCACTGGACCCTCTTTCAGATCGCCTCGGTGATGTTACCGTAAATACCGCCGGAACTTCTAGTTCACGCGGCATAGCTGAGAGACGAGGAATCTCGCGGAACTCCAACTCTTCCCTTCCATTATTCTCATTGATCAGCGAGGAAAAGCTGAACTGATACTCGAAACACGGAGCGAATGACAGAGTTTGTCACGCAATAATTTACCCGCCAAATCAGTCGTTGAAAATATCGTCGACAACTCCACTCCTGATCACTCGTCGTGAATTTCTAAATGCGTGTTTTGGCGTACGTCAACATCCAAATACAGACGCGCGGACGTGAAGAAGTCTGCCGTGGATGAGCAGCGACCTGTTTTGCGACGAAACTTTTTTAATTAGAAAAGTATCGCGGGCATACACACACATGTACGCACTAATTAGAAAAAGTGTATTACAAAATTCAAGGCGAGACTGTGCCACGAGTGTACCTTTAATTAAGGACCTTGGATAACGGCGAGTTAACCGTATCCTCGGGACGTTATTTACTGTCGTTTTTATCGGTCACGACGTACGTCGATAAATTCCTTTTTACGACGTCTCGTCATCAATCTCCTCGGATTATCAAAGAAGACGTTTCACTCGCCAGTTCAATAATTCGCATTCAGCCCTTTTCGCCGTGCTTAAAACCGCTCCTTGCCATCTTCGATTCGAGATGCGAAATGATTTCCATCAAACTCGTATGACCGCGGCTGCCAAGGGCAGTTTACTCGAGGCAACGTTATTGCTTCTCCTGATTAGCAACTGGCTTGTTCAATTAACGAAAATTTCCAACAAAACCCGCGGCAAACAGTTCCACTGACATTACTGCGATCACTCGCAGCACTTGCATAAACATTACGGAAGCCATCGTCGCTTAGTGTTAGTACGTTTGGTCGCGTGTCCTAATAGACTTGCTAATTCCCGCAGACGTAGACGCAGTTGCGCGCTTATGGTGATTACCAGGCTTGCTGCAACCCAGCAATTTCAATCGACAGCCAGGTGCCACGCGACCGGCGACCCTTGCAATCGGAAGTCGCTATCGCTATCTCCTCCGTCGCGCATCGATGTACCCACAGAATCTATTGCGGGGGTCGGCCGGCATTGATTAAAGGACGTACAAGCCAATAAAGCCGGGGGGATTCGCGCGACACCCACTCCGAACTGTATTCGAGTGATTATTTAGCGAGGGATACAGAGTTTGTGTTTCCTCGTCCCTCTTCCTCTCTCCCAGCCTCGCTTGTCTCGAACGCATCGCAGGCTGCATTGCGAACGCACCACGAAATTTAGTTAACTCGGGAGCTTTTTTCGACAGCGGCAATGACTTTTTCAGCTCGACACCGAGCTGGTTGCGAGCAAGAGCGACCACTGCGAAGAGTAACTTTTTAGCGACGCGACTCGGACGCACAATGAGCGGCTAACTACGCGGTTCGCGTGCGAGAGACGCAAAGAATGGCAGATACGGACAAGCGAGGTGCAGAGAAAAATCAGGCGGCCGACAAAACGCGATTAACCGTAATTTGGCAGCGCTTCGCGTGCACTCGTGGCGAGGGGATTCGCGTGTCCCCGTGCTACGAAGAGCGGAAGATGTCGTTAGAGTGAACACCAACGTGATGTCACCCAGTGATACCACTGCGGGCTATATGCATGCACTGTATTAACGTCGCTGCTTCCGCAACTTGTTTCGCGAGAAGGAGGCACTTTGAGTCGACACGACCGAAATCTCGTGCGCGAGATCCCCGAGTGGTTGTGGGGCGACAACCAATTAAATATACGGGACGCCGAAGGGACCACGAAGCACATCGAGCGGACACCTTCTCTATCTACGAAACTGGAAATGGACTTCCAGAAAAGCACGATCGTATACAGAGTGTGCTGGAATCACTGGGAGACGCTTTCATCGTAAATACGTACTAAAGAACAAATCAAAGAAAATAATTATCCCCTTATGGAGAGACATTAATAAAATTGAGCTTTGTTTTCGAAAGCAAATACGTGAAATTTTAATCGTAGGGTGCTTCGAGCAATCTTATCTTCTCAGAAATTACATATTTAGGATTTACTGCGAAGATTTTTAATACCAATAATTGACCACAAATTCTTGAAAAGTCGGCTCCGAATCCGTCATGAAATCCCTGAGGGGGGAGTATAGCCGGCCGTGCACCCCGAGCACCCCGTATATCGCGTAACCGTCCATAAAACACATCTCGCGCGAGCGCACCCATCGGTGGGAATCCAAACGGCGCATTTGCGCAATGGGATGTGCAACCAGTGTGCACGGGTGAACGGGACCACCATATACTACCATCGCAATAGTAGTCGGGCGGTTGGAGGCCGGAGAATCCTGGGCAACTCGCACGCGAGGGCCTGGGATTCCGCGGCGGTGTGTAGCCGAGCGACGAAGCCGGTGCTGGAAGCTGTGCTGTAGCCGCGCTCCATTTATAGGATTGCATGAAAAATTCCGCACGCATGTGCCGCCACGACCGCGACGTTCCGTTTCCTTTGCCGGCGCGGCCTCGTTATCGTCGGCCGACCGTCGCTAAAACGATTGGTCGTGCGCGCTCGTCCATGTACGCACGTATACCCGGGGGGGTGTGCACCCCCGCATGTACCTCCCGCGAGTCTCTCGTACATAGATATGCCGCATATAGACGCGCGGTGTGCTCCCGCCATATTAAATGAGATTCGAGACCGCCGCCAGTTACTTTCACCTCGCGGAACGAAGAGTTAGTCCTGAGTGTTCCTCGTTTCCTCCTGTTCTATCGCCTCGGCCATTCATGCGAATGAGTTTAGTCGCGCGACGCTGGATTAAGAGCTTTTTGCCCGCGACCGTAATAAATGCACGCTGTACGACGTAACTGTGTGCTCAGTTCGCACACTTTGCCGGGAGATTAATATTGCTTGGGCGATATAAAAGCATTCTCCTTTCTTTAACTTGCCAGTGGATAGCTATGTATGTTTAGTATCACAAGATCAGGAACTTTCACTTGTAGTATTTTGTAGTTAGCGAAAGATATGAGCTGGATTTGATTTTGAAGATTTTGATTTTGAAGATCTCTTTTCAATAGAAATCTGTTTCACAACGCTGTGATTTCTCTCTGAATCGAGAAATCGATTCTACTTGAAGATGGAATAATTTCTACTTTCAGATACGGCGTTCGATTTTCAGAACGAAATTAATTTTCATGTTTAATTATCCATGATAGAAATAGATACAACTCTTTTATCAAATTTGACTTACATTAGTAATTAATCAAAAGATTTAAGTGAAATAATAAAAGTCGGAATAATTATTTGTGTTCCAGATTCAACTAGTCTTGCGATCTCTGCAACAGTTTTGCAATACTCAGTCCGGGCCAAGCAGGATCGACTCGAAGGTTAGTTCGCAAACTCATTTTATACCAATATATTTTTTGGATCCAAAATGCATTCATTAAATTTATTGCATTTTACGATTGCATCAATTCAAATCGCGATGTAATATCGTAAAGATTTGATATATACATGTATATATGAAATATATTACTGAAATTTAATCGGCTTTTCATCATTTTTGTTTCAGAAGTGAATAGTAGAATGCGGCTGATCCTGAATCGCGGCTGAGTGATAAGCAAACAGATTTTCTATGATGGATATATTCTCGTAATAGTCATTGCGATTTAGTAGATAGAAATAGATGCTTTTCTATGTAGATTTGTGCATATATGCACGAATTATTGACAATAATGCATAGTTTGTAAATTCCGCTGATTCACAAACGACAGCTATTATTTAAACTCTTGCATTTGGAGAAGAAAGAAATATGTCTCATAAAAATTTCTTTTATAATTTCGATCATGATTACGTTCATACATTTTTTAAGCGATATTTTTATTTCATCTAGACTTATACTTCTGCTGTGTAGACGGAACTTTAATAGATTTACTAGGCGGATAGAAGAGAAGCGTACAAGAAAATGTTGTCTATGATAAACATTT
This sequence comes from Ooceraea biroi, assembly GCF_003672135.1. Classification (NCBI taxonomy): domain Eukaryota; kingdom Metazoa; phylum Arthropoda; class Insecta; order Hymenoptera; family Formicidae; genus Ooceraea; species Ooceraea biroi. The sequence goes on from NC_039506.1 coordinate 21,453,979, forward strand.
AAAACAGCCTGTTAGTAAAGCGCGCGTTTAATTGCAATACAATAATTTATGAAAATAATGTATAATTAATTGAACATGTAATGTTCTTCTGTAATGCTCACAGAATATTAATCTTTATGTAATGTTCACAGAATATTACAGAAGAATATTATATGTTCTAGCACTAGATTGCGAGCGTTAGAAGTTGCATCGCTATCACTATTAATTCCCGTTCAGAAATTAATTGTAATGCAAGCGAATTATGTCGCGGATAAGTAGAGGCATTAATTAATGTCTGATGCGGTATTGATTTCTATAATGATGCGTTTTATTTACTCTCTTTTTCAATATACATGTACATATTATATATTGGATTGTATGATATATTCCCGTTTTCTCTGCTTGGTAGCATAAATAAATAATTTTATGAAATTTAAAAAATAGGACGAATATGTATTACAACTCAATATAAAATTGTGCTTGTAATGTAACGTAATGCAAGTTTTGTGAATATAATATGGAAATTGCAAGAAGTGTTATTTTTAATTTGCTGATAAGTTTATAAAATATAGGAATTTATTATTAAATGCGTGCGAAATGTATTATTATTCTCATACAGACTTGCGAAGCGAATTCATTATTACTGCATATTGCGTAAATCATAAAAATATTAAATTTCGAAATATCAATATATCTATACATAAGTTTAATTTTATTATTTGTTATGTGTGTACGTCTTGTTACTTGTGTAATCTGGTTTTTATTTTACCGATATCATGATATGATATTGTATAAGAACGAAGTCATTAAAAATGCATTTCATAATATTTTTATGTCTAATTATTTTAATATCTGTGCAGCATCGCATCATACTTTATTTTTCATTATTTGAACATTTCTTTACGAATGTTACTTTATGTTTATATTATATATTGTACTACTAAATAAAATAAAGTTTAATAAATACACGCATACTAGATGCGCTTTGCAAATATAACTGCTTTAACTCCAGGATGCATAACCTGAGTCTCCGAGATTCACTTTGTACTTCAGAATGCTGTATTTTAATCACATTAAAGAGCAACCTTAATTCCTCACTTACTTAATTTGTTTACTTACTTATCTCCTTATTGATTTACTTACTTTTTCGTTTCTTTATATATTTTTTAATCGGTAAATGTGTCAGACTCAGCTTATGCAAAACGAGCGAAATTTTTTCTATGCATCCTAGGATTAATAAATATTTCGCGCAGCAAATGCGCTTTGTAAGTGCATTCTGATTAAAAAATGTTTCATGCTAGAAATATATTCACAAATCTCGTGTGTAAATCGGAGAAACGATAAAATGATAAACAATATATTGATAACGTTCTCATGGCAATGGGTGGAGAGGTTCTATATCCTAAACATTTCAAATATTTTATATAAAACATAATAAGATGTAATTTATATTACACATGCACATTATATATTTTTACATGTATTATGTTTCCAACATCGCTAATTTTAATGTCGTTGATTGTTTTAATTCTATCTAAATAAAATGGCACTTCCACGTCGGAATTCGGCAGTCACTCCCTCAAGCATCTCCTTAAGATCCGCCATGTCTGTGCGTTATGCGAGTCAATTATTAATATCTTTATGAATGCCTCAATTTTCGTGTGCGAAGTTTCCTTGAGGGTAACGTGCAATTTCATAGATGCACGACGGTAATAACAGAAAACTCAACTTCTGAGCGCCCAACCAACCCCAACCCCGGAGTTTCCCTCTTCCCGTCGAGGAGGGTGGCTTGTACGAGCAAGCACCTCGCTCCTCTCGACATCCCTTTTAGCAACGCCCAACCAATTTAGTCATACAAATAGTGCTCGTTCGCGTAGTGACGATGTCGCGAGCGTTTGATATTAAAGACGTCATTAAGTGAGATAATGAAGCCAACTCCGTGTCAACCAGAAACGATAAGCTCGTCCAGCTAGGCAGGAGTACGTTGAATACTTAAAATTAAATGTCAAGATGCTTTCTTTTGCTTTCATTCACTATTTTCAGAAAAATAGTTATTGTTGTGAAAGAAAACGTTTTTTGTTGCTCAATATAAAGAAACTTTAATATTGTCTTAATGTAGAAACTACTCTCTCTTGTTGCCTCTTTCTCTCTATCTCCACAAAAACAAATTCTTTCTCGTCGCAAGATGTTAATTAAGCGGAAACGGTAATACCACAAATGACAAATTTTGTACGTCGTCTCTGAGCGTTGCATAAATAAATTCGTGCCGACCTAATAACCATTTTCAGCGATAAATTCTGGGGAAATTCTTCGTGATATATCGTGGGCTTACTTTATAACCCGAGAACGGTGGTCGTATTAAAAAACCCGGCAGTATTATCGTGGCTTATAATTAAGATTTAAGAGAATCTTTTAGCAACGTAAGCTCAAGACGAAATTGGCTCGCGAAGAATATTACAGCCGAAAATACTGTTTCAGGTGCCTAAAATGCCTTATTACGTCGCAGACAACTCCGCCCCGTTATTAAAAGGAACGCACCCTCATATACGCAGGTATATACGTGTATATACACGTATATAGATACATCGGCCGTCGCACTCGGGGGCAAGTACGCTCTACCCCCGTTTAATTTTTGCCCCCGCGAAAGTAAAATATATCGGCTAAGCGGAAAGAAGCGCGAGGTCAGCCGTATAATGGCCGCCGCAGGAGGCAGCATTAAAATTTTTCGCAAAGAACACTTTTTTATCATACATCCGCGGTCAACCCGTAAATCAGCAGCCGGATGAATATTTATAGCGATTATTAATGGGGTTATCCTGTTGCGAGGATTATTCGTGGGTCACGGTGGAACGGAGAGAGGGAGGCTACAATGAGGGCGCATAATGCACCGCGTTCCCCCGTTCTATGGGGGAATATGTACGTTTGTACGTTTATACGTCGGTGCTATTAAAGGGAAACACGTGCCGCGTACGAGAGAGGAAGACTAGAGATAGACAGAGAAACAGGCGCATCTCTCCCCTTTTCACTATTTACAACCCCGTTGCTGATTACCGCTCGCGGATTATCGCGTTGTTTCTGTCGCGCACGGATTACACTGACATCAGCGCTCGAGCGCATCGTCAGGAATCTAATTCACTGAATTCTTCTTGCGAAACGCTCGTACTCTCGCATAACCCGCCAACGTTGGTGGCGCGCGAAAATCCGAAGGAAAAAAAATGAGCCCGACGAGGAGTTTGCAACTTCCCGGGGAAAGGGTTGTCGTGATCATCGTCGCCGTGGCACGACGACGCTGAGTCTTTCGCTGTTTCTTTTTTCGTTCTCTCTCTCTCTTCTTCATTCATGTGGTGCGTTTTTTGAATTCGTTAACCGAACAAAGCCGAGTTGACGAGTTTCCCGCCCCGCGACCCCTATCTATCTACTCTTATATACGTACGTACGTACGTACATCGGTAAACAACGAGAGCCGGGTATATACATTGTAACGCGAGCACGGTCCAGCGATCGCGCGTTTCGCCCGTCGAAATCGGCGGTGTGAAATCGAAATGACGCTTCTGAACACGCTGTCGTACTACATCGCGCGTGGAATAGCGCGATGGAAACGACCCCATTTGTACCGGACCCATCGATAAATCGCGAACAAAGCGAGCCGCGGTTTGTCCGATTCGCGAGATGCTTGCGCGAAACTGATTCCAACTAGCGGACCAGCGGACTGCCCTCCCCCGGCTGTCATGCATCCCGCTGTTCTCAACCGAGCGTGTCGTTATCGATGTTATTCGCATTAACGTGGCTGTTATTGATGTAAACACCCACAATAGCTGGTAATCGCGCGGATAAACTAGATACAGGTGGCTCTAATCGCGTATCAGCGATAGTGGACGCGGGATTGTCAGTCGTACAAAACTCGCCAAGGAAAACATCCGGAATTATCCGGAGAATGGGGGAATTAATATGTATTATCGATATCAAACACAGCGCGGTTACGACGCGATAATATGCCAGACGATATTTTTCGAGATTTTGTAGACCGCTTCTCCTAATGAGTATCACGAGTCATCGGTTTCGATCATGTGCGAATCGTCGCGCCTAACTTTGATCGTTAATTCGGGCTAGAGCATATTTGCGGAACGACGAGGCGTTTTGTTTATTCCGGGATTAATTAGAAATGTTGTTCGACCAGCGACGCGCTCGCCTACGATAGAACGAATTCGAACGTTAAGTTCGGCATTTCAACGCTCGCAGGTCACTCTTGTGTAATTGATAAAACGCTGCGATTCGTTTGGGTGCATTTTCCGCGCGCTTACTTTCCGATCGATCAGCGCCGATTTCATTACGTGACGTCGGAGGAAATTGGTATTTATTATTACAATTCGATGATGTAGTATTTAGATTTATTAACTCCCACGTTTAGAATCGTGCGAGGATAGTAATTCAAATCGATGGAGAATATTTAATGGTCATTGGATGTAAAATATCAATAAACATTTTTCTTATTCACCGTTTCCCCCTCGTTTAATATTATGCCTCGTCAAATATGCAGGCCTCATGATATGTATGCTGCATGCGTATATATCCTGTTTTACGCATTAAACGGAACAAAACGATAATCAGATATTACATCGCAGCAATAGAAATTATCCGATTTAATATCAGCGTAACTGACGATAAAGTGCGCATTAACGAGTTTTGCCGGTACAAGTTTAATTGCAGATCGAATCCCTGGAAACATCATGGGATTGCTCGGATTCATATTTAGCCGGATATGCGCGTTTATACCTTCGACTGAAAGTACAGCTGTCGCTTATTCAATATGGTATTAAACTAAACTGATATTCGTCGAATATATCGGAATTAATTAAATTAAATACCCTGTTAAATTGCCAAACGGCTAACATTTATAGTCACATGTAGGGGCAAAGTAATTTCTCGTTTCGGAATACGCCCTGGGATACGAAGCGGACAGCTATTACGATTTCACATACTTAAAGCAGAGATTTATTCGGTATGATACACGTGCAAAAAAGCTCATATACGGGCTTGATAAATGCGTCGGCTAACTCACTGCAAGATCGATACTCGCTCGAGACCGACCGCGCGATCCCGTTGCGCGTAACAATATATTACACTTCCTTCACGAAGACGCATATTAAAAGAGCATTAAAACTCCCCGTCGCGAAAAGGGGGATGATGAAGGAAAGTTAAAAATGACGAGCGTAAGGCGGATCAGAAAGGAGTCCATAACTCGAAATACCTAGGCGGACACATAACGGAAATTTAAAGCCACTTCGCAGCGACGGCGGCGGCGGCTGCGTCGTCGTATATTTTAAATTTTATCGCGCCCGCACCCCGAATATACGAGCCCCCGTCGGACGGCTGGGCAGAAAAATTGTTCCGGCTTTGACAGCGGCTCGACGTCGCGCGTCGGTCCGCGCTGAAAAATTCAACGAAGCTACCCTGGTTAATTCCCAGCGACTCGCTGATTCACGAATTTATCAGGCGGGGGACTTACGTTCCCTTTTACTTTCTTTCTCTCTTTCTCTCGCCTTCCCTGAAACGTGCACTTGGTAACGTTCACACTCACGAAAATACGCGGGCGATCAAGTAACAAGAAACGAGAGACTGTTTACGCGTATCCAGGAATAACGCGGGATATTTACGCAGCGGGATACAACAACGTGATGATAACGTAACGGAAGACGGATAATCTGTGGCGCCCTTCGTTAACCCACCGCGCCGTAATGGTACACTTCGGGTAATGAGAGCCTAAGTACTGTTATTCGATAGTTCAGACGAGCATCATTAATTTCCGCACGGCCGTGGTCGTTAGCGCGTCCGCCGTCGGTCCCGGTTACGGTATTTGGATAGATCCGAGTCGCGCCGCGCCGCCACCGCGATGTCCGTTGATTCTCCGGCGACGCGCGTCCCGCAGATATGATAACGAGTACGTCGGTTATCTCGAACACGTGACACGTGACACTACACGGCGCAACGGGGATGTCACAATTTGGAATTCGCTCGGCCATTATCCACCCCCGGCCGCCCCAGCTAAACAGGCAGCCGCCCGCATCGATATATCGAACGTCCGATGGAAATTTCTCCAAAGGGAGTTGGACGGGGCGCAAAGCGCGCGCTTCTCCACGAAATTCTCTGCGAAATACACCGTAACGCTTGGCGGAGCAATTACACGAGGCTACGATCCTGCAATTCATTATCGGACGTTCGTTTACAACGCTCTCAACAACCCCCGCGAATCAATGCGATTGTTCCGCGTTCGATTTCGCCCGCTACCGCCGCTCAATCGCGCTTTACCGGCAGAATTACATTTCGACCGTTTCAGCGACGCGTTTTATAAATTACCGCGGGTAATCCGCGCGTATTCGGTGTTAGGGATTTTAAAGGAATTTTAAACGACCGCTCGCGAAGCGATGTTCCCGCCGTTCTTCCCGTGTCGTTGCGTTTATCTCGCGACTTGAACCGCGCTTGCGAAAGCAATTCCCCGAGTTAATCTAACGCTATCCCGAACACTACAGCAAACGCAGCAAGTACCGGGGAAGTAAAGAGAGAAACCACGTTCTCGCGGCGGTGTTGGCGCAGAATCAATCGATTTAACGTTAATTCTGCACACGCGACGCCGGGATAATCCGACCGGATTAATTATCGAGCTCGAGGTAGCTTTCTTTACAACGTGCAACGCGCGCCGTGCCACGGGGAGCAAAAGGAAAAAAGAAAGAGAGGAAGAAAGAAAAAGGAAAGCTCAGGGACGGAGGGGGTGCCAATTTGATGCGAGAAAAGCGCGAGGATTCTTCCTTTCTTCCTGCCTGCCTTTGAAGACGGGTTACGTAGGACAAGGTCCTTTCATGGCGACCCTAACAGGTGATTTCGCCGAAGGATTCAATTTCTTTCAGAGCCACCGCTCTCCTCCACCGAGCGTGCAAATGCTCATTTCCGGGGGCGTTCTCTCGCCGCATCCCCGCACTCGCTGTCGTCGTCGTCGTCGTCGTTGTCGTCGCCGTCGTCGTCAGCGGACTACCCACTTTTCTTCCCACGACCCTTTTTGTTCCTTTCCCGAGGAACGCCATCGTTGCTTTTATTAATTATATAGCTGTACACTCATCGAGGGCCGCCGCGGTGTGGCGACGAAACAATGCAAGCGCGGGCGCACCATTATCCCCGCCTGGTAAATATTTAATGGCGGCGTCTGATCTTAAGCAGATTAAGTCGCGGTGCGCGCATACAGTCGGCCGCCTACAATTTCTCATTAATATTAGACGCGGCCGAAAGTACCTCGGTTTGTGCGGATATTATGCGGGGAGGCAGATCCTCTCTCCGCTTTCGGACGTTGGTCGGCCGGTTGGTGAATCACCGCGACTGATTCGCCGCAGAACTAATCAGCGCGTGCCGTAATTTGAGTTGAAGTATAGAGATTTAATGAGACCCGCCACTTCTCGTCGAGATGAAACGGGAAGAATCCGTGATGTCATGGCGAGGGTGTTGGTTGGTGCAGCTCGAATCATCTACGTGCGGTGTTCCTGTGATCTCTCATTCCTTCTGCTGTCCGCGCAGATTCTCCTCGTCCGTGCTTCGATTGCTTGTATATTGAATAGTTCCGCGAGCGTGTACGAGCAAGAACAGCGGGCTGATTCGTAACGCACGTAGCAGCATTTAGCGAATACTCGAGCGTGGGCAGATTGAATTTGCGACATTGCGCAAATTTTAAGTCGACGGATCCGTGATTACTCAAAGAACTCGAATGAGGTTTCTCCCGGCAATCGCATTTCACGGTAACTCAAATACGGTTACGTGACGTCTTTCTCGTTTGCGCGCAGCTTGCGAGGCAGCGAGCGGGGTTTACCGCGAGATCGATGCAATCTGCGACGCGTGCATTCGCCCAAGTCAAAGATGGGCGGGTCTTCTCAGACGAGGCTCAAGGGAAAATTGCCCACACGAAAGAGGACCGGAAGAGAGAGAAAGAGAGAGAGAGAAAAGTTCGCCGGCAGTTAAAAAAGGAAGCATGTGATGCACTTAATGAGGGTGTGAATAAGTACGTCTCGAGTGGCTCGAGCAGACGCGCTATCAGTAGTCCGCCATGGGCAAAAATTAATCTCGCATGCATGTGGCACTTTGTGCAAGCGAGACCGCGAATGCGAGAAGAGGGTGAGTATGAGAAAGTGTGAGGGCGAATGCGCGCGAGGGTCGCACGAACCGTTTGCGCGTCGATCCTCGTTACGACGTGCGACGCACGATGCGGCTCACCGATAAGATAAAGGTATACGGTGTATAATTAAATTCAAATCACCGAGTTTGCACCGTGCCCCTCCACCCTCGCGATTGCGATACGAGTGAATCCGATGAATAAAAAATTTGCGCCGCGGCCATAAACAGGGCGCGAGAAATTGCAGTTTATTTTTCCCTCAGCTCTCAAAAACTACCGTATTCGCAATGCGCTTGCTTTAACGCGCGATGCACGATCCTGAGGAGACATCCGGCGCAATTGTATCTCGCGCGCGGTGCACTCGAGCGTCGTTAAGTAGTAAAACCCTATGATTTACAAGCCGGTGGCCGGATCCGTCGTCCCATTACACGGCATGGCCCTCATTGTTCTCGCGATACAAACGGACGGACGTGTGCACAGCTAAAATAGCCGTGCAGGATGTGAAATTGATTAACTGGTTAGACAAGCGTACATTGTGCGCCGCTAAAGCGTATGTAAAGCGGGCCTAACCGGTGCCGCCGTTAGGCACCAACATCTATCATCGCCTGGCGCGTCGCAGCTGTTCTCCATTCTCGATTCTTAAATGCCAACGATGCTGCGTTGCTCTCTTTTCCGCCGGAAGTGAGATACTGTAGAGTTCTCTCGGCAAGTGCTGAGAACCGAGTCGTCGGAATCGCGCACGAAACGAGAGATTCGCCGTGGCGCGCGAGAATTTCGACGTTCTTAAAAAATGCAGAGCACGGAACGTTTGCGGAAGCGTCGAAAATTCCGAGATGTGAATGCTCACGATAATGCAAATACTACGCTTTCTACGGCCGGCAGCTCGGAAACGTGCGCGCGCGAGCGCGCGGGCACAAACTGCAGGCGGCGAACTGCGTCTGCCGAGTGTCGAGCGTGTGCGAAGACGCGCGGACGCGCGTTTAGATGGAAAAATAAGTTTCTTTAGAAAGTCTCCGGCGAAGGTTCGACGTTCCATCCGCCCGCGCGTTTCAGCTGGCACGCAATCGACTTTTACGCGAGCGGGAATTCGCTCTCGCTCGCTCCACTGTTGAACATTGTTCGACGGCGGGAGACGTTGCCGGGGGTGCACGGTAAACGGGTGACGTAAACGCGAGGGGATGGGCTGAAGGAAGGGACGGAGCGAGCGTAGAAAGGAGACGGTGTCAACATGCGCGGCCCCGAAAGGCAAGGCGTCGGCCTCTGTTGATTTAGGACGGAAAGTCGACAAACCTCGGGAATGTAGGCTAACCCTTACGAGACACGTGTTACAAGATCAATATTTTTTATTCCCTCATCTTCTAAACTTTCCTCCGACGCGGAATGCGCGCGAGATTCGCTGCTATACAGGCTGACGGCGATGAGGCACGGGCCTACGGTGATGCCGCTGTAAAAGCGCCGAGAGGCACCGGAAGAAGAGGAAATGAATTTCACCGAGAGCTACGAGGATCGGAGAAGCCAGGAAAATAAAGGATCACCTGAGACGCCGAAAGATCGACGCCCCTCACCTCCAAGCTTTTCGGGAAAGCGATTCCAGGTCGTCAAAGTCCGAACGAGCGGAATAACAACGAACGCCGAGCCGCTTTACACTTTTCAATTTCCATCCGGCCGCCTGCTTTATCGCCCACGACTACGGGGAGCCTTTTTTATGGGGACAATCGTTGAGAAACATCTGCGGCCCGGGCACGGTACACACACGCCCGCGCGCGTACCCGGGGATTCTAAGGATTTATATAGGCGTCCAATTTAATTCATCCCACGTTTAAATAGTAACGCGGAAAATGGATGTCACACTCGCGCGCCGATATAAGGCGCCGGCTTTGTCGGCCGATAATAGGATTTCGCCGGCGGCGGCGAAATCTACGCGCTGAATTTAAATATGGATGAACCGATACAATTGCAATTTCGCGAAAGCGGCCAGACCGAGATCCGTGCAATCGCAGCGGGCGCAGCCCCGTACAGTACGACTCGTACAGCTGTACCCGGCGCGAGGGTAGCGAATCCATAAAGCGAAATAGAGGGAACTCGCGCGATCAGTTTACATCCCGCGTTGCGAGTTAACGACGATTCCTGCGTCCTGATCCTGTTCCGCAATTCTTCCCTTCTCCCCGCCGGGTCTAATTAATTCACTCGCGGCACAATAAACCTCATTACCGTGGAACAATCGTGATGTCACACGCCCGACGCAGAGATTCCTCGAGCGGGTGGAGGAGTGTGCGTTAAGCAGTTTGATTACGGCGTGGCTCCTGAAGACTCGTGAGATGAATCGCTGGAGGACTCTTCGGGTCGACGAGATGGCACGAAAGACGTCGGGTACGCTCGCTCACAGGCAGGCGGCTGTCAAAATTTCGTACGGAGGTAAGTGTAAGTGGGTATAAAAGGGGTTGGTCCGGAGTTACGAGAGGGTGGCACGCTCTCGTGGCCGGGAGTCTCTCCGCCCTGGCAAGGGGGAGGAGAGGAGGGACACGAAATCTTTACACCCTGGTACAAAAGGGCTCGACGGGTTCCTGGAGGTTTAAACCTGCTCCTGGCATTTAATGGCGTCTGTAAGTTATACTCGAAGAAGGGCGAGATACGCGCGCGGAGGGTGCAAGAACGTGGAGAGGACCGAGCGCGAAAACGGGACGGGAAAAAGCGAAGGGTGAAGGACGAAGGATGAAGGCAAGGTTATTGGACGAGCGAGGAAGCTGGAAGGAAACGACACACTCGTCGGCTCCCACACAAATTACCCGAGATAGTATTTTCCCGCGCCCTAAAGTATCACTTTAGGGTCCAGTCTCAATCTCTCGGCCGCCTGGACTCCTCTCTCTCTCTCTCTCATTCTCTTTATCCCTTTCTCTCTCTCGTTTCTCGTCTCGTAACAAAATTCCCCTCGAATCTCTCGGTGGAGTGGAAATAAATGCCATAGATCCACCAGGTCGAAATATTCCTCGAAGATTTCACGTTATCTGCGAGAGGTACGAATTACACGACGATTGTCCATTGAAAATCTCCGCATAAAATCACAGGCGAAGCCCTGCACGCGTCGCGAATACATTTGTGTCGAGCTTCGTCGGAAGGGCATCGGCGAGAGTCCTCTGAATCCGTAAGCCTCTCTCTCTTTTTCTCTTTCTCTCTGGTCTTCCTGTACTGTATGCTCGCACATAGCATTCAAGCCGGGGATCCTTCCGCTCGAGAGGAGGCCGCCGATCGCGAGGATAAAGGGCATCGAGGTAAACAGGATGAGAGGCTACCGGCGAAAGAGGAGCACGTAGTCCGCAACGCGGAATCGGGGATCGCCGGTTTTATTTCAGCATAATGCTCGCCGCCACAACCTACGAATGCAAGTGTTCAAGTTCCCAGCCGAGGGCGAGCGCGGACATGCTCGCCGTGAGCGCGCGAGATAGAGCGTACACGCGCGTTTCGGCTCGCTCGGTACCTCGTAAATTCGCGACGGATACCTGAGGGTGCCGTATCGCTCACCCGTTAGATCCTCGTAAAGTTCCGGGCGTTACGCGATACGCGTGGCCGTCCGTACAACGGCAGACTCGTTCCCGATTCTGGTACGGCTCGATAAACTCGCAACTCGACAACGGCTGGTCGCCGCCGGCGGTTCAGCTTCGAGCGAGCGGAGAACCGATACCGCGGAACACGACTGAACGGTATTAACATTCGGGAACAAGCGGATAATCATCGGAACATCCGCAAGCGAAACGCTGCCGTTATTCTGGAAAAAGAATCGGATTCGGTAATGGAAAATTGAGGCGTCGAGAGTTTAGAGAGTGGTCTATCGATCGAATGCGAACTTTATTCGTTAAGTCAGAGATTAAATCACAAGTTTTGACATAATCAAACGCTATTATCCAAAAAAGTGATGTACATATGATAATCGATATTTATCTTACTTTGAATTGATCTGATTGTGAGATAAAGTGTAAGCGGTCAACTTTTATTTCCGCGAGTTTTGATTAGATTAGAATTGAATATACCCTCATAAAGGTCAAACGTGCTTTAACATTTTTTCCATAAACACTTGAAAAACAAAACTCTCTTTTATACTATAAAATCATTTAACGCAGTCGATTGATAGCTCCATTTCGACCGGCGACAAATTGACATCGGATGGACTGAAGGACCCACGTGTGACAAGTGCTAGGGCGTGCTCCCGGAACGCGCTGTGCAGTTTAAAAATATGTCGCTCTTGATTCGTACCATGATTGGCTTCCAATCTTTTTGATGCAGGTAAAAAGCCGCACGCGCTCGCATCGACGATGAGTGCAACCGGAACTCGCGCTCGCAGAATCCTATCAGCTGTAGCTGACCACGCGGTTTAACGGCCGCACGTTTCGCTCTTCGTAACCTCGTTACATGTGGAAGGGATCAAAGTATCGGCAAAGTGACTTATACCCAACCCAACGTAAGGGGAGGAGAAAGAGGAGGAGGAGGAGGTAATGTCGAGCTGGCGGGTGCCCGGTCGGTCGCGCTCGTTCCGAAAGTGGTCCCACTTTCGTGCGGGTCTGCGGGCCTTGATTACATTAGGACCGGGAGCGACGAAGGGCGGAAAATTCGGCGAGCGACAAAAGCTCGCGAGAGGCGACTCCTAAAGTGTTCCCGCACCGCAAAATCCACTTGGGTTTACCGCCCGAAAAAGAAACTCCTCTCGCCGCTGTCTTCTTCGCGGCGTTCTCTTCGACCTCATTACTCCTTCATTCCATTATTAATGCTGCGCAAACGAATCAAACGAACTACGAAGCGATATACGAGATTTCCCGTACGTTCTGTATCGTCTCCATCGTTTCATGGGGTTCGCCATGTGCGAGGGAGATTAAATAGAGAAAGTAGCTTCCGCTGAGATAACTCTTTATCGACGTCAATAAGCTTTTCTTACTGTCGCTGAGCAATTGTGCAGGTTCCATAGGAATGTTTATTATTCCTGAAAAATTCGACCCTTCTCTCGGCGCGGACATCCTCTTTGGCGACAGAAATTCAGATGGCTCGCCAATTGCCCGAGAGTGAATCGCTGGCAATGCTCTCCCGTGAGTCCCTCCCGAATCTCTCCCAGTCGTGCTATTTGCTTTTATCGCCATCGCCAGTTTGATCTCATCTAGTAAGTGCCGTCGCATACGGACGCGTGTGGACGACAAAAACGTCGATCGAGGTGCTACGTCGCCCGGTCGTCGACATCGGGTTTACGACAAAAGGGTTGCGTCGAGCGTGGACGAGAACAGGGACTTCCGGTTCTTCGCCACTCCGGGTTATGCTCTTCGCCTCTCTCGCGGTCGCCAGTAACCTTTGTTCCCAAATTCCCCGATTCTCGGAGCTCACCTCTGGGCTGCGAATCCCTGCGAGGAAATGAATCATCGGATGCTCGTCGGAAGCGACGCGTTTCCACGTGATATACCGAGCTGACGGTGGAATTGCGAACGCATTTCTCGAGTCTGGCTTGCGGCCACGAACCAGGACGATCCGTCGGGCGGGGAGATATCGCATTTAAATATGAAACGAGCGCTTTAATCGCAACGATAATTCCGCGAATTAGTGAAACTCCGGACTTTTCGCGAATTGCACGCTGCGTGATTGACACGAAAATGAAAAGCGCCCGTAATATCGGCACGTTCACAGCACGGAGGCACGTAATAGCGAACGCTTAATCGCCTTCAATACATTACAGCGGAGGGGAAAGAGGCCGAGGGGTTGAAGAGGGCGAACAGAGGCGATGATATGAAACCACGGGCGTAGCGAGATTAAAAGAATTACAAAACTTTTAATAGCGCGCAGCCGCCATTAAAATAAATCTCGTTGAAAATCGTCGGGCACGTCTGTCGAAAGAGCCGTGCAAAAGCTGTGGAGTTAATTGCGAAGCAATTATTTCAAGTACAACACCTCGGAACCGCTCGATACGTGGAATTATCTCGGACGAGACGGGACTATGCATATAATAATTCAATTAACGAAATGACGAGCCGCCCTCGCGACTCGTCGGTGTGCGTAAGTGTATCTCGCGTTTCCGCCCTTTGCCCGTTCAGGCGCGGGCAAACGTAAGATTGGTAGCCGGTATAATTAGGACAGCGAAAAAAGACGTGGTCATTAGCACACGCTGAGCACGGGAGGAGGAGAAGGGATGAGTGCGAGAACGATGGGGCGGAGAGAGGGCCAGGTGTAAGGAGAGTTCCTCCGCGTTATTCAGAGTAATGAAGCAGATATGCAAAACTACTTAGACCGTCTCGCGTTCGGTCCTCTTTCTCATCGTTCCTTCTCATTCCCAGCTCTTTCTCTCTTCCTCCCTCTCTCTTCCTCCCTCTCTCTTCCTCCCTCTCTCTTCTTCTTCTTCTTTTGGTCCCTCGCCCCTCGTGCCTCGGAGTCTCTTCATCTTCCTTCCCCTTTTTCCTCAGTGCTCTCCGCGCCGGCACCACCGCCGTCGCCTGTCTACCTTCCTTTCCGTCGTCTCTTTCTTCATCTGCAAGGAGCACCATCCGGGCATCTCTTCTCGCTCGGCCGGAGTAGAATAAAAGAGACGTAATGCCTCGCCATTTGCATATTAAATTTGCCCCTTCATCCGTACGGCTCTATTCAAATGATTATTCTTTATCGTTCGCTTTGCTACGGTCCGCGGATGAGTCCACGGCGAGCGGCGGTGGTGGCAGCGTGAGATGCGCTCGTCGTGCGGGTGCAACATTCCCGAAACTGTTTCTCTCCGCCGACGCGCTCGACGCGGCCTCCATCCCGCCCGTCCACCCCCTCTCGCGTAATTACGGGCTGGAGGAAAATAAAAAAGGTAATCGCGCGGAAAAGCAAAATTGCAGAGTCGAATTGCGCGTGGAAGTGGAATCCAGGTCCGCTACTCCTCCACTCGCTGGAAATTGTTCCTCGATATCGGAAAACGGAGAGGGACGACGAAGCATGAAGAGAACTCATCGATTATAAACGTATTATCCACTCGCACACGAACGGACAGACAAGTAGGTAGACGGACGAACAGAGTACGATCAACTGATATTTTTGTGATACAAATATATTTTCTCTCAGTTCTTTCCGAACTCAAGAAATATCCACGAGAAAAATATTTTGCGTAGAAACACGCGAATAATACGCTTTGTGCTAATTACAACTTTGACGATCTCAAGATTGATCTTTGTTGGCAGACATTGTATTTCAAACAATCATCACGATTTCTACAGATGATACTTGTACTGCTCTTACAACTGTGATGATCAGCAATGATTGCCGCATCATCAAGTATTTCAGTTAATTCAGTCATGGTATGCATCGATAGAATCTTTCTTACTCTCGCACGCTTATTGGCAAACTCGGATCTACGTGATGTTGCGTCACGCGAGAAGATCGCGCCGTAAAGTTACACCGTCGGCTCCCGTCGACGTCGTCCGTCGCGTCCGTTCTGTCACCGAGAACCTTTCACCTTCTCAACGGGTACTGGGAAAACTAAAGAAGAGATAGGGTAACCGGCGTATTACGCCCCGTGAGATGTGTATATAGTCACCATGGCGACCAACCGGGAACCGAGAGAAACCGGGAGAACCCCCGGCGCCATAATGAAATCCTGGAAATCCCGCGGATGTGGAAAAGGTGAGTAGGTGGATACGTACGTACTCTCCATCGGGTCCACGGACCCCGATTTCCTTCGAGTAGAAAGCTTTCAGAAACCCGATCGGGCTGGCTCGCCTACGTCCGTCGCGAAATCCCGAGGAGAGCTCCTTTTTTTCTCCTTTCCGTTTTCTACCCCCTTTTCCGGCGGAGTCGAGCCACCCGTCTCGCCGAGAGACGACGCTAGATCGCGCGAATAGATCGGGGAAAAACGACGCCGCGACTCTTTATTGCCACGCGGACGGTTTTATGAGATCCTCCCTGTGGATATTCAGTCGTTATCGCGAAATCCAATTAGAGATAGTTTAAACTGGGGTTCAAGATCGCAATTAAGTGACCGGCCAAAGGTTACCCCCGTCGCTCCACCGCGGCGTAAATCCCACTGAGGGATTTATTAGTTTTAAAGCGTTCGATGACTGTCCGGAATGGTTCGCACGGAATGGTCACGCTCGTTCGTTCCGCTGGAGTAAATTAATAGCGTTTATTTTATAGACAAAGGGCCGCTGTGTACGATCGGGTACTTTATCGCCGAGAAGGTTTTTGCAGATTGAAATAGCTGAAGCCTTCGTGCGCGACAACACGCGCCGCAAGAAGCATCGGTATAAATTTCTGGTCAGGCGCGCGAAACGACCGCGTCCTCGTAATCCTGTTGTACAATCCTGGCAATAGCTTCTCCTTAACAGGGACAAGAAAACCTAGCCGGGACGTATGGCCGGACCGCCGCAGTGCGATCTATGAAATGTAATAGCGCCGGCGCCACACAAGCGGTATTAAATTTCAGGGGATTTCATTTGTCACCGGGAATGCGACGACACAAAACAGGTAGCGGGGGCAATGAACTGGGTCGAGCTCACGGTGTTTCCATCGACTCGGAAAATTTTTGTCATCGTAATTTCAATGGTGGCTCGTTATCTGAATCATTTCCTCGCGGCGCTCATCGCGGATGCCACTCGCGGCAGTTTAATGCGAGAACTCGCGCATCTCGGCGGGGCGGGATGTTCGTCCGTTTGATTTCGGCGCAGTGCGCGCGATTTAGAATCAGTTCAGTCGCACAAAAATGGGTCTCTCACGAAATGGCCTCTCCGTGGAGGATTGAATTTTATTTAACGTCCGCGGGCAGTGGATCGCGCGGATTGCAATTGGAAAACTGCCAGATTGCATCCCTGTGAATGAGTCGCCCTCAGGAACCGGCACAAACGCTGTACCGCTCCGAGTGCAGGATGTACCGAATCCCGTGCCGCAAGCTGATTGAATAAATATATTTAATCTCCGCCGCGCATCGGCGCCGAATGTTCTACAAATTGGAAAACATCGAACGCGTTGCATGCGATTGAACGACGCGCAGAAACGAAGGAGTTTCGCAGCATGAACAACGGTCGCAAATTCATTTTTGCTGCAAATAGACATCGAACAGAAAACGATGCCGATACCCTCCATGCGCAACAATATTTTTCCATTACCTTGAACAAAACAGAAATCACGAGAAATCTAATCGCTATTGCTTTTCACGACATATTTTCGATTCACTCGTTCAACATCGTACAATTACTCAAAAAAAACAATCTGACATGTACATTTAACAAGACTTCGACGATCTACTCTCGAATGTCACGAAGAGCACAACGGGCTACGTGCACACACGGAGCTGAAAGTCTAGAGGAACGACAAGGTTCGCTCATCATCGGCGCTCTTCACAGCCCGAGCACGAGAGCGCAAACGACGGAGAAACCCCTCAGCTCGCCTCTTCCGGGCAAAATCCGGTTCCGGCGAGTTGCCGGTTTTCCACGGCGGATTCGACACATCGATCACGTGCACGCCTAATAGCAGCACGTGTTGGTGATTACGCTTGGGGGACTGCGGCTAGATCGAGTCTAGGTAATTGCCCGAGCATCGCTGACCGGCACTGCCACCCCTCGCTGGTCCGCCACCCCTTTGAAACCCGCCGTTCCCTCTCCCCTTTCACTCTCGTGATACGTCGCATCGGCGAGTCCTCACACGCGAGACACCGTCGACGATACAGTCGCGCACCCTCGGACACGATTGATTGGTTAACATGTCCGGTTCGCCTTGCAGTGCGGCCTTGATTATCTATCTCTCGGTCGAGCTCGTGTTCACGGCTTATCAGTTTCTCGAATCATTTCCTCCACTGGTTCAACGTAGCCTCGGCTCGTTCCCCTGGACTCGGTCCTGCGCACGCCGTATCACTCAGATTGCAATATTAAACTGTCCCTCTCTTGCCGGTCACGTGCATCCCTCTCGCCGCGCGGCGAGGGGACGAGCGAAAGTCGCGCGTTTTACGCGCGTCCACATAATTGAACTACCCCCCATAACCCGTCGTCCACAGAGCAGGACGGTCCCGATGGCCATCCCTCTTGCCCATCCCTTCCGCGCGGCCGCCTATGTCAGATTCTTCTTCTCTTTGCGGTAATTTACTGAATCTCCTGGTCGGAATTATGGTGGTCGTCCCTTTAATGCCGCTCTCTCCGGGCTCGCGGGAAATATGGTTTTCAATCCGCGTATTCTCCTCCCCCTGACTCGCGAAGTTGAACGGAATCTGCTGACGGCAATTAATGCCGCGGCCCGTTGTTTTCCGCCGAATATTTTTCTAACAAGGACCAGCGGTTGCGCTTTCGCGATAGACGTATCGATCGCGAACGGAATGGTGAGTTTAAATTGTTTCGCGAGCGGAATTATTTGCTTGAGATCATCATTCGTTGCGTTTTTTTTTCTCGTAACCCCCGTCGCATATACGAGATAATTCAATCCTTGTTAATGAATTGCCCGTTTATTTATTGAAACGCGAGCGCGCCGCGTGAACCAGCTCGATTGCTTTAATCTTTTCTTGCAGGACGTATTTCGCAGAGCCTCGGCAACGTTGAGGGACGTAGCTTTATTTCCCAGGAGAGAAACGCGAACTTTTTTCGCAGTCCGACTGCCGCTATTACACCAACATAAGAGCGACAGCCTCTCTCGTGGCCAAAAATTTCAAGATCGCAAACTTTTATCGCAAACTTTGATGGGATTTCTATCGGAGCAACGCGGAACGTATTTCGCACAATTGTAAAAACCGGCCGCTTACGTAACGCTCCTACAAACTTTAAGAGGGAATTTTCCTGCACGCTACGGGACACCGTTGCTTTATACATCCCCATAGTACGTTATTACGCAACGAATCGACAAAAGGAAACGAGTTTTTAATATTATAGAAATTGTTACGCGTCGAGCTCTTTTACAAATCAGATTATTAATGAAGAGAACTTAAATAATGAGATGTAACGACAGGTACAGATCAACTGCAATCGTTTCTCAACGAATTCTCAGCACACGATATCCTCGCGTAAAGAAGCTTCGTCGCCCGACAGGTGGAAACACTCTCAAAGCCGCTCTCAAGCGCGGCGGAAAATGACACGCCCGGTCGATGCCTCGTGAAAGAAAGCGGACGTCTCGATTCTTCTCGCGCCACCCCTTGTCACGCTTCAGGTGCCAAAGAGGGGTGGCTTCGTACGCGCTGGCTAACAGCGTAGCTGCATGCATGAACGATTGCTGAAACGCGCACTTACTTGCTCGCAAAAGGGAGAGAGAGAGAGACATAATACTCACCACTTAGGCAGAGTTGCCTTGTGACCAGACAGTCGAAGGGGTGTCTCGCGTCTCGAGAGCTCGCTCTCAGGTTGCGCCGCGCCGTGCCGTGCCGTGCGGATGCACCCTTGCCACGATTTGCCGAAAAAGGAGAAAAAAAGGAAAAACACTCGCTTATGCATATTCATGTGCATTGTGGCACTCGCCAGCGGCGAGTGTACGTCGGCATCGCTCGATACGAGGAGGGACCGACCGTTACAAGCGAAATTCCAACAACGACAGCGTTTTGCACGCTTCGCGCCCGACCTAATTGTTCCTGGGAACGTTGCACGTCACCGTAAATTCACGTAAAATTACGTGTACGTCGGATCGCCGAAAACGGCACGTCAATAAGACACCGCCGTCGAAGAGGGATATTTTACTGCGCGAAACGCGCGAGGAGCGAGGCATATTTGGGAATGCGGCGCGCGTATTTCACGGTGTACCCGCTCGTAAAACCCTCCGCCGAACGCGAAAAACTAATTCGAGAAATGGCCCGGCCCTTTTTCAATGTAGCGACCTTTACTCGCACGGCGCGCTTTAATATGTAATAAAGGTACGTGTGTACTTTCACTTTACTTGGCGACCCCTCCGCGCTCCGTAAATCCATAACGATCGTTATGCATCGCCTGCCGTCGAAAGTACATCATCCTTAAATAAGGGGGAGAAGAAGGCTGACTTCGATCCGCCACCCGTATGCCAGGCCCTGCCTCGGGACGACGTCATTGGCGAAACGGCAAGGGAGAAGGCCACGCACTCGAGACATCTTCTCGTTCTGAGGTTGAAAAGCGCCGGTGGATTACCTTTACAAAATACGCGGGGATCCCGCGAGTCACGCTGATCCCCCATCGAGAGATATGGATACAATTTTATGCCCCCGTCTGAAAAATAACGGCGACTTTGGCGGCGGAAAGAAGAGAGTGTGCCTCCTCCTTGACCTTCAGTTTTAACGATTCTTGTCTCGCGAGCTCCTCACTTACGCGGTAGATTAGGCCACGGAGGGTACGAAGTATCGGGTAGATTCGCGAATGCGGGGGTGTAAGCGAACGATACCCACGCACTTGTGGGGATGCCACTGTTGATGAGAGACGGCAAAATAGAAATTTTTACGTGGGGGCATCTTACGACCCCTCCGAGAGTTCGTCAGTGTCACGCGCTTTCAGCCCCGCTATCGCGACAGGGGACGAGTGGCTAGGGTGCGGGGAGGACGAGGAACCGGCTGGAAATAGCGCAGCGACAGGGAAAGCCTGGAATTTCGCAAAATTTAAGCCTGCCGACATCCATCACTGCATGCGACAGTCTCACCCGTCGCTTTAACGTCACGCATGCCGCGTCGCTCTTTTTGGGTCTGCCGGGACGCGCGCGCGCGCAAGTGGAATCGGTACATGCGTATACACGCGGCGAAGCTGCAACAGCGTGCAACGCGACGGCGTAAAATCCGTCGGTTCTCCCGTCGTGCAACCCCCGGAAAATCGTTGCGCGAAATGACGGCGATGAGATGTCGACAGATCGTAAAACGGCGCGCATTAGTTGACGCGATACGTCATTATCCGAAATCTGTGTCACGTATCCCGTGCGAGCGGCGACTCGGTCTTGCAGCCGAATTTCGACGGCCGAATTATTATTATTATCGCTTTGAAACGGGTCGGGTTCCAGCACCATTTTCCTCGCTCTCGATCATTTAACGGCTCTGATGGATTGACAGAAATTACCTTTGCCGTATTTTAACGAGTTCAGAGGCGACGGAACGAGCGGAACGTGCGCGCAAAGCCTCGTAGAAAAAAGATACCCGTATAATAAAGCCTATGACGTTCTCTTACAAATACAGCTACTAGCCGGGTACAGGCCGATTGCAACTGACAGTCAAATTACAAAAGCGCGTATTACATTTTACGCCGGCTTTCAACCTGATACGCGTTATACCCGCGCAGTCGGATTATACCGACGTAAATAATGGAAAATTGCAACACTCGGAAAAAATGTATTTTACCGCATGCCAGGAACACGTCCATGGCGCGCGCGCGCTCCGGGCGGGTTGCTCTATTGTCTGAATGTAAATCATCGTTATAAATTTTTCTGAATTCAGCACACGTCGCGCGTCAGCCGCCACGACTCGCTAGATAAACGAGATTATCGTCACGGAGTTCATCAGGAAAATTCTCGACGATTCGTTCGCTCCTCCAGTTGCCGGCGATCGAGCGAGAGAAGCTGCTCCATCGATGCTTTAAAATTTTCCCGGTGAAAATGTGCGTCATAAGATCGAAGGGTGGATGGCGGGGTGGAGTGGCAAAGCCGAGGAAACGAGCGTTTATGGCGCGTGGAAGCAACGCGGTAAATGCATCAAGTCGCAGTCGCTCGGTTGTTTCTGCGAGCACCACCGAAATAAGCAAACTTCGGCATCCAAACCGCACCGCACACGTATACACGCACGTGCACACTGTTACGCCACTAACCTTCACCAAATTCCAAATTTATCAGTACATCCCTTCGACTCCCTCAGCCAACTTGCCTCTCCGATGACATCCTCACCGGCGGAGGCTCGGCCTGCCACGTCCACGTAAGGGAGAACGATATAAATTCACCGTGTAACGTGACGATAACGCAATGATAATGCAGCCATAATGGATAAGCAGTCGTGTAGCGCAATAATGTGCTACGAGTAGGTGATAATCGTTACTTAGCGTTTCGAGTTACATCGCGACACGATTCGATAATTTCGCAAGGTATGATCGCGAGGTTTTGCAATTTCACTTTCGTCGTTCTTTTACGATCCGTCATCAGGAATCATTACTGGAATTATTTTTCTGCATAATATACAGCGCACAGAGATTACAATCCCGCGGTGATTACTCAACCATCTGATTATTGCGCAATTGTTAATTATAATAAAATACAACAGTGTATCGTATTAATAATATGGTAATCCGATTTTGCAGCCACCACGCCGAGCGACTCGTTCGACCGGAAGCCTCGATGGCGGAATCCGCGCCGCAAGGCGGAGACGAAAACCGCGGATTCGCGGACAATCCGCTTCCATATTCCGACGTTTGCGATTTCATATCGCGGGAGGACGACAACAAGTCGCCGGATAAAAATTATGGAGACGGCACGTCGGAAATATGCGCGACTAAGCACCTGGACGAACGCAAGATTGATGATTACGCGAGCGATTACCATGACAGAGACACGTGTGTGTCCTCGAGCTGCAGATATGAGCGAGCAACACGAAACAAACCTCACGAGAAAACCGTCAAGAGCGACCACGTGCCATCGAGGGATCGAGATGAATCTCGATGCAGATCGAATCGATGCAGGAGAAAAAGAACGCGCCTGACGCCCGAGGGAATCATCATAGATCTCAGCAATAATGTCGCCGATACCAAGCTCAGCGGTATCGAGATCAGCGTCATTTCTGTGCACAATTTGGCGCCCGATACGAGGTTCGTCGCGATACCGAAGCGCGGACCTGCTTCCAAGCGCGGGCTTGCCAGCAAGCAAAGGTAAATTGAGGGATTCGTGAATTCTGTAAAATGCAAACATCACTTTTTCAGGGCGCGCTCGCGCTCTTCGACGCGGGATTCGAGGAGAAAGAAAGCTGACAAAGCGATCAGCGGTTCAGTGCTGGCCGTATTTTACACCGAAAATCACGGTGGAACGGGAAAGACTGGCAGATCGGTCCCGGGCGGGTGCAAGAGTCGCCAGAGAGCAGCGAGATACGAAAGGATCGGATCAACGAACAAAATGCCACGGCCGGATGTCGATGGGATCGCCCACACGGCACATCAATCAGGACACGCATTAAACGAGCGGCAAGAGCTACGCGCGGTAGATAATTCGCGGCCGTTTTGCGCGTCCGACGAGATTTGCGATTCGATGAAATGTTGCCATCGCGATGCCGCGCTGTTCGAGGCTGATAACCCGCGATGTTCGATATCGAGCGCCGGGCAGGCGTATGCGATCAGCCACTCTGCCGAGCCGTGCTGTCCGATTTTTAACGAGCAGCATCAGGAGTATCACGTCTGTGAACAAGAAGATTACAACGCGGGTACTTCCGGTTTCAATGCGGAGGCGCAAGCTGACTGGATGCCGATCGGCTGCATCCATGCCGCGTACGCGCACGCGAAGGGATGTCGGTGCTTCTGCGACTCGTGCGGATACTACCCCAGCATAAATATGCAACTTCACCGTTATCATTCGATCCCAATGCGAGTAACGGGATTGCTCAAAAATTCCGATCCTTCAGAGCGGCTTCAAAGGGAAGAGATCGAGCGATTTGGATCGAGTTGCGAGCTGCGAGCTGCAAGCGTCGCGGCAGAGTTCGCAACGGAGGCTGATGAATATTCTCGCGACTCCGTCGCGAGAAGCGGGCGATGCGCGAGCTGCGACGAAGCGGAAGCGGCGAGGAGCTCGGCGAGCACGACCCGGAAGTGCACGGCTTCGAAGGCGAGCGTGTTCGTCGAAGCCGGCGGTAGCGTCGACGATCTTCGCGACTTGCGAGGTGCGAACGCGCTGCCACACGAGATCGAAGCAGATCCCGAAGAATCCAAGCGACATACAACGACGCTGGCGGAGAAGGAGAACGACGCGTGGTCGCATAAATCGGATTCGTCACGAGGAGGATTCGTCGATACGTGCGCGACGACGACAGGCGACTGCATCGGACGATGTTGTGAGTCTCCAACCCCCGACCGATCTCCGGGGGTGAAAGGCGGATTCGCCCGCGGGATGGATCCGAAGTGGGTTCGAGACTCCATTGAAACTGACGCCCAACAATTGGATTACAAATGGAAGAGAAGAATCGCGACCATAGACGATGGTGCGCGCGCGAGCGTAGATTTCAAAGGCAAACGCGATTCCAGGTGAGAGTCGATTTGAATGAGATATAGCCGTGCGATAAAGGGCCGTGTCGCTTCCTCCTTTTCTTTTTTTTTATTTTTCCTTTGTTCTTTTTCTTTTTCTCTCTCCCTTTCTTTCATCGTTCGTTGTAACGTCGGTTACGTCTAACAGATATAAATCGGAAGAGGCGATTCGTGTCCAATTGCGCGAAAGAGTGGAGATAAGGAAGCGCGAGAGCCTGCAAATGGTCGAAGCAACGTTAGTGCCCGCCTGGTTTTGGCATTGCCGCACACATTTATTCTCGATAAAAAAAGAGAGTGGAATTCACTGCTATCATTCTTTCATTTTTCTGAAAGTTATAAAGTTATAAAGTTATTCTTATATATCAACATTCCAACTGCCAAGTATCTCTATATTTTACATGCTATTATTATTTTACGACGTCATTCTATTATTTTATCAATCCCGGAATCTCGTGGAACTCGCCAAAATATTTTCGTAGCCTTGTTCTTGTTATAGTCAATCTCAATCTGTCTCTCTTTGTTGTAAATTTCACGCGCGCTGGAAGGCACCGAGTGCAGCAGATCCCACGCCGCTCCGCAATCTCTCTTTGTTCAATTTGCAATCGACTTTTCCTCGAAATCGCGGCATGTGAAGAAGCGCGCGTGCTAAATCTGAGACGCTCTGTGCAGCGCAGCGCAGCGCACTTTGCAGACACTTTGCGAGCGAGGTTTGCACAACGGAGTTCGTGGCTGTTTCGCAGGTCGCAAACGAGAAGAGACAATATAAACGCCGACGGCAAACGCCGTGATTACTCTCTTTGGACGAGTTTGCAGATGGGCAAAATTTGGTCGCAAGTGCACGACGCGTGCAGGAACGTCGCGAAGCTCGCTGCGACGAGCGTCAGCCGCCTCGCCAAGGATGCAGCTAAATCGGAATGCTCACGGAGAAATCCCGAAGTCGAAGTGGCGGACGCGACTCATCTCGTCGGCAGCTCGTCCTCGCACGCCGACGGAATGTGCGGAGAAGCATGTCGTGGAAATTTAATGCGCTGGAAAACCAGCGAGAAATCCGAGGCACGCGAAGAAGAACGCGCGATCGACGACGCGGCCGGAACTTACGAGGACATCACAATATCGAAGCAGAAGAAACCGCGTACGCCCTCTGAGCGGAAGGCTGCGCGAAAGCGCGCGTACGGGAACCCCGGAAAAATGGAGAACGAAAAATCTTGTGTATTTCATGGTAGTACGATTAATAATAATCAATTCTCCACACGTCTACCTGTTGCACCGACGAGATCGTCGAAATTCGTAGCTTATATTTAACACCGGAC
Source organism: Ooceraea biroi (assembly GCF_003672135.1). Lineage (NCBI taxonomy): Eukaryota > Metazoa > Arthropoda > Insecta > Hymenoptera > Formicidae > Ooceraea > Ooceraea biroi. Next base: position 21,479,532 of record NC_039506.1, read on the forward strand.
ACGGTCCCATCGCACGCGCCGAGTTTACTTATCAAATACGTGCGATGCTTTTTAAAGAATGCGTTGCTTTTTTGTGAGGGAGCAATGTAACAACAGCACCTCGTTTTTTTCCCAAGCACACATATTCCCCAGTTTTGTCGGGTTATTGATTTTGCATTCGTCTTTTCATACTTGTGCCCGAATATACGTGGACTCCGCAAATATTACGTTGCAATAAAAATGTGTTTTTTTTTTATGGACAAACATTAGCAAAAATGGTAGCGAAATTTTTTAATTTGCCAAATAAATGCATATTTCTGCGGAAATAACGATGAAATAACGACCACGATTAAAATCAATACATTCCATTTTTTATTATAATCTCACAATAATTTTTTTATTTAAGAGTTTGCAAATTTGCTCGTTGAGAACAAACGCGAAAGATATTATTTATATTCAAACATTAAATTGCTGTATGCATGAATTTTATGTTTAGACATAAACACCTGTGTGCATATAATATTCAATATTTATATGAAATACTCAATATATCCAATATTTAGTAGAATATTCTGTGGTTCCATGTTTGTATAATTTTTGCTTGCTAGTAAGGTAATAATTGCTTTTCCAGAACGCGAACGTGATGGGTATCGGGACGTCGTAAAACTCCTGCCTCGAAATGAGACGTACGGCCACGATGAGGCTGCGTATCCTCAATCTCGTTTGAGTGGCTCCTTCACGTATTCCGCGTATCCAGGATTTCGCAACAGGGGCGGCAGCGACGACAACCGGGATTTCGCAAGGAGCATCGAAGATAAGCGGCCGGAAGCCAGACGACGTACCAGCAACATTGAGGAAACGGAATCCATCGGACATCAAAATTCCGTCTCGGAGAACTGCGTGTGTCACGCGGGAAGCCAAACCTGTATGCATTGCATCGACAGTCAAAGCTCCTCTCTGCACACGATCGTGTCCCACGAACAACTTTCCGCGACTCCGAGCGATGTAACGGACGTTTCTCGTAATTCGTCACATCACGAACTCCAATCGGTAGCTGTGTCCTCTCCGGAAACTGGCGAGCAGACGCTGGAAGCGTATATGAATTCAACCGACTTGCAAACCGAAAGAAACCCGATGCCGGAGACCGTAGGAGTCGTCAAGGCGGGAGTATCATCCACGGAAATAGATACCGCGGTTCATTCCTCGCGGAATGATCCGGACGAACCGATAGCATCGACTTCCACGTGGCAGCCACCGTTTACATCGCCCAGGGAATCTCAAACGAGTCGTGCCAGCGGATCCAGATCGCGAGGCTGCGCGACGGCGATGAGATTCTGGAGGAGAAGGAGGCAACCAGCCGCCAGTAATAAAGCCATCGCGCCGGTGTTTAAACGGAAAATAAGGAGCGCCGGGAAAAAGAAGCTACTATCGGCTACTACTATCCACGATAGCGAAACGAAGATTACGCAAATAAAATCGTCTACTGTGCAAACTGCTGGAGAGGGCAATAAAAGGCGGACCTACGTAAACGTCCGAATGCCAACATCCGACGCTATTGTTACGAAGATTTTATCGAAGCTCCTCGTCGGCGGCGAGAAGGCGAAGGGGGTGCTGATGACTATAACGCTGCAATCGAAATCGAACGACGACGTCTCCGACAGGAAAGAGGCGGAAACGCAAACGCCATCGAACGACGTTACTTCCGTGGGGACCGACGCGTTTGACTGGCCAGATAGACAGCCGGATCGACATCCTCCAACAGTGATCGGGACGAAGATCGTGCAATGTTTCGTGTGCGACAAGCCAGATTGTTACGAGATCAAACGTTCCGACGACTCGATCACTTTGGAGGAGGCATTAATCGAGGAGTATCCAGAAGAAACGCTCGGGAGGAACGACATTGCAAAAGGGAGGACGGTCGTTGAGAGTCCTCTCTGATTCACGCTCGAGGAACTTTAATAGGACGAGAGAGATTCACGTAAGTGAAATTATATCTGTCGTGGAATAATAATTTTAAACATAGACATCTATAAATGTATGACTTAGTAATTAATGAATTAGAGTTAACATATTAGATTTAATAATAAACATAATTTTAAGCGAGAAACTAACATTAGCTGAAGCTTGTTCATATTTAGATTTTCGATACGAATCGACGAATGGACTCGAAATATCGAGAGACAGAAATTTAGCACTTCAGATTGTACTTTAATTAAATTTTGATAACCTTGCATCTCCGAAAATACCGTAACCATGCGCTCATAGATATGTTCGACACATCTTGACGAAGTTTATTTCCGAATTACAATGTTAATCGTTCACGATGATAGAAGTAAATAAGTTAGCAACCATGAATAATTTTTCCAGCGAATTACGAGGCCTAAACGGATCCGCGAGCGTTCGGAATAGCTTCCGCATTCAGCGCGAGGCGAAATTGTAACTCAACCAGTTCAATATTAGCCATTAGCGTACTTGATTTAGCAAATTTAACAGTAGCGGTGACTATCTTCTCCACAGCACTGATATTATCACGTGCATCAATTGAGCGTATTAAGTATGGCACTGACATGGCAAATAACAACGATGAAACCGTTGATTTCACGACAAACTACATTAATCAAGATTGTTTCACTTACTGCTACATTCTAAACGCCACCGATGAAACACCACCGACAGAGCTCAACCGCGACCATGACCACACGTTTGAAAAGTGCACGCCCTTCAGCAACGATTCGGACTTGACGAACTCCACCAGGCACACGATACAGAGTAAAAAGGTGCAATTCATCATGCATAGTGCTACAACGCCGTCTAAAAGCCGGGAAAAAATTTCCGTATGCACCTCGACGACGTCAATCGGAGACAACGCAATCAAGCTCGCAAAGTCTGTCGACAGACTCAAGAGAGAAACTCTCGACGCAATCACGTCCACTACACGATTGAGCATGATCGTCGACGTTGCGTGCTGCGAAACTCTTCCAGAAAGTCTTCCGTATGTCACAGATCACTGTACTTATCATGTACCTGTTCGGTGTGCACAAAGCACGGCGCGATACGCGGTTTCTTCCGACTGCATCAGCATCGTGGACGACGCTTTCGCGAGGGCATATGAGCGAAGGCGGCGCGTCGATTCTATTTTCAAGGAAATTGCGAGAGTCCAAGACACTCTGACGGACAAGATGCGTTTCGCTCCTGCGATCGAGAAAGCGAGTTTGAACCATGCGCAGGTATCGGCAACATCGACGGCGTACCAGACGCAAGAGAAGATATTCGAGAAGCCATTAGTGTCCTCAGTCGTCCACACGGAAAATAAATCGCCTGTCATAACGACGGCGGAAACTGCGAAATTAGCGGTTATGCAGCTCTCTTCGATTCATTTTGCGCTCGAGTCACCGGACGTGACGGACGAACCGCGCGTGAATGCTCAGACGGTTCCGTTGACGAAGGAAACGCCGAAGGATGAAAGTGCGCGCACAGACTTACATCCGAAAACGCAGAATTTTCAAAATACTGCGGCCACAGTGACAGACGTAACGCAAATCGCGGACGATAGAGAAGATGAAATAGAGACAGAGGTAACATTGTCGAATAAAATTACTCTGCAACTGACGCTGGACAAAGATGTTCTGGCCATTGACACGACAGTCGATGCCGCTGTCGGTTCTTTAATTATAGATTCTGTACGGGAACCAACAGTGGATATCGAATCCTTAAAGTCGGATCAATCGAGAAACGGTCAGACTGTCCTTCCTTCGGATTATTCGGAAGTCGCTCCTGTAATAGATCAAATTATTGATTCTGTCACGCGAGTTCCATCTGCCAAAGTGCCCGTTATAAAACGAGTTATAAAACCCGCGCAAATTGCAGAGGCTCCACAAGTTACAAAAATCCCACGAATTGTAAAGACTCCAAAAGTTGAAAGACTTGCATCAACTGTTAAAGTTCCGCAAATTGTAAAAACCTCAGAACGTTTATTAAAACCGCGGATTGCAAAAGTCCCAAAAGTTGTGAAAAGCCGACAAGATGAAAAAGCTGAGGGAGTTGAGAAGATACCACAACCCACGAAAACGCAAATTGCCAGGAAGATTAACAAAGTTTCCACGTGTTCGTCTCTCCTATCCGCACCGAGCGAAGTGTCGAAGAAGTCTTTTAATTGTCGAATCCCGAGAAAAGAAGAATGCTGGGACGATCGCATCGAGATAATCTGTCCGCCGAGGATCGTAGGATCAACGAGGTGTCGCGAGCATGTCGCATCGTGTAACGTCCGCTTGAAGAAACCGAAATGCGATACTTCAATTGGCTCCTGTTCCACGTTGAGCGACAAGGCTACGCGAAATACTGTTTTAAACCCCGTTTGTTACCCTCCTCTCGTGCAGGATTCGTGTGTAACCAGATGCCGTGCCGATTTCTGTTCGCCGGTTGACGATAACGCTTTTTCCAGAAGCTGCAATATCAACGATTGTGCGAAACGTTTGCGAGCAACGTTTGGAAATCCGTTACGCAGCAATCTGTACCGCGACAGCGGCGCAAAGTATTATTGCCCGCATTTAAACGGCATTGGCACTGACAACGTTCGAACGGGACACTGTTGTCATCGCGATGACAGTCGCTCGACATGGAACGATGGATGTTACGGAAGGAGTCGATCATATTATTGGACAGGGGAAAATTTATATTTCATTTCGCATCCGTGGACGTGGTGGCATTTGCCGCGACATAACTGATATTGACAGTAGTATCGCAATATTTAACTTGGCTGAATAATTCGAGATCAATTGCGCGCGCAACGGGTGATGAAATAAACGCGCCGCTTTTCCGCCTGCCTGATCTTTCGTGAGCGGGTTCGCGACATAAGGCAGAGGCTACGATGGAGAGCGAACAAATTAAAACAGATAAATTTGGCGTGACATTATCCATACCGCAGTCGGTGACACGTTCTCGTCAATCCTGATTACTCTACGTACTAATTTTACTGATTAACCTGCGTATCCACATACAAATAACCATAGAGAGTTTTGCGTCCTGCCGCAACCGCGCGGATATTAATAATTAAAATTAATAACGCAGCGCTAAGTACGGCCATGGTACACGCGTGATGATACTTGATGCATTAATGTCGCGCGACAAGACAATGTATCGCGCGATATATTAACGCGGACAGAGTGATTACGCGTCCGCGCGACCGTCCGCGTTTATACATTATGACAATATGACGACTGATTTATGACAATTCGCAAATAGTGACAAACAACTCGGATCTGCAGTTCGAAAAATAGCAAATTGGGAGAGATCGCGCGAAGGAGTGCCCAAAGTCGCCGGTCGCGGAATTAACGCAAATCCATTCACATTGCGAAGCTCCTTGGCCACTTGAACAGCATTCGTGGACGAGAAGAAAGCGCCACGCACGCGAGAAACCGTACATTGCCCTACAAGAGATGCCAAACAGTGCCGGAAAGACGGCCGGAGAACTTTGCATCTGCGAATTCCAGCGAGAATGTCGCCGTATACCGGTACTTTTGAGCCGTCTTCGCAGTTGGTGACCGCCACGAGAAGAAGGAAAGAACCTCGCGGGAGTTCATCGCGAAGTTCCTCGGGTACTCCACGGGGTGCGTGTCTGGACCAAAAACCATCCAAAAAACCGAAACATGTCTCTATGCGGCACGTTTCCTTATTTGGACATCCGCCGTTTCTGAAGGTGAACAGCTGATATTAATTAATTGTGTGAAAATAAAAGCTGACGCTAACTTTCTCGTTGAAACAGAAATGTCGCGTGTAAAGGCTTTTATTTTTATTAATCGCATTAAAGTAAAAGGAAAATGTTTAGCGAAATGTATAATTCTCTTTAGAACTTGCGCGTGGAGAATGACGTTTAATTGTTGCCGTCGAATTTCGTTCCGACAGGTACGTGCAACCACTCGCGAGGGACTCGCGTGCGGAAGCTCTTGGCGCGGGCAGACACCTCGGGAGGGCTCTCGCGTCTTAAGCTGCCTTTGTACTCCGAGTCCATCGAGACGAAAACTTCGCTGTAGTTCGCAGCAATCTGCTTGGCAAACTTCCCGAGTGACCGATATAACGAGGACGGTCCAAACTGCAGTCTCTTACCAAGGAGGGGGACCAAGTGCATGGAACCAGGGCAGCCCAGGCATTACGAGGGACACGTCTGTCGCTGGATCTCCTGGAAAGCATCTCCTGGTCATATACCTAGTAGCTTCGCGCGATGGGAGGACTTCAGCGTCGTCCTGGCAGGATGCATCGAGCAGGCTACATAGAGAGATTTACTGTTCAACTTCGATGTCGTACGACGCGGAACTTCGCGCGAACGAGGCGAGGAAGAAGGAATGGAGGAAGTATGATCACCTACGGCAGGGAGATGCATGCTGCATCTCTCACGTTGAGTACCGCGTTTCAGCGAGAACGCTAATGTCAACGCTGGAGGTTGTCGGAACCATGTCACTCTGCGACGATAACGCCAATGTGGAGGGTAAGCGCTCGCGAAGATCGCTCGAGCTCCTGTTAGAGGTTGCGCGAAGGTAACGGCAAGGAAAGCAGCTACGACGAGCGGGAAGTGACTGCGTTTGCTCGGCAGGAGATTCTTCGACGAAGAAGATTTCGAGGAGGGTGCGAAGGATCTCGTAATGCCCCTCGAGTCTCCGTCGTGTTATCACGCTAAGTTGATTAAACACGGACGACGACATGCATCTCCACCCCCATAAGCTCGTCGCTCCCCGTTGTCCTGTGTTGTGCTTCATCGTCCATCGACGTGCAACGACTAGCCGTGTATCCACCTCTGTCTGATCCACCTCCGTGCAATCTGCCGGCGTGTAATCCGCCGGCGTGTAAACCACCCTCGTGTAAACCGTCCTCGTGTAAATCACTGCCGTGTCCAGCATCGTCCCCGGCCCGCGCCGACGTCGCGCGACACGTCTCAGTGTGTTCGTCGTCTTTGGACCGTCCAATTCCGGCCAAGAGCTCCGGCCTCGTGTCCGGGAGGCCTGGCGCTCGATATCCGCATGCCATTCGCATGGGACACGCGTGACTCGCGATGAGAGACGGGATTACGTCAGCGTCCGTTAATTTGGCCCAAGTTGAATTAAACGCGGAGATTGTTCGACAGCGGAATCCAGGGCGGATCTTGCGAGTGATGCAGATTTCTACACAATGTTTTTACACATTTTTTACATATTACTTTAACTAAATTTAACTAACGTTAAATCCGTGTAAAACAATTATGTATCTTCTCTTTTCTTTTCTTTTCCGCATAATACACAGACGTAAAATAGGACTGCACATGTGCGAGCTTGAATTTCGCTAATACATTAAATGTGGATACGCTCGATCTTCTTACGGAGAGGATATACCGCGGTCAATCGTGCGGAAGAATATATAGTCACGCCGGGGTTCCGGAAAGGGTAGCGGAACGGGCCACTCGCCGCGAAACAGCGGGAAGCGGTTTCGGTTCCGAGTACCTGCGGCCTTGGAAATCCTTGGAAATCGTAGCTGCGGAGGATGTTGCTAATGATTCATCGCTTTAAAGATTCCGCGCCCGTTGTGCACTTAAAAAATTAATAAGTAAAAGCGGCTTCCGACTGGCGTAACTGGTAGATTTATCGCTTCCGAAAGCGCACAGTTTGTTCTGTCAATGCTCGTGGCGCTCGTAAAATAAAATGCCCCGAATTTTTCTTGGTTCACTGCAAACCCGCTATGGCTTCCCGTATGATAATGACAATTAATCTAACCTAATACAATCCAACCAAAAATTTGACAACTTATCACAAATTTATACAAATTATCGCGTAACAATGAAAGCTTGAGGATGAAATTGCTAAGTTGTTTGCTGAAAACGTCGCAATGGCCGCAACGAGTGCTCGGGATCTTGAAGCTGTGTGCCTTCGAGTACTTCAAGGCCGGGCACTTTGATCTATCAAATAATCAGTTGCTGGACCAGCTAAGAAAGCTGAACAAAGAGTGTGACGAGATGATCGCGGAGCATCGCCGGCAGCTTGCTTGCGAGAGGAACTCGCGCGGATTCTACGTAATCTCGACGTCAGTTATCGGATCATAAAAAGGTAAGGTTCTTTGCAAACGAGCTACTTTGCTAGTTAACGAACCTGTCGTTATCATAAAGCCCTCCACGTCAGACCGTATAAATCCACGGTGTAATTTCTCGGGATCAGTACCGTCCGCAATCTTAAAATTCTCGCGACGCGGAAATCACCCGGTGAAATTTTCAATTAATTAATTAATGCTCGTAATCGAAACCCGTCCGCGCGTTCGATCGAACAGGATCGGTGACGCGAGCAGATACGTGGACTGGGCGGACCTGGTAATCGCGATTGGTGGGGACGGCACCTTCCTCTTAGCATCGAGATTGATAAGGAGCAACAAGATGCCGATTTTCGGCATCAACCCGCATTCGAGCATCAGCGATCTCACGTTGCCGATGGAGTATTCCTCGGACATCGACAGGATATTCGAGAGATTGCGCGCGGGCGACTACGGCCTGCTGATGCGGAGTCGCATACGCACGACAATGACTGGGGTGGGACTCTACCAACAATCCCTTCATGTGCACCGAAAGAGCCGCACGCAGGACGAGTTAAGGATCGAGTGAGTGGATTAGCATTCAAGCTCCGCTCGTGCCTCGCGCGGAACGCGACGGCCGGAATTACGTAATTTTTCTGCTCCACAAAGCAGCGCGGCCTGTTCCTCTTACTAATCGCGAAGTGAACGAGCGTTTCTCTCCTGAAGGGGAATCCACGTTGCGCCATTATTTATCTCGCTTTTCTTGCACAAGCGCGCTTGTACTCCATGTTTTACTTGCAAGATTCCCCGGTACTGCTTTGTAAGGACCGGCACGGTAAACTCGTATTCCTCTCGGAAATACCTGCCGTCGCGTTCGCCCGAGCCGCGGGAGGAAGAGTACGTTATGGAATAATAGTATTAATAAATCCGGCGTGTCAAAGCGAACGGAACCGAGACTGTGAAAGGCACGATCTCCTTGCGCCGCCTTTATTCGTGCGCGCGCTTGAAAGGGGAAGTTTCTTCGAGGCGGAATTAACGTAACGTACCACTTGCAAAAAGATAAGGGTCTGAATGCTTTTTAACAGTCGGCGAATGGCTTTGCGAGCGCTGCAACAAACGTAATAAGGTCGACAAGATAGAGAGACGCACGCGATTGTGTCTCCCCCCCGCGTGCGGGTAACCAGCCGACAGAAATGCCTCATATAATTTCGTTAGCTCCATGAAAGTGCACCGAACAAAGAAAAACGTTAAAGCGCAGTCGAGGTCAATTCCGCGTACGCTGAACCTTTATTTATCGACCATGTTTCCGGTATGATACGTAAGATTCAAGTTGAAAATAAGTAGGGCAGTGAAAAAAGGCAATCTGGATATCTGGCTGGATTTTGCGAGGAGACGCTGTGATGCGTCTTCATAGTCTGATTCCGTCCTTCCTGGCGTGGTTCCTCTGAGCTCCGAATTGTAGCTCGCGTGCGTTATAACTTTGGCAATTATGCAACTTGTAAATTACAAGGCCCACGTGGTTATGGCCTGCGCGCAAGGAGAATGTAACTTCTGAATGCGTTGCGGAATTTTACGGAACGCAACTCGCGACGAACCTTGGTCAAATTTATTTCGATGTTTATTATTTGACGAGAAACGATTTGAGGCATTTGATATTCCATTACTGCTTTCGTGCAATCTCCTTTTCGCGTGACGACGCTCTACCACGTCCTTAATTCCTTTCAAGCCTCGAAACGTCTCTAAAGACGTACGCTAAACAAATGAAACCTTTGCAGTGCACTCGCGAGTTCTACTCGGAGGAAAATAGCGGACGCCGTGCAGCCTCGCCGAAGAGTTTTGCCATGGTTAGCATTAAACGAGGTAAACATTATGTCTGATGTATGGCGTTTGTATGTCTCTGAGCGATGTGCTGATCGATAATGTCTCGTGCTCGTCTTATGCCTTTAGGTGTTCATGACTGAAATTTTAGCGGCGAAATCGATCACGTTCGCGATCCAGGTCAACGATGAGGAAGAATTAACGACTCGCTCGTCAGGAATCGGTTTCTACACAGGCTCGGGTTCGCGATCCTGGTTCAGGGAGATGAATCTCCTGCAGACCGAAACCGTTCAGACAGTCGTCGCTATGGCGACTGGCAGAGAACTCAGTGGGAAGGAAACTAGCGAATTGTTGTACAAGTATCACAGCGGTCTCCTATTCCCGCCAGGTAGCGAATTAGGTCGACAAAACCCAAGTACTCTCCAACTCTGCAATGATATTTCTTCGAATAACCATTGAAAATTAATAACGACATAAATCATGAATACAAACGTACATTTGAACAATAAGAAATAGGCTTGAAAAAGGAATTACGGACGCTAAATATACACCATGTGTTCGCGTTACAGATGATCCAAAAATGGCGTACATGATATATGAATGTTTCGCAGTATGCGCTTCCCAAAGTCGCTCCCGGAAAGGCGAAAGTGTCGCAGCATCAGAGTGAAGTCGTTCGGCTTTGACGCCGGTCTGATTCTAGATGGATGCGTGTGCATGCCCTTCAATGACGGCAGCACCGCGCTCTTCGAGATCCGGCCGAATACGCGCTGAAGAATATCGTTCTGCGATAAATCCCATGTAGCCACTCCGTCACATCTCGTAATGTTAAAGCTAATTCACTCTTTATCGCGATAGCCTAATTCGAAGAGGACACGTCGCCCTCGCCTCGCTCTCGGCTGGGGAAGAACAGAGTAAATTGTGCCGACATTGCGCGGAATCTCGGATGACGTAGGACGGACGCGGGCTAAAAGGCTCTCTCTCGAGCCTACAGATTTATCGCGCTCGGTGACGATGGACCCGACGGCTTAGTGCATTTCGTTCTCATCGGCAAGAGAAATGGGCCGCTCTTTCTTTCTGGAGCAACTCGGGACGAGGCGAGAGAGACCCTTCGCGATTTCCACGTTTCTCTCCACGTTTCCATCCACGTTTAACTCTCCTTGTTTCTCTTCTCTCCCTTTCTCTCTCTCTCTCTCATTCTCATCCCCATTTTCCCTTCCTCGAGCGCGAACCGAGCCTCGCCCGGGCTTCCATTAACCCCGTAATTTCGGTTCTCGCTATACCGCAGACGCTCCTCGTCGCGCGAATTGTATCTCCGTGTTCCGTAGGAACGAGCGCACCTATCCGCCTCTTGCCTAAGTGCACCGCTCCACTTTAGGCGAAAGTTGCGGGTGCTCGAGACACGAGATACCGCGCAGGGTCCTCTTAGGGCCGAGCTGCTGGGTTTTCGGGCACGGCATCGCGTAAAGTAGCGGTAAAAGAGTTGCGGGAACGTAAAAGTCGCGGACTCACGTTCAGTCCATGCCAGAAACTTTGGTCTCATTGAAACCGAGAACGAGGAGAACGATCTCGAGAAGGTGCTTCTCCACGAGGCAATTGTACCTTCAAAGAATTTCAACGGCGCTATTTTCCGATCGTCTGGTTCGCCCCTGTAAATAACAGTTCGCACGTACACGAGGCCTGACTCCTCTTTACATTTAATGCCTCTACTCTTTAGCGCAAAGGATAGAATTATCTTGTGGATAATTATGAAATTTTGAACATTTATATAAGAACATGTATTACATGTTAAACAATATATTATAATAATACATTTTTCTACGTATTTTATATATATATTTCTACTCTTTATTATGGATTTAGTTATGGCAATCAGTTTTTTTCCTCATTGATGATGATTGTCACGAGCACGCACGTATCCTTTGGGCGCGAGAAAAGACCACGGCATTAAGCGGTCCGGATGGGCTTCCCAATCGGATTTCAGTAAACGGCCGAGCCGTTCTCATTAATCCTCGCGAAAGCCCCAATCTGTAAGAACAATGGTGATCCATCCCAGACAGTCTCATGGAGGACAAACAAATGTACGGGCAACCGGGAATAACGGGCGACGTCGACCGATCCTTTGTACTTCGTAATTGAACGTCGTCGTCTTCCAGCGAAGTTTTCGACGAGGTGTCATTTCGACGAGGGTCCGGCTGAGATGAAACGAACCGGAAACCGCCGCGAATTTTATGATATTCCCGACTGCGACCCGTCGGCATAATTTCCGCGATGCACCGCGTAGGAATTCATCGCTTCTATATTTTTGAAGCGAGTCCGCACTCGTTTCATGCGGCGGTACGAACAACGGATATCCTTTTAGGATCGTCGATGAAATATCGGCTCGTTATCGGTATCGCGCGGCATAATTAATTAATAATTCTCTCGAAATACCGCGTGATAATGATTTAAAACGAATGAGCAACGCAACAATAGAATGCTTTAGCGACCAGTGATGCGTCATTACGATTATAAACATATTAATGAAGCAAAGCGTTAACGCGGGATTACCGCTCGAGGCATGAAGCGACGCAGACTGGCCGCGCGCGTAGGACCGAACATACGTTGCACATATGGAGCATATGTGTGTGTGTGTGTGTGTGTGTGTGTGTGTGTGTGTGTGTGTGTGTGTGTATGTGTACACGGGTATATATATATTCATGTTTATAAAATAAATAATACTTTCGATGCATACGACGTATTCGCGCGTGTAGCCAAACTCGCCGCGCCGCGTGCTGCGTAATCGCAAAAATCAATATTATCCCCGCGGATTCGGCCGCGCTTCACCTCTGCGCCTCCTGCATTCGCGGCCATACCGTTTCTCTGAAAATTGAGCTGAAATCGCGCTGAAATACCCTCTTTTGCCATCGCCCTAGCCGTCTTCCCTCGAGTGCACTCCTCGAACAGTATAAATTCGTCAACCGATGACCGGTCGCGGCCGTTTACCCTTATCCGAAGATTTAGCTTCCTTCGGTCGGACCGGCGGCGGTAATGGCGGTTCGCGAGATTTATTAGCGGATTCATGGGCGGGACGTTAATTCGCACCGAAGAGAGCTCGAGGGGTCGAGCGGACGAGGAGGATCACCGGGCGAAACGGCGAACGGAAGAGAAGAACGAGAACGGAAGACGGGAAAAGCGGTAGCCGATGTAAAAGCAGTGTGGGAGCTACGAAGGGGGTGACGGAGGGAAAGAGAGAAAGAGAGAGAGAGACAAAGAGAGGAAGCGAGGGAGCTCTAAAGAGGAACGAAGAACGTCACCGAAGTGGGTGGACGTGGACCGATGAGAGGCGGAATCGCGGGTGTACCTTTTTGCGTGGCAACACAAACGCTGACCCTTTTTTTCCTCTGGCTTTAATCCCCGCACTGGTTGTAATTTGATCCGCCTTTGTGGCGGCCGCCACCGCCACCGCTCCCGTATGCATATCGTCCGCTTCCGCTTTGCGCGCAAGGGAAAAACGTCGCGCACGCGGTCACCGCCGCAAAGCGTAGGCGGAATAATGACGGTTAATGAAAATATGAAAGGCTAAACGCAACCGTGCACTACGTTGCTCGCGCTGCGGATCCGCGAGCATGATGTGCGCGACGTGAAGTGGCGAGAAAGCTGGAAATAACGGCGGCGATTAATCGCCGCGTCTAATGCGCTTTGATCAGTCCACTTTGTCATTCCTCTCTCCGTTTCTCTCTCCCTTTCTCTTCCTCTGCCATTTCGAGATATACGTAAAAATGGCCAGGTCGTTGAAGCTAGTCGAGGGCCATTTGCGCCACCGCTTCGTCGATATCGGGGGGTGGCGATATCGTCCATTTTACCGCGCTGAAAAATGAATTGGGTAATAAGCGATAAGAAATTTTTTCAGTAAAGGGTCTCTCTGACGAATTCACCCTCTTCATTTAATCCATGATATTACGCCTACACCCTCCCTGTATACACCCTCCCGGCCGAGTCAATCCGCTGGAGATATTCTACCGGAAGTCGAGCGACGACGCGAATAAACGTGCCACGTCGTCAAATTTGCTCGGCGTATCAAGGGCCGTCACGTGCGTCTCTCGTTTCCGCCTGCACCATTTTAACGTTTATGCGCACCGGCAAGATTTTGGCTCTGTTCAACGATCGTGACGCGCCTTTTGTAGTCACCAGGGGAAGTGACGTTTGCGCGAACCCTCATAATTAAGTGATGACTTATCGAGGAGGCGTTGGTTCGCCACTGCCACCGGCGAAGTTATCCCGACATCGCGACACCCCGTCGACGGAAGCCAAAACGAAGACAAAACGATGAAGCGCGGGAGTCCGCGGGGATGTAAAACCGAAAGAGAGCTGGGGGCGAAGCTCATTTCCCGTCCGCTGACGCTCGATGAATTTCGACGGCAAATTGTCGTGGCGACGATTTCAAGTTTCCCTTCCGGTCGTCCTCCGCGTCATGTCTTCCTGCAAAGGAACCACTCTGGGAAACTCAATTACGCGCGATCGAACCCCAGATATTTTGTACGCGCGACCGCGACAATCTCGATAATATTCACCACGTCTGTTACGGTTTTCTCTCAGTCAGTTGAGGACCACGATATAAATACTCGTTTATCTCCTTTTCTTTCTCGCCATCTTAATGACGTTTAGTCTCCCTTGTTCCTCGTCATCTCTCGCGAGCCGTTGTTTCCACGGACGAACTTCTGATTTTATTGGTACGAGGGGGTTGCGTGGCCGGGAGGGAAGGCCGCGAAGCGAAGGAAACCGGAGATTGTCGCGCAAATGAATTTGAAGTATTGCCATTCTGCATTCTCTCCACCTGTCTCCGGCGCTCGCTGCTCTTTCCGACTTTCCATTATCTTACCTCGGTTTCTCTCCTTCGTTCGCGCCGAATAGCCCACAGGTACGATCTTTTTCCATCCCCTCGTCGTGCGGTTTCCTCTTTCGCGTCTCTTTTTACCGTCCCGTCCCGCGATCTCGTTTCCGCTCGTCTTCCGCGAGCGGCTGAATCGATACCCATTCGGCCTTGTACGAATTCGCTTGGTACGCCGATAAGTCGTTGCAAATGAATCAAGAATCGCAATAAGGCCACTAACGGTAATATTATCTTTTGCCAATCGCACGATTCATTTCGCGAAACTGGTGACATCCGCGTAGCAACGAACAAAAGTACGTTTCGCGTTCTATTCATGAGACTCGCGACAAAAAATTATGAGACTAGTTCGAAAACACATTTAGGATGTTTAATTAGAGTGCTAATTAATTAGAGAGCTGATTAATTTCCAAGCACTCGTCTCGCTGCAGGAAGAATCGCATTGACCGTTTTTCCGTTCTCAAAACAGCTGAACTCTCGTTCCTCTCGCGTATCAAGGGCCCTTCCGCTGCTTCAGGCCGAGTACAATAATATTGTCACTGAGTTAAGTCATCTCGCAGTCGTCGCAAAGAATTCCCATTAAAGGATTTCAAAGGATAAGGCTGCCGGGGAGGAGGGAAGATTCCGGTCCCAAAGCTCCAGGTTAAATTATCGTCCGGGTGTGTTTGTTCCATTTTCTGCACCGCGGCACCGCCGCGCCGGGCTGAAAGGAGCGCAGCCTTTTGACCCGAATACCGAGAAGGAGCGGCGCTCTTCAGCCGCATATAATGTCGCTAAATAAGGAGCACTAAACGGGTTATCCCGTCACGTCGCGATTAAGTCGGGCGATGCGATTTATAACGATTATCGGGGAGCCGGAATGCACTGCGCCGGTTTCGCGGGAAATTTCGTTCGGTGAACGTCGAAGGAAAACGACGACGAGCGAAATACGAGATTACGTTTATAAGTTAAAACGAAATTTCCTCCCCTGAGTCCGCCACCTAGCCGCCTCGCCTGGAGACTTTCCCCGTTCGTTATTACGGCCGGCCGGGCCAATAAAACTAATCGCACTCTTTAATTATCGTAATCCCGGGACATTATTCCGCGCTGTTAAGCCCGACACTAATCATCCGACGTGGAGCGATTCCGCTTATCCGCCGTGGGCAGGAAACGCACGCTCTTTTCCTCTTTCTTTTTCTCGCAGTGGAGCAGACTCACCGAATGACCAGCCGGCGGGAAACGACCACAAGTTGGTTACTTTGTCGGTGCTCGCGTAGGACGATATGATATACCTTGTCGTTTTCTTTTAATAAAGTCGCGAGCAATCGGTTTTTAATTAATGCAGAAAGAAAACATGCATAAACATAGGAGGAGAGAGGGAAATGTATATTTTATGTATGATAATATTTCCATATAGCGAGAAGGGATGACTCGCGAATAATCCAGCAATATTCTTCATCGTCGTTTACATCGTTGCATCCATCGATGCCTCATGGCGTTCGATTTCTTCGCATCAAAGCTCGCGGTTATTCCGCGATTCCGTAGATCGCGAAGCGCATCTAGCTGCCTGCGAAAAGAAAAGAGAAGAGAAAGAAAGGAAGAGAGAGAAAGAGAAAGAGCAAGAGAGGAGAAATTAAAGTTAAGGGCAAACAGGCTGCGGAAGCGGGAGAAAGCGAGGTCGAGCCGCGCGCCCGAACCCCTTTTAAAACGCTCCCCGTGGTGAAATAAATTGGCGCCGGTGTGTTTACACGTTAGGGCGAAATTAAAATTCCTGAAGTGTTGCGAGGTAGCTGCCGCGTGCTAGCAAGAGGTGGAAGAGCGACTAGCCGCGAGAGGGATGGAACGGAGACAGGGAAAGAGAGATAGAAAGAAAGAGAGAGAAAAGTGCGAAAGAAAGAGAGAAAGCGAGAGAGGAAGAGAGCAGGAGGGATGCCGGGGTGTCGACGGTCGGATGCCCGAAGGAGAGAGATGTGTTTAATTAATGACCGGACTAATTAAAAGCCCAAAGAAAAATACACTCGCGCGCGCGATCCGGGAGCGGTGGGATAAGGGCTGCTGGCCGCGCTAAAACACTCGTTCGGCGTTAATGCACAAAAGCGTCGTGCGACACGACGAGACGACGGTGACGGCGATGGAGGAGACGGAAACGAGTCGGCTAATAAGTTCACCTCGTTTCAATTATCTCGCCACCCAAGCTACCTCGACCCCGTCTGTATGATATTCTGCAAAGTGTATGAATCCCCTCGAAGAAGTGTCGACAAATTTACCGGAGCGTCGCCTGAGCGAGCGAAGAGATTTCACTGAAGAAGCTCACAGAGCGATTATTGATAATAAATAGAATAAAATCGCGGAATAGAATTGACAAAAACCGAGGGAAGATGTTTATTGCGAATTTATGCGTTCGCTCGTATCGGATCCCATATGCATTTCTCAGATTTGAAGACTGCTCCGTCTCACGCTAGATTTCCTCGTATCGATCGAGAGCTCTATCGAGGGTAGTTCGCGTGTGCGCACCGTTCTATCACCCGCCTCGCTATACTACCCCCGGTGTAATGATCATACTACGGTTTACCGATGAGCAAACGAACGCATCCTGTTAATGTATGAATCTTGCAGGAAGCAAACGCGGCTTCCCAGATACAAACACGTGTACCCACGCGTGTGCCTCACATCGTTGAATGTACACATACTAGCGCGTGCTAAGGTGCAATAGAGCTCTAATTAAATAATTAATTGCTAATGAGAGAGAGAGAGAGAGAGAGAGATCGTCTACACGTGTGTCGGAATTCTGAACATACATGCGCCCTTCTTACTGGAACGAGCGCACGTACTGCGCTACGTGTGCAAGATACCCTCTGATCTATTGAGCTGCACTCGACCACGCGAGATTATTATTTCAACAATAAGCACCGCTCGGTATTTAATTATTTCCCGCGCAATAACGCAAACGTGAATTCGCGAAAAATACGAGTCTGCGAATAGCTGCGGCCGCGATGGCGTCATCGGAATCCGGAACTCAATTTATCGAGAGGAGACAGTAAGCTCACAAAACAAAGTCCATGCGAGTATCGATGCCATCAGAGATAATCCCGATACCGTTGGGGAAACTCCTGCGGGAGACGCGATACATCGGGATAACGAAAAAAAGGCAGAAAAAAATATATAAAGCCTCCTCTCGACGACACGCGGGACTCCGCGTTACGAATGTGCGTGACGCGACGGCGCTGTAAATAACGACACGTTACTAATTTAGATTTCTGTCAAAGATAAAACCGTCCTGCCGGGCATTCGTCACAACGCTCGCCGCTCGATTGCATTTCGATACGGCTCGATTCGCGTTTGATCGCGTCTAACATTAAAAATTTATAATGCACGTGCGGAATGCATGAAAGCGCGGGTAAACAGCGCAATTGCGACAACGGAATTGTTGCTAGCACAAAGATATTCATCTAAGAAAGATTGAAATAAAAGCAATCATGAAGCAATAAAAAAGCTATTAGAAGCAGAATTAGAAGGCGTTGCCTTGCCTAATGATTTCCTCATTTATTTATTTCTGTGCATATGTCACATGGCAATTAAAGCGCTTCATCGCACATTAAAGCTCACGCAGCTCTTTACACGTCCATAAATAATATTCAACAGAGTTGTCAGGCATAACATTATGTTCTTGATATGGAAATCAGTTTTATGCAAATCGCAACAATATGTAATATTCATTTCTCATTTTTTCATCGTTTCTACGTCCACCTCCACGTCCATTCGTTTGACACGTTGTTGCAGGCTCGATGATGCCAGCGAGGTGTATTTCGTGTGCGTCCGATAATCCACATCCCATGGAAGGTTTACGTATCGCTGACGTAAGCCTCGCGAATCCAATCGCGGAAATGACTGATGGAGGTGAATCCGACGTACGAGTTGTAATCGCAACTGCCTCCTTTCACCGGGCTCACGCTGACGATACCGCGAAGATACCAGAGGCCGTTCTTCTCGAAGCTAAGGCCGCCGCCGCTGTCGCCTTCGCAAACGCTGGAACCTGATAATCGCGCAATTATCTCTCAATTACAATTGATTGTGAAACGCGATGAGAGAAACGCATACTTCCTCGTAATTATGACCATGTGAGATCTGGCCAACTGCAATCATTACCATGATCAATGACATAATCGATTACTGGCTGATGCATCGTATATTACGATGTTTTCCCGTTTCGCATGAGCGACGCGAAATAAATCGCGACTATTCGTGCGCTCGTTCAAGACTCACCGTTCAAGTGCCCGGCGCAGAACTTGTCGGACGTGATGAATCCTCGGAAATCGAAGGGGACAGCGGACAAACACTGCTGGTATGGCACGAACGGCATGGCAATTTCCTGTAAGCTCGTAGTGGATTCTCCTTTGATGTCCTTACCCCAACCGACCACCTGAAATCATGAAGAGGAAGAGTGGCAATCTCACGTGTCCACTTTACGTTTTCTTCTCGTGCTCCGTTCCACCTGCTTCAAGTTAGAAAAATTAGACGATCCACTCGAGCGGAGGACGATCCACCCGCTTCGGGAACGTGCGCGCGTGTATGCGCAATTAACACGAACACGATGTAACGCGTAGTCCCAGACGCGCGGTCAAAGTTTAGCTCGGAATCGTTAATGCAGTTTGCAACTATTAGTTCCCCGGACGTGTACTTTCGCCGGACGCTAAGCCCGCATCCGCGCAATTAATTAAACTGCGCTCTAAGGCGGCCAATTTAGTCGCTTCCCGCGATTGATACTACGGCTCGGACGCGTTACCTTGCCGGCCTGGCCCGTTTGCAGCTGCTCCCGCTCGTACAAGTTGTCCCAATCCATGCAGACGGGCCTCACGAGGGTGGTCAGCTCGAACGGCGTCTTCAGCTTCAACAGAGCGATGTCTTCGGCGAAATTACCCCTCGCCCCCATGTACCGTCCGCCCAATCGAATGCTGTCCACCATGGACTTTTGGGTGTATTCCTCTTTGGTGTCCCAGTCACGATAATGCTTGCCGGCAGCCACGGCGTAATCTGACGCATCCTTAGGCTTGTTATAGACCTCGTCATAGAAGCAGTGGGCCGCTGCGAACGTACGTCAACGTCACGCATGAAGAGAATTGGATAATAAGAATGAGAAATAAAGAAGTGTGGATAATTAGCTAGTGCACTCGTGATGATTCACCTGACACGACGAGATTGTTGCTGATGAGAGTGCCGCCGCATATCTGCTCGTATTGGTTCATGCGTTTCTTGCCGTAAATGCCCACGTGCCAGGGAAAAGCCCCCACTTTGGCCTGGAATCCGTTCACGACCAAAGTGTTGCCGTGCGCGATGGATGTGCCGCACTCTAATTAAATAGAACGTCGTTTGAGATTTTCGTGATGATTCCGACGTGACATTACGCAAGTCGGTGAATCACGAGTCGGAAAATACAGGAATCCTATTATCGTGGATGACCATTATCAGAGAAAAAAAGATTAAATGGAAAACTTAGAAAGCAATCTAGAAGCGACATCAAGTACGTGAAGCGCGAAAGATGTTGGATTCATCCATCGTGTTTTCCGTTGGATTCATCTTTTTGCGTATTTTCCGCCTGATCTCGGAAGCATGAAAATGACAGCTGTGTTCACCTGGCAGGCAGCGAAAAACGCGCTGGTCCCATAAACCATCCTCGAGACACGTGATCTCTCTGTAAGCCGGATCGTTCGTTAAAGGTAATTTATAAGATGATTTACAGGCGAGCGCAGCCCGTGTACCGGGCAGAACACGCTCGCTACAGGACGCCGTTTCTCCCTGGTAGCTGCAGGTGATGTCTACGGTGGTGCTGTTCAGCGGCGGGCATACTTCTACGAAGAGACAAACATCGGAGACGGTAAACGACATAAATTTCATCGCAGGCAAGAAGAATGTTGGCTCTTCCCGTAAGAAGACGCTCACTCTGATAATTAAATGATAATATTAATTAACTCTCGACGGGAACGTGACATAATTGAATCGTCCAGGGCATCTTGAAAGATAAATACCGTAAAGGACTCACTGTGGCACGAAGGCGGCTCGTACCATTCGTTGTTGACACAAACAGAAATGGTGTTTCCGCTCAGCACGTAATTATCTTTACAACTATAAGTAAGGATGCTGTTTAGGGGTACCGTGTCACCGGGACGTTTCGTGCAGTGTCTGCTTTCGCAGCCTCTCAATTGGTAGTGTCCACCTTCTGGCGGTTCAGGCAGTACACAGCCGTTCTCCTGATTCCGGTTCCTGCAATTCCACGAAATCGTTTAAATCCGGGATTTACCGAGTAATAAAAGAGCGAGGAGAACTGTGTATCAAGAAAAAAGAATGAATAAAGTGCGAGTCAAGTTTCTGGTCATTAGCGGATTCACTCACACAGGCGCAACGCCTGTGTGCATAGTTGGAATTAAACAAGACGTGTGATAAATGTTTGGCTTACGCAAAGCAAAGTTCTTCGTCGCTGGAATCCCGACAATCGGCTTTATTATCGCATCTGGCGCTTTGTGGCACGCATTCGTTGTTGCGGCAGCGAAATTCTCCGTCTCTGTTAGAGATAATAATTAATTAAAATCCTCACTCAATCAAGCGTGAACATAAAGTATATCTTCTCGCTCGAGATTGCATGAATCTTAAAGTTACATTTAATATTAATTATTTAATATATGTTTTAGTATTAACTAGTATAACACAGGCGCGCGCTATTTTATTTTTCAATATTAATAATGTTTTCGACTAATAATATTCATCTATTATTTATTATATGCACAATTATCACACTCTACCAAATTGTTAACCTCCACGCAAAGACATTTAACACGGTTTTTTTAAGAGTGGATTTGGCATATTGCGAAGAGTTTTCGACGATTGAAAATCCTTTAGATTTATGCCCGGTTTCTTCATACTTCTCAATAGCTATCTTCCAGATAACTAAAAATTTCTTTTCTTCATTGAAACCTCTGATTACGTATTTAACGGATAGCTATTCTTTATACTACTCACTTTTGACACAAAGTGTCTAGAATGTTATTATTTATAAATTACCATATTCTGTCAAGTTACAAAGGTGAAGAAAACTGATTCTACGAGATATCTTTTGGATAAAGTTATCGAGAGGTGAAGAAATTGGGCTTTAGAAATGAAAAAGTTCTATCCATTAAAATTTTTTTCCTTTTCCGAGGAGTTCTGTGCTATTTATATTGTTATTTGGCATATTGCCTAGAGTCCTCGATGATTTAAAATTCGTTAAAACAATAAATGAAAAAAAGAACTGCTACATATGTTAGCTAATTTTGATCGAAGAAACATTTATTTAATAAATGAAAAAGTTCTACCCTTAGAAATTTTTTCTTTTTCCGAGCAGTTCTGAGTTGTTGATATCATTATTTTTTATATTGCCTAGAGTTCTCTGCTATTGAAAATACTGTAAACTCAGAAATGAAAAAGTGCTAGCCCTAAGAAATTTTACATTTAATAGTAATTATTTAATATATGTTTCAGTATTAATATTACATTTAATTATTTTTATTATTATAATAATTTACTGAGAGAGAGAGAGAGAGAGAGAGAGAGAGAGAAAGAGGGAGAACTTTTTGAGAAAATAAAACGTGCCTGCACTGTCGATTCTGCGGGAATCTGTTCGAATCGGGCACGTAGCCGTCTGGACCAGCTGGACCTCTGTTATCGTTATCGTTACCGCTATTGTTGGGACGAGGCGTATGAATGGATTCTCTGTCTGGATCCGGAAGATTTTCACCTTCGGACGATATCTCGTCCACCTTGTTCCAGCCCGGAGGATGTTTACCATGTAATCCTGGGGGACTGCCGCCTGCTAATCCGGGAGGACCGCGACCACCTGGCGGCCCTTTGCCAGCAACTCCCCATTTATTATGACCCGGTGGATTGGCTCCACCCCGCTTGGATTGGCCCGGTGGACCATTCGCGGCTACCGGGTATCGATCAGAAGAGGAATAGAAAGTCCACGAATCATCATGCGCGAATACTGAAAAGATGCAATTTTTACATATAGTAAATATAAATTTCACTGATGTTCGCTGATTCTTTATCGCAAGATTCTTCGAGCAACGTCATATTAAAATTCTGCATCGCCCGTAATCAGACGTGAGCACGAGCGAACAACACCTGATCCAGTGGAAAAATCTGATAATCCGGTTATATCTCTAGGTAAAAAAAACATGCGCGTGCGGGGAGAGAGGAACGAACATCACAGGCGCCTCGAGGCCGGTTTCGTTATGCACGGGCAGCCCGTGCACCATCGCAACGATCCTTGAAAACAGCAAAAACTACTCAACCTAGACTCATTAACTATATATTCAACCGTCCAGCTTAGACTAGAATTACCGATTTAGTTTGTCGATTCTACCTCGACTTTAAGAGCGAATAAACAAGAAAATTGCTGCTAAGAAAATCACTGTTCAAAGGAGGCATCTCCCAACTCGAAGCACAGCTCGCAATTATGTGTTCACAATTAATAGTCCGGATTTTACAGTGATTCACTGTCGCCCACGCGAAAAATCCATGCCAGTCTCATCATTTTCATCCAAGAGAGATTCTTTGGACGATCGAACGATCAAAACACATGGATCAAAACCATGGAAACCATCCGATTAAATCGTATCGCTGCGTGGAACCAGTGGCCGTTCCTCGCACGGAACCTCGCGACGCGCAATCTACACATCCGATAGCTGGATTCTGAACGTTATGAAAGTTACTCACGCGACGGCAGTAAAACCAGCAACGAGAGAGCCACTGAGAGTGCGACTGTGCGAGCGCTCATAACTGGAGACGCACCGCCGACATGGCTCATAGTCGACGAGGAACTGACCGTGGGCATTCAAGCCGGATCCAATCGACATCCGGAACGCCCCACGATAACCCACAGATTATTTCGCGAACGGAATCGCGCCAGGAAAAAGACTCTGTGGATGACACCTTGTCGGATTGATGCGAGCAACACACTCGTGGAAAAACGTTCTCCTCACCTTGGATACGATGTTGAAACGAGATACTTAACGGACAATCAAAAGATTATTCTATACGTTTCACATACAAGTAGAAAGCATTTCGATATTTCAACGCTAACGTTAAGTAATAATTAATGGACTGCTTTTTTTCCTCTTCTGCATTTTATTATATCTGCTCGCGTTGATATCTGCGGTAATTTTCTATCTCGGTGTTCTATCTTTTTCGAAAAGCACAATTGCGCTTGGTCCGCTCGCGTTTTACAGCTCACCTTGTATACTCAGCTCGTCATAAAAGCCAGTTACCGCACTGAAAGTTGGCAAGTTTTGCACATATATTTTCGCGTTATATCGCATCGCCCTGCGAGATAAGAGAGAGAGCCGATGAATTCAAGTATAACTATGGCTGCGAAGCAATAATCACGAATATGAACGCCCTGCTCCAGAAACACCAGGCCAGACACGTGTACAGAGTCCCGGAAGGACTGAGCGAGCTGTGCTCCGACATCGCACGCGAGGTTCGTCCTATGAAATCGTTATTTGACTTTACCCTCCGGTTTCCTCGTCACGTCAAAGGACGATTAAATTATTATCTGATCCGTGAAGGTTCTGCGCTCGCAACCGAGGAACATTTATTGCTTCGTCGCAGATTACGTAGAAGCGCTCTTGATGACACGGGAGAACGCGAAAGGTATCAGCATCTGTCGTTTGCAATCTCTCTGTCGCGATATCATCGAACGTCTTACGATGTCAATTGCAATTTGCGTGCGTGTACGGTAACGCCGCTCGATAGCCCATAAATGATTTTATGTAAATCCTAGGATTGCGGAAAATGATTAAGCTGCTTGCGCGTGCACGCGAGCTGTGATCGCGTGAACGGCTACAATCGCGCGGCGTTACGGATCACGTCTTTAATCCACCGTTTAATCGTGGAAATCGCATCTCAGTCGCGGTGAGAGTCGTAAACAATATCCTGCTGGGAAGCCAAGCGATCGTGGGCATACTTCACCGCAGCGGCCTGAGTCTGGAGCAGATCATCTGCGCCGCGCCCAGGATTCAGGTATAGGATTTATCATCGCGTGCCGGACGGGGATCCGGCGCAGTTAAATAATATTTCAGGAGGTTTCCTCCGCTCTGTCGTTTTCCCTCCCTCTGCTTTTCCGTTCGCAGAAGGCATTCCGCGCGTACTTGGACGCGGTAGACACGCGAGCGGTACAGGTGTGCGAGGGTAATTACACGGTGAATTATGTAGTAAAACAATTTCGCGGTGGGTCGAGTAAGAGAGAAACTACTCCGTTTCAACCGCAGACGCAACCTGCGACGAAAAGTGCAAGGTATCCCTCCAGAGCATCCTGCAGGCGAGCGGAGTCTCGCTGGAACAGGCGGAGAAGGCCGCCACGATAATACAAGTGATTAATTACGTATCTATGTCATGCTACGGGTTCTGATGGACCTGTCGCGTTCCAAACGTGGAAAAATCAATTCGTCTTCGTTGTCGATCAGGCCGCTTTCCGCGGGCACTACGAAAGAATGTTGCTGAACGAGTCCCAGGGCTTGGTCCAGTGGCAACGAGCGGCGACGAGGACTCTTGAGATCCTGAGGAAGGCCGGAGCTACGCAGGCGAAAGCGTCAAGAGCCGCGATTTTGATACAAGTACGCTATATCGCTGCCGATATACTGCGTATTCGTTGTTACATCTTGATATTCATCGTATCTTGATGATTTTCGTCTCGCACAGGCTACTTATCGCGGCTACTACACGAGGAGGAATCTGAAAATGAAGATGAGTAAGCTTGCTCAATAGTGCTGTCTTTGGCGGTTTCGACACGTCGGGAACGCTTACGAAATCGTTCTCAATGGTTGTTTGTAGTGCAGGCTGCTACCGCGTATTCACCAGAGCAGAAAAAGGATGAAGTGGATGTGATAGAGCCAGAGGAGAAAAAGGATGAAGTGGACATGATAGAGCCAGAGGAGATTGTCCAAGCGGTGGCCTGGCTGGACACGATATACGAGGATTCAGGATTGACGCTGCCGAGAGCCCATGAAGCCGCTTCTATCATCCAAGTGAATAAATTGAGCAACGGAAATTACGGCATTTCATACCGTCATCGATAATTTGTGAAACAATTTCTTTTGCAAGACCGATAAACGGCCGAAATACGGCGATAATAATCAAGTAAACTTTTGCAGAAAGCTTACAAGCAATATCACCAGAAGAAGAGCGACAACGTGCCGCGGGAAGAATCGACCAAGTCGATGGTGGCGGGAGCGCTCATCAAAGATCTACACGAGAGGATCTTCGACGAGGTCATGAGGTGGGAGGAGATCCCCACAGAATTCGGAAATCGCGAGGACTTGACGAAGACCGCGGAGGAACTTCGGCGTGCCTTTAATGATCGGCTGACGCGCGCTCGTATGGCACAGGAAGGTGTCATGAGTTTTACAGCTTTTATAAAATGCATAATAGTCACTCTATTAGAAATATCGCAGTGATATAAATCATCAAAAATTTTCAATTTTTTTATAAAGAGAGCATGATTCCTTCAAAAAATGAAATTAAATCAATTATTTTATATTACATTAATTTATATTATTCAAATTAGTATAAAATGAGAAAGACAGAAAGAAAGAATCATGTTTTTCCGTTTATTATGCGTCCGAATGTGTAAACAGAATATGAGGAAGAGGACGAGGAGGAAGGAGCCGTTCGTTTGGAAGATCCCAACGAATCGAGACCGATAAACGACGCTACGTACTTGGACAATGTGACGAAGGATCAGGAGGAAGGTCGAGGGATCGAGGTGGAACCGGGACGTGACGAAGGAACAACTGCGTACGTGCGGGATTAGAAAGGGTGAACTCTTTCCGCGGAGGAGAGGAGCGGCGCGGATACGGCGGAACTCTTCCTAGAGGCGATCCTTCCCGGACGAGCCAATTAACAACGCGGAAGTTGCGGGCAGACAGTGCGAAAGAAGAAACGAGACGGCGGGGTGCACAAAGGGTGCAGCAAACGAAAAACTGTCTCTGGAGGGCAGTGGTCGCCGAACTCGCCGGAGACAACCGCGGCGGCGGTGGTTTTTAACGCACGTGCTTACATCCGATAATTCCGTTAACGTGGTGGCCCTTTTACAGTTTTAACATTTCCCTGGATGGAAAGTGGTGCACCTCCTTCACCTTCTCTCCAGCACGCGTGTTATAAGCGCGAAACGAGCTAGAACTGTGTGTCCGCCCGTGTAACGACGTTAATTTCATTCGAGCGATGCGAGTTAAAACCGCTTGCTTCACGGACTCGGCCAAATTTGATTTGCATAATTTTTATTCTCGAGCGTTTAGCATTTTAATACTCAGCTACATTATTTCGCGTCTCGGTACGGCGGGCAGGTACCATCCCGTGAAAGAGGATTCAATTGTCGGAATGCGGAACGCAACAGAAAGCGCAACAATTTTGCTGGAGTTTTCTCGCGCGCCGCCCGTGTGCGCGCAGCATTGCCGCTCCAATAAAGAATCAGATTAAGAGGCAAAAGTTGAGATGAATTTTAATTTCACCCCAATTCCAGCAATTTTGCGCGCGCGAACGTTAACGTCGGGAATAACTGGAAGACGGAAAAATTGATGTCGAAAAAGACCGTGTAAAGAACCGCGACGTGTTTACGAAACGGAATTGAATCAGAAGGTACGTCCACAAGGCGCTCGACTTGAGCAGCAGCGGGTCCCGTTCAAAGGGCACTTGAATTGGTCGTATTCACCCTCCGGCGGAGCCTGTCGACATCCACGATCTCTGCACGCCCTCGCGGTGTCGCAACCCTCGCAATGTCTAACGCGGCAAACGTGTTTGACGCTCGCAGATTCCTCGTGCGGAACCGCGTTCGCGTTTCCGCGCGGCGATTCTCGCGGCTGATCGATGGCCTCCGAAGTCTGCGATTTGTTCTGCGACTTGTCCTTACAGTTGTCCTTCGCGCATCTTTTAGCGCGACTTTTCCTGCTGGTTTTGTATTTTTCCGCGAGGATGCACATGGAGTCCTTGTGATTGATAACGGCCACATCGTCGTCGTCCTCTTCATTGTCGTCGCCGTCGTCGTTGCCGACGTTCTCCTCCTCGTTGTCGTCATCGTTGTCGCTCTCGTCGCGCACGAGCTCATCGTTCTCCTCACAAGCGACGGATATTATTCCGGGGTAGTTCTTGGAGCTGCACTGCCGCGCGTACAATCGACCATCCTCGCCTCGCATCTGTTCCCGCCAGCTTTTGTGCTGAGCTTTCCCGCCGGAGATCCCGTACGACGTCTCGCATCTGCAATACGCGACGCGTGCGATACGAGAAGTGTGAATTAAACAGAGATTGCGGTCGCGGTATTATCAGATTTTACCCTCTCGCTTGCACCTCATTCCTTGCGAGTCATTTTCCGAAATGCTTCGCACAAAATCTGAAGGCGCGTAATGATCGTTTTTCTCATTTTGAATAAAATATTATTTTAATATTACTTAATACTTTGTACATTCATTTAAAGTCAACTTAAATTTATTAAATAATGTTAAAAAAATACGATTTAATATATATAGTATTCTAATATTTAAACAAATTTCTTAATATTGATTTTATTATAATATAAATTCATTTCTACTAACTCGTTTGCGTTCACAAAGGAGTCATCGCGCTGCTGACAGCAGCAATGCCAGTGAAAGCAATCACGATGATGATCATGGTGATGATGACAGCTATCGCATGACGGTCTCAACAGATCTACGGAGGACTCCTGATATTGACACTCGCAATGGTATCGGCAGGTCGAATCCGCGGTTTTCTGACAATGCTTCCTTGAAGCATCCAGCTTCGTCCAGTCCTCAATAATCGGACCGTGTGTATCACCAGAAACGACGTCTTCCTCTGTGTTATCATCAAAATCGACGGATGTTTCGTTCAACGCAAACTCCTTGCTTCTGTCCCCCGAAGAATCACCACACGCGATCTTGTCATTTCTCTCGCGAGGCGCGTAATCGTGCAGCAGCTTTGTCACGTCCAAGCTCGGACACGGCTTTGACGAGCAACGCGCTTTACGATGATAACAGAATGTCGCATAAACAGATTGCGGAATGCATCCTGCTTTAACAGCTTCACCGTTCACCGTTCTCGATGTTACATCACACCTGAAGAAGAAGGGCAATTTTAAAATTCCACTAAAAAGAGCGCAGCACATTGCGCTCGTCTTTTTCATCGCGCAACCGGTCTCGCGGCGGTCGAGCAATTAATCGTAAAATTTTATGACACCAACGCGGTGAAAGAGTAGCGATCATCATCAGCTCATTTGCTGAGTGTGCGGGAACTCGCAGAGAAATAAAGGAAGCAGCATTTCCGGCAATCGAGAAGTCGCGAATGCAAGAGCGAACCTGTCCCGCTCGGCCGGTTTAGCGAACTCATTTTTGCGATCGGCACTCGACGCTATCACAGACTGGTCGCACTCTCGGCCTGGCGCGACATCGACTGTGTCTCCGCCGCTGCAATCGTTCCGCAACTCCGAAATGTCTTCAGCAACGTTCCTGGTCCGGCAGCAACTGCAGCCGATCGAGCCCTCCTCGCTGCAGGAGCGATCGTGATCGCGGCACCGCACGCTCGCCGGACAGATGTGATCAGATCGGGAGCTGTATGCGCGTCTCACCAGCGAGGCGCTCGATCTCGCTTGATTAATGGGCCCTTCGCGGGTCGTCGTGGTTTCCGCCTGGAAAGGCGCATCCGTCAGAGACACGTTAACAAATCGCCCTTGGTGCGTCACATTGACATGCAGTCGCGGATGCGAGTCACGAGCACGCGGTTCCAGTCTATGTACTAGGCATTAGACAATTTATTATATGTGAACCGGACGTAGAAAGGATCGTTAGTAAAAAAGAATAGTGAAGCGTAAGAATTGCAAGATGACAACGCAAGAAGAGATTCGATACTCTCGGATCTTCCTCGTTACTTTTGCTGTTACGCGGTCATGCCTTTGCTGGAGAGCTGCCTTCTTTTGCGGGCGATTCTCTTGGGTTCCCCTTGGCGCGTTCGAGTGCGCTATCCAGGCCGAAATTCTTCGGAAATTTGCGACGGGCACGTCGGAAAGCGATCGCCGCCGCTACAAGCTGATGAGACGACGACGGACAAAGCGACATTACTGAAAAGCGATTATGGCTCGCGCTGCGAGCATCCCTCTGATGTGGTAACCGCTTCGGGAGACGGGGATCCTGGAAATTCGACCAGCTGAGGTGCGCAAATGTGCCTCTCGTCACTGCTCCGTTGCCCAACGAAGCGCAAAATATTTCGTACACGGAAGGTTACTGTGATCAATCGATACTCTGCAATCGACGCGTGTAATTTGTCAATTCGCGCACGGCATCATGCGATCGCGTTACCTCTATCCGTGACTTGATTCAACAATCGCATCGAACTTTAGCACGAACTTGCAGAGCACTTGCGAGATCATATTATATCTTCAAGAATTTTTTGTATCAACATGTTTTAAGCATGTTTTAATTAAGTACAATCTTTCAAGCAAAGCTATATATAATATAACTAACAAAATGTATCACCAAAGATCTGATAGCATCCCATCATTCTGTTCCGAAAATTCAAACTTTGATCTAGCCTTTATCATCTCACCGGAAATTATCACAACAGCAGTGCTTTAACGTCGCGAATGAGGATTAACCCGCAATAAGGACTCGTTTCTGGTCTTTCGCTTTCGGGGAAGGACTTCGCCGCAATGGCGCATAACACGCTTCGCTACCCGGCGAATCGAGCCACCCCGAAGCATCGGATAGCGGCAGCGGAGAATCCGACGAGAGCCGCGAGTTTTCCGACGTAACAGCTGGCGGATCGTCAGATCCGGATAACGAGCGAGTCCTGCGGGGCCGGCGGCGGCTTTATCGAATTTGTATCGAGCGGAATTTCGCTGCTCCGCTGCGCACCCCTCGTCTCGTCATCGTCCTGAAACACGGATGCCTCGGTTGAGGATTTGATCCGCCGCTCCTCGCTTCCCGCACCCGCGCCGACCCGGCGGCGTTTAACGGGGCTAATTGCGACGATTGCTCGCCCTGCAAATGGAAACGGTGCGGTTTTACCGCTGTTTGCCGGTGCCGAAAAACGCCGGCCGATTTCGTTTCGCACGCGCGCGGGGCAGAGGATCGTCGATATTCAGCCTGCCTCGTTCAATTGGCAATAACGATTTATTATTGGTTCTTGCATAAAAAAATCGCATATATCGCGCAATACATGTACATGCCTATCTAGTCTAGAAGTACATAATGGAAAGATGATACACGTTTTCGTTGGGAGGAAAGATGAGACAATGTAATGTGATTATTACTCGCGTGCGAATACGAAACAGGTGGTCATCGGTGAGTGCGCGATGACGGAACTATCCGACCGAAGTAATAACGCTGTTATCTTTCTCGGCGATTACGTGTACGTATCTACTGCACTGTACAAGTCACGCTCGCTGCGTATCAAGAACGAGGCGCGCAATTAAGTAACTGATCGCGCCGAGTTGGAGTTTATTTTCATTATGTAATCACGCGCTTAGCACTTCTCTTTGTCCTATAGTATACGCGATTCGAATATATTGTACAATATATAAATATTTTTCAAAACATGTACATATTTTTACATAGTCGATAATTTGTCTCGTCGAGAAAGAGATTGTTCAATCGTAACAGCTACATTAAGAGGATCATTATAGTACAAATAGATCATTAAATCGTAATAATTTAAGGAACAATCAAGCGCAGATGCGTAACGTGATTTCGAATCGCTGCTCGTATCACACGTGGCTTCATCATTGTCACATTATTGCGCTTTCGTTGAACGCCGGAAACTGCGTCGCATCCGATAAGTCCGCATTTTTGACGATCGCCGTCAAGGTACCGGAACAAGGAGCACCGCTGCGGCTTCGCAGCTTTCTCAGTTCATCCACGGTGGACAGGACGTTGGCGGCTGATATGTCTGCGAGATTGGCACCTGATAATGCTGCACCGCCTGCGGGGGGTGTTGCGGCCGCGGCTGCTGGTGATGCGGCGGCGGCGGTGGCGGCGGATTGCAGATGGACTGCATCAGCGGATGCGCGTTGTAGGGCGGCGGCTTCGTCGTGTACGGCGGCATCTGATTGTACTCGACACCCAATGATTGCTCCAACACGGCGTTTTGAGTTGGAGAACGGTTGCCGTCAACGGGACCTGAGGACACACGATTCATCCATATTATCATTCTTAAGCGACTTTGACTACGGCTTGGAACATTGCGTGTCGCAATTTGACGAATTACGGCAAACGTGTTTATAATCAAAAACCTGATATAAGTAATTGTAAAAGACTGAAGAAGAAGAAATATGTATCATATCTAAAACTGTTATTCATCAAAATAATTTAAGATTATTTAGAAGATATTATTAAGATTATTTAAAACTATTTAAGAATTATTCAAAAAATATAATATTTAATGGAATTTTAAAAAAATATTTGAAAATGCCAGATAGAGAAATATTTAATAATTAACAAGAATAATTAATAATTAATAAGTTATTAGTTAAGTACAGATATCATACGCGCGAGGATGATGAATAAGATTGCCTACCTCTCGGCCTGATCTGAGGTGGAGGCATGTTGATAGGAGGCAATCCAGGACAGACTGCTGGAGGTTCCCCGTCCCTCGGTATCGGTGGTGGTCTACCCCAAGGGACCCTCACAGGATGATGATTCTGCCACGGCGCCTGCGGCGAGGGCGGAGGCGGCAGGGGCGGTGGACCGTTTCCGACGTGGATATTCCCAGATTCCGCCATTACGTTCTGCTCATTTCCTACTCGCAAAATAGATCACGCGCTGCAGTTTATGCCACGGACATGGGGAATATTCATTTTTTTATGCATACAATCGTGTACAATGCCGTATCGCGTAGGCCCGACATACCTGAAGCTAATCCACTGGCTTTCTGGTCCAAGTTCCTTTTTTCACCTAAACGATTAAGAGGAATGATATGAAGAGAAAGATACGACATGTATTCTTAAGTATGCACGCATAACGTAATGTCGCATTTAACATGGTGGATTACGCGATGGAATATTGTAGTAACATAACAAACTGAAAAGTTCATTATGTTCAACGGAACGTAATTGATATCTCGACGATTCCAACCCGTGACCGTGAACGCAAAATACAAAAGCGAACGAGTCTTCTAAATTTAGATGCAAATCTAATTGCAAGGCAATTAATGTCACATCCGCATTACGAGAGGACTGCCGCCGGTTTTCATCTGCTGCTTGTAAGACATCACTGTAGCAACAATAATAATAAGGAGAAATTTAGTCCTCTAAACTCGGGTCTAATCTCATGAGATTAGACTTGGATAGTAATTGGGACAATATGTCATGCCGTTAACCATTGCCAAATTAGCGGAGCATTTTAGCGATTGCTACTAGAGTCTGAAAGCAAGCAACGCAATTTTTCAATCTCGTATCGTATATCGGATAGTTATCGGTTTCACTAGGAATTTGAAGCTTCTTATCAGTTATATACATATATCCTATCTGCAAAGTAAATTCTTATTCGTTAAAACTACATTCTTCAGATCTCTCTTCTCGCACTTTCCATTATGCAACTGCTCAGGCCTTCCACTGCAACAAAAAACACGATACGATAAACTGTTATCATTCGATGGCAAATTATCGTTTTCGTATTTTGTTTAAATGCAATGGTCATCTGTATCCTTCCTGGGCAGTACAATCGGACGGCGACGCGTTTTTACCTGAGGAATACAAAGGTCCAAGATACACGGAGAACGAACTTAAAGGTAGTAATATTTTAAAAATATACATATGTGTGAGAAAAGACAGGTCTTGTATAACAGAATCCTAATAACAGTAAGCATGGTTAAATGCCAGACAAAGAAACACTGAAATGGAAAATCGCAGGTTACACTTGCATCTGAAAACGCAGATTTATTGAATAAAAAAGGCACTATATATGGAAAAAAAGCATTGAAATTAATATACTTGGGACACACACGCACGTATCATCGCGATTGTACATATGTATGTAACACGTGCAGTGCGCAGAGTTTTTGGTCTGGTCTAAAATAATAATAATAAAAAATCTTTGAGGATAACCACGTATCAAAAGCGTTCTATGTGATGAGATCGCAATAATCCAAGATTACGTTATGCCGGACGTCCGTCTCCGCAGATATCCCCTCAACAAATCACAAAAAGCAATTCGCTAATAATAAGATGTAAATCAAAAGATCAAGAAAAGTTTATATATATAATATATATACACACACATATATATTATATATATATATACACACACACAAACATATATTATATATATGTATGTATGTAAAATTATGCTTACCAGAAAATGTTATTTACATTAATAGTATACTACAGTCTAAGAGTATTAAGAAAACAATGCTGGACACCTGTACTTTTAAAGATTTAATTATTCTCCTGATTATATATTACACATTATATTTCTAGACATTACATTTCTACATGTAGATTATTAACAAAGAAGTATGAATCGCCAGCAAGAAAATTGTATTCGGGAAGGAATTCGAATTACGCGATCAGAGAACGTTCCTCGAGAATGCAATTTTTCCGCTGGCAATTTTTCGTATCTTCTCTATATACATATCACCACCTATTGTCCTATTTCCACAAGGTATCCAACACTTTTTCGCGCTAAATACTCTTAGTTACAGACCTGGATGTGGAGGTGGCATTAGCATCTTGTTTCGATCTCCATGTGGCACGCCCGCAGGTGTGGGTGACGGACCGTGCACGAGTTGCTGTTGTCGATCACCTTCTCTGCTTAAACAATGCAGGTGCGAATTATTAATTCCAAAGTAAACGGTTCATACTTTTCAAGCATTAAGACAAAAATCACCTGATGCACACCCTCGGATACTTCTGAAATATGGAAAATATCTGGTCTCGCCAGATACCATAGTTAATGATGTCGGAACTTACGTTACAACGTTCTTGGGAACGTAATCGTAATGTCGCGAGACATTACGACGTACGTTCAAATAATCGTTTTAGCCGCTGTTATAGCTGCAAAGTAGCAACTATGTACCGTGTCGCATTCCGCCTCTTTTGGCTCTTACCGCTTATACTAAGAGAACACATAATTAGTGATTCTGGCAAAAGCTGTACCTGATGATTCCGACGTCTTAGAGTCATGGATGGACATGAGGAAAATGCAAGTTTATTATTATCTTTACACTCCGTGCAAAGATAATAAAGTTGTTCCAAAATAAGCAAAGTACGATTGTACATAAGTCAAAGAAAGAAACGATGTTTTGTGAAAGAGCGAGATATATCCATGATTACAATTATCGAATATTGACGAATAACATGAGGAATTCAGACTTTCTACGAAATTAAAAACTGTTTGCAAACACGGGAAATTTAATATTTTATTTTGGAAAATAATCGATATGGATATATCTGGATCTTACAACCAATAAAGATCTTGTCTACAATTATTGATTTACAAGATTCAGGAATCGCAGTGATACATCTATGAATAAAAAAAAACTTATTGCAAAAAGTCTCATGTAGCATTTAGATTGTTATTTTTATACTTTTTAACATTATTGCAATGCCTCATAATACTAGAATAGACTTTCTATAAACAGGACGACAGAATGGCTTACATTTTCTTCATGTAATTCTACAATAATCTATGTATAAATTTGCGTTTGCTACAAGTGAAGCGTAAGCGATTTGAAGCATTCGTTTCTTTAACGATAATTTCTCTTCGACAAAATTCTCTCTAATTCTCGATTAAAATTCGACATCCACATTTACGCTACAGTAGCCTACGATTCTGGAAATTGTCAGTTCTTTTAGTAACACGAATTTTACGCTTGGTAGACCCTTCCAAACGTACATGCTCTTTTCCATTCATGGTCTACCAAGAGAGGTATCGCTAAACATGTGAAATTATTACCAAAGTTACACAGTAAATTATGTACTTCTTGTATCATGCAAGAATGGAATGTACATGATTTGTACAAGGAGTACATAACGTAACTTTATTAAATTTACATTAATACATATGTCGCAGCGTCTCTTGCGTATGCGTAAAAAGTAATTGTGCAATTGTCGACTTACCCTGTGCCGTGGCGTTGCGCAGGTAGCGGAGCGCATTGATACGGCGGCGGTGGTTCCTGCGATGCATATTCAAAGGGGATTTGCATGAATACCATATGCGAATGCCGTCCCATCGCGCACACTTTAACTTGGCACAACTCTACGGTACTTTACCTGACCTCCCTCAACGTCCGAGAATCTTCGCTTTACGCCGTGTGATTTCTGCTGCTCCGGCGAATCGGGCTTCTGATCGAACTGCTGATGCGGCGGCTGCATCGTATAATGCACCTGCGTCGGTATGTGGCCGTTCTGATATTGTATGTGCTGCGGATGATACTGTATCTGGGCTTGCGGGGGCGGAGGTACATTATGAAGAGGTATATTTTGCGGCGGCATTTGCATCTACGAGCAATTAAACACAAAATTAAGTGTCGTCCACGAGAACAACGAGAAGCAACGAGATGCCGGATGCACGTCATTGTTACCTGCAGCTGTCCCTGCGGCTGCGGCATCTGCTGCGGCGGCTGCTGCGCCTGATACAACCACGGCGCGGCATTCTGCGGCGGCGGTGGTTGCGTGGGTGGCGGCACGCTGGTCAGAATGTTCATCGAGTTCGGCATCTGGCCGATCGACGGCGGCGGCACGATCTGCGGTGGCGGTACTGGTTGCGGTAACGGTCCCTGCTCCACCGCTGGACCCTCCTGCTGATGCTGAATCTCGCTGCCAGGCGGGAGCGGCGGCTGCGCGTGATGCTGCGGCGACTGAGCGTTTGGCACTAGGAACGTCTGTGCGGACGGCGGCGGCGGCACCTGCAGATGGAACGGCGGCGGGTGGCCCTCGAACTGCGGCGGTATTATGTGCTGAGCAACTGCCTGCGACTGCTCGTGATTCTGCTGCAGCTGCGGCGGTACGATCGGCTCGCCGGGCTGCAGAACGAACTGCGTCTGCGACTGAGACGTGGGAGACGCTTGCACCTGCTGATACTGTATCTGATAGGTCTGCGGCACGGGCGGCGGCGGTTGATTCGGCGGAAAGTTGGGCGGCGGGAAGTGTAGGTGTAACAGGGGAGGCGGAGGCGGTTGCTGCGTAATATTCAGAGGCGCGGCTGCGGGCGGCGGTTGCTGCAGATTGACATTGACAGTCTCGATGATGCCCTGCGACGGCGTGGCGGGCCGTTGCACCGCACTCGGCTGCGTATACACGTAGGAGACCGCGCCGCTCGCTGGCGCGTTGCCGCTCGTCATGAAGCTAGGCTGCGCCGGGCCCTGCGGCGGTGGCTGGCTCATTACGTACATTTGCGCGACGGGCTGCGGCGACGACTGCGATCCCGGTTGAATACCTTGGATTTGCAACGGCTGACCGGGATGTATCTGGTACTGAACCTGACTAACTGTTGACGGCGGGCCGATCAATTGTACCTGTCCGACCGGCGGCGGCGGCATGAAGGTCTGTATCTCCTGCAAACAGAAGATATTCGTATTTGCGTTATAAGATTTCCTCGCGGGGTGATGTAAAACGCTTGATCAAAATTTCAGCCGCGTACCTGAGCTTGCGGAGGTGGAACTAACGGTCCAGAATGAGGCGGTATATGCACTCCCGGAGGAGGAACCGACACTCCAGGTCCCGGATTACCAGCCACAGTAGCTGTGAGAATTGTTGCGGGCAATGTTACAACATTACTTTGCGGATGTTGCATAATATCTGTTAAAAGTTCGAAGTTCGCTTGAGGAAAAAATATCAATTGCGCAATATCCAATTATAAGTGCACGATTCGTACGTACCTTGATGCTGTATCGTGACTACATTCGGCTGGCCTAAAGTACCGATGTTCATAGTTTGAAACTGGGCTGTAAATGGAAAAGAATTATTTTATTTATTGTATCATAAATAAGAAATTCTTTTAATTATAATATTTAATTATAAAATTATTATATTCGACATTTTAATAAACGTACTTTGCGGTATTTGCGATTGCTCTATTACTTGCTGAGGTTGTACCGGTGGCGGTTGTTGTTGAATATAAGTTTGCAACTCGGACTGTATCGTTTGTATTAGATTGATGGCCAGTTGCTTCGCGTTCTGCAGTGCCTCTGGCTTTGGATGTCTATAAACAGGAATGATATCTTATCAATCGCACCTTATCATCGGGCGATACCGAATGACATAATTTTTGCAGTCTTACTCTATATACAGATGAAGTGGCTCTGGAGATTCCGCTCCTAAAACTGGATCGATAAACTGAGATCCCCGACCCTTTAAAGTCACATTTGCACCTGTTTCACCCCTAATATACAACAAATTCGCGTCACCAGCGCCTAATATACGTCCACGTAAATCAAAGCCTTGTGGTGCATTCTCGATACCAACACAGATCTTTTCCTATTAATTTGTAGATATCAGATCAGTCAATATCACGCAAAAAGTCTGTTGCAATGAGATGAGAGATATAAAACAAAAACACTTACTACAGTTGTAACTCCGGAATGTAAACTCATAAGGGGTGGTGGAGCATTTGTGAACCTGCTTGGCCTGTTTAAGGAACTTTGATGTTCCGTCTTAATTATTTCGTTGATTTTTTGTATCGCCACTGTTAAATGAAACAACCATTAAGCATGGATCTCTATCGGTAATACTACAAAAACTAAACGATCCACTTACAATCGACATTGTGTTTGGCATGGCCTTGTATGTAAAGATACAGTGGCCTCTCATTTGGACAACGCAGCTTCTCCTGTTCTGTCATAAAACGCCCGCGTGTTGACACGGTTGCTCCTGCAAATTGACGTAATGTAAAATATCAACAAACACATGTGAATTGTTACCAGGCATAACATAAAAGTCCACATTTTATATGCATCTTAGATTAGATTGAAAATATACCCGAATACGAATTGATCTCATCCTGTATGTAACCCTTGGTGAGCAACGTTCTAGCGCTGGGTGGCGTCTCGTTGATCTCAAACTCCGATGTATATGTCTCTCCATTTTTGAAAGCTGCATTCGACGCTGTTATCTAAGAACGCGCGTAAGTATTATATTTCAAGAAAAGAAAAAAGGAATGCGCTTGCGAATGCAGCCGTTGCACGTGCATTACCTTGTTGTTGGAGTCAGAACCCCTCAATTTTCCCTTAGCCATAGAGACGAGATGTACACTACTGGACGTAACACGGC
Organism: Ooceraea biroi; assembly: GCF_003672135.1. Classification (NCBI taxonomy): domain Eukaryota; kingdom Metazoa; phylum Arthropoda; class Insecta; order Hymenoptera; family Formicidae; genus Ooceraea; species Ooceraea biroi. Next base: position 21,518,471 of record NC_039506.1, read on the forward strand.
AATCCTCATGACTTCGACATTCCCACGAGCTGCTGGATGAAAATTCAATGAGAAACCAATCACGCCGATAATCGCGCGCAGGGGGCTACGCTTTCTGTCAATACGGGCCGCGAAATTCCGCCGAACGTCAAACGGATCGCGAATCCGCGAAACGACAGGTTATGTTTCGACACGTAAAACGGAGAGCTCGCGCAGATCACGCTCACATTACGGAACGCGTAGCTACTTCACTTTTCAGGCTGCAGACCGCCTTAAAACGAGCAATGATCACATACTCAGCGGACTGGCGGCTAAATGTTATTTACGAGGCAACGAAGTATCCTGTGTCAATCGACTGTGCGAATCACTCAATCGTGACTAACGCTACTGGGTCACAGTGTATACAGCAGCGCAACTCCCCGTTGGCGGCTTCGATGGCAGCTCGCGACGCTGGTTTACCGGAATTAATTAAAGCCGCTAGCCAATACCTCGAATTTTTCATACATTTTCCTTCCGATTGCCCGTTACCAATATTCAGTTGCTTTTCCTGCTTTTCCTCTTTAAAGTCTGTAGTTCTTCGTTTCCTTTTAGATGCAAGATGTTATGAGTTGACAAAAGATTCGAAATTTCTTCTTTTTCTATGCCTTCAGCTTTTATCTTCTTATCGCGATACAACGGGAGTTTCTTAAATTATATTTTTTAACTTCAGCAAGGATTATAAGGTTATCAATATTGTAATCTTCTTTCCCTCTTTTTCTGTTTAGATACAAATTTGGTTGTTTTACTTTATTTGTTGAGTGGAACAATTTACAATAAAAATAAAAATTTTTAATTGCGCCCGTCGAGTAATATTTGCAAGTAACAAATATATTCCATACGCTATTGAATAGTATCTGAAAAGAAAGACATTATTTTATCCGTTATCGAATTGCATTATGTGAAAATAAAAACGCGGATTGATGCATTATTGACTTGTACAACTACCTCATTTTTCACTCGAGGACAGTGGAGGTTTATAGCGGAATTTTTTGAAACTAATAGAGCGGTGGAGTGATACAAATCGGAACAGACTACTAACAGATGGTATCACAATGCAGGTTTAGTAGCAATAAACTTTTCTTTATTTTCAAGTAACATAATTTCACAATAAATAAATCTTTTTATTTGCAAGTCACTATTCAATAATAATCGGTAATAATAAAGACAAAACTTTCTGCCTTGAAATATTATAATTTAACGATGGAATCTTCAACTAATCTTGAAAAAGAATTATATTGCAATTATGTCTTGCATATTTATTAAAATACCATGCGAGATATTATGGAATAATTTCTTTATTTATGTAACATTGTAATATACACTTTTCACAGTATTAAATATAATCACAAATAAAAATCGTATGTATATGCTATTCCAAGAAAAGTATCGAGTTGGTACATACGTACGTTCATCTCTAAAAGCGCTAAGAATAACATTATTAACTAGAGTAATTTTTGTTAACAAAGGCCAAACTTTAAATATTTTCTTTGATCGAATACAGAAATATGTTAAATTCTGTATTAGAAGTGGAGTTCCGATAAGTAAATCAATGTTGCTTTGTCAGAGAGAAGAATCGATTTCAAGATAGTTTTTTTTTTCTTATTTGTTACTCTTATTCGATATTAATTTTTCGTTAAATTACGGCAACATAATCTACAAGATCTACACTGCTCTGCGCAATGCGACTATCAAAATATACCAACTTTCACTAAAAAATACTTCAACATACTTTAGGCTTTATTGCAGCAATTGTCTTTGCATTGAAGTGCCATTCGCTTAATGTCTCATGATGTCACATAACGTACACATATCCCGAGCAAAATATTTAGGCAAAATTAAAATGTACAGATGATGATCTCAGTTGTACGTGTATGTATGTGTACTTAGTTAAAGATTATTTAACATTATTATATAACTATATTTTTGGTTTGCACAGATCTCAATTAAAACGATAGAAAAATAGATTGTACATCTCCGTTTCTGACCTCTTGCTTGTACAATTAATTAATAATTAACATTGGCTATAGCCGATATATGCTGAAATCATTTTAATATCCAAGTTCTGAAAGACAAGGAATATATTCCATAATACTTGCTGAAAAAGATCGTAATGTACATGTATATAATAATTTATTGATCAATATTGTTCAACCAAAATTATGAGAGAATCTTGAATATTCCTTCGTATTAATTCCTTTAGCACGCCAGTGGATCACTTAAATTAAATCGCTACTCTATGAACGATCACAAGATGTGTAATTGACAAAACTCGGCAAAACCACAGTCTGTACTTTTACAGTCTACCAATTGAATGAATCCTTATGGACAGTCAAGCAAGTACGAGGAATGTCATTTTACATCAAGATATTACGTATAGAAGATAAGCTCAGGAATTTGACCTTTCTCGATGGATGTGCCGTTGTTCTCTCCCATCTCGCTGCTAAACTCGAATTTCACTTTCCCGTTTCCCGAATCGTAATCCATTAACACCGTTTTCAATCCCTTTATGCCGTAATAGGATAGTGGCCCCTGAAATACGAACGAGCATGTCAGACTTTTCAACAACAAATCGCCACTTGTATAATTAGCAGCAATTAAATAAATGCGCAAGATTTAGTAACCTTGAAGGTTGCTGACGCTGTGTAAATCGTATTTGGCAAGATTTCCGCTAACTCTTTAAACATTATCCGATACGTATACTTGGATCCATCACAGCTGAAACTTGTTGTATTCTTAGCTATCACTTTCCCGGACGCGGTGTGAATCAGTTCCATTGTCACGTCGTATATCGCTGGTTTCTGCATACTGCCGTAAACTCCGTAGCCGATAAGAAAGATACGTTTGTCCACGCTAAATCTGAGATTAGCAGTATCGAAAATTAAGATACGTTTATGACGTCGAGCACTACCATCAGTTAAATACGTGTACAGAATTTCAGTCATATCATTACCGAATACGATCGCTGGTTCCAAAATATCCCCACTCGCTTGTGGTATGCTGAAATCTGCACACAGTTTGCTCCTTGCCTGTTATGCTACATCGCGGCACCGTTTGAAATTCCACTGAAGGTTTCGGATTCAATATGAAATATGAAAACAAAGACAGGATCTACAAAATTTATTTGTTAAATCTCACGCAACGGTTCCTGTAAATCTTTTAACGGAAAGTGGAAGATATAACATATATATAGTCATGAAAGAAAATTGAATTAATAGAAGTCGCACTATACGACACTAACCTCGGAATAATTTAACAACCCCGATTGTGCCGCACCCGCCGTAAATTCTTCCTTCGACATGAGCGGGAAGCGAACCAACGACAGAGCGTTGCCTAGAACCAAACGCTGATTCTCCGGAGTGACTGATAACTGTCGTCTAACACATTCAGCCTCTGACCACCTGTATAGAAAAATTCAAATCATCAAGTCAGTGATTAAAACACAAAATCAAGCATTAGGGATGAACAATATATATAGACGGAACAAGAACTGAACATGTTACAATATTATAGCACACCTTAGGACGGCCTGAAATAGTTTTGATTCTCTGACATGAAGAGTATCCCTTTCCAAGACTATCATCAACGTGTCGATGTCGATGTCCGTGAATCCATCCGCGTTGAAGGCTTCAGTCGTAAACCTGTCTATCGTGTCCAGACAGACCGAGGCTAATTGCGGCTCGTCAAACAGACGAGCCTGCGTCAACAGCAGGAAGGCATTGTCGCTGGTTAGATTGGTCTTCAAGAAATCGACGCAATGCTTCTCCAAAGCCGACACCGCATACTTCTTCGCGGTGTACAACGTCGTCATCACAGTTTCAGGATCTATTTGTATCTCATCGGTATATAAAAAAAGTAGCACCGCCAAAAAAGCAGTTGGCTCTACGTCAGGTACTTCTATCTCCGAGGAAGCTGTCGCGAGCGTTCCGTTGAACATTGCGTCGAACACGGCACTTCCACAGGACAAGACTAGTTTGTGGGCTGGTATGCGTTGCTGCTGCGCCCCTCTCCCAACCAGGAAAGTCACGTCGGACAGTATCTCATTGTTGAAGAGAAACGCGATTCTCTCGCGCATCGTCGCCTTTGTACCCTGCCAGTTGTACATGACTGTCGAGGGCTGACCCTGCGCAGGCAAGTTCTCCAGAACAACGTTGCTCTGCGGTCGTCCCTCCAAATACGACGTGTTCGCCGCATTAGTAGGCGGTCGGCTGAAAGATTCAAGAATATACCGATTAAGATATCTCACATAATACCTTCAAAACAATTCAGAAGCAAATAATCAATAGAACACGTGGGAGACCACGTGGTGAACGTTCTGACGTTTGCCGCGGATCGCCCTGAAGTTGCCCACTACTTACTTATCGCCGTTCGAGATGGACGCGTCGTTTCGCGCGACCGTCGAGCTCGTCGGTTGATCCTCGTCGCCGACGAAATTGAGCGCGCGTCGCGTCTGCGACATGATGTCCGCGACGGTGATGTTTCGCAACGGTCCTCGCGAAGAGGACGGAAACGACGATGACGGCCCGGCGCCTCCGTCGCTGCCGGTCGACCTCGTGAGGTCGCCCGCCCTGTTCTCCGTCGCGTCGCGCTCGTCCTCGCGGTGATTCGTCAACCGCAGACTCTGCAGCCTCGACGAGACACAGTCGTCGTCCAGGGTGGCATGCGTAGACATGCTCGCACACGGAACGCGGTACTTGCTCAGATACTGCCCCGTCTCATTTAATCGCGCGGCGACCCGTCGCGTACAATATGTATTCACCGCGCGAGGTTATGTTCCGTTATCTCACTCGCGGCCGCGATCTTCCTCCGAGATACTATCGCTGCCCGGTTTTCGCACGAGCACGCGAAGATGCCGTGGAACGCCGACACACAACGATGATAACTCACTGCACCCTCTTCCTGCCGCAAACTACCGCAAACTGTCATCCGTCCCGCGCAGTGCCGCCCGCATTCGCAGAGCGCACGGCGCATGCGTGGAATAGCTTTGTGTATCCGTGCATTTGAATTATAAATGATGCATTAAATAGGAATTCATTTGTCTAGCTGCACTTTTTGTACCTATTTCGTTTTTTCTCTCTCTCTCTGTTCCGCCGCAAGGACTAAATTTGTACTCATTACGCATTTGGTCTGTTCTTTAGCTGCACTGCTGCTGGTGCAATAAGTTAGAGTGAGAAAATATATACTTATCTCACTTTAACGTATTGCACCAGTTCAGCAGTGCAGGAATAAAAAGCAGACCTCAATAGAGAGCCGAAGGTGCATTGCAGCGGATAATCGAATCGAATCGAAGCTCTGTGATTGGCTCGCCCGCGCCACCGCTTCGATACTTCGAGAATCGCGATCTCCCGGTCAATTTCGGCAGTTACCGAACGCGCTATGGCGGTCCGTGCCGCGTTCGATCCGCTCGCTCATTTTTCACGATTATTATCGCTTAGAAACGGAGTTCACGCGTGACAAGTGATTGGAAGTGTCTCTTCACTCGTTGCTCGTCGTGAAATGAACGTCGCATGCGATCGTCATCGCGTGATAATATCGTAATTTCCGTTCGCTCCCGTTCGTGACCTTTGTGCTCTTGGCGATCTGACGATCGACTGCATCCGAAGACAACCCGAAATTTCAACTCGTCGCTCGTGTCACGCTACTTCTTCGCGCCGACGCATCGGAAATGCAACTCGTACGCGAATTCATCGTCAGATACGTGGATGTGTACATTCTCATTTCGCAACTGCATCGATTGCGATTTTGCTATCTTCTATCTCGGCCATATTGTCTACTTGCCGCAATACCCGAAATTTTACGTGAGTTTTTATATATACTTTACATCGAGTTACAGGTCCAACGTCATTTCCAATATTGAAAAATCTAACATATCAAACGAATCGCAGCAATTAATTAACTATTTCGATCATTTGTGTTTTGTACATATCTGGAATTAAACATTTGTAGCCAGTGCTTCGCGACACGAATCAACGATTTCGAATTCCGAGAATCGCAGCGCTCGCGCTGTACAGTGTCGCCCTCTCGAGGCGAAAGTAAAAAACAGAAGACCGTATAAAAGAATAACCTTATCTCTCTCGCAAGTGGAGGCTATAGATCGTATCTTTACCAATTTGTAGCGAAAGATTTGTTAAAAATTCAATCTTCTGTTTTTTTCTTTCATCTCTTCGCTTGAAGAGAATCATGTATCGTCGGGGAAAAATAATGCACTGCAGCGTCAGCTTTTATAACAAGTGTATTAATGGACGTTTATGTACAATGTTTACACGGTGATACAGAAAACATAACGGCATGTTGACGGCGTTACGTATAACTATTACGTATAATACAACGGATATTATCGACTCCTGTAGTCGAGCCTAAACTATTTAGTACGGCAGTTACAGTGAAGAAACAAGTATATGCATAGGAGAATAACTGAGAGACGGTGTTAACGTGTAATGCTATGAAACACACATAAACATTGTGACATAAAATAGCGAGTTGCCTACCTCTCTGCATAAGAATGTGTACAGCCGCGCGTTACAAGTATCTCAGAATTAGTGCACTAACGTAGAGTTATTTCGCCAGTACACACACATATATATATATATATATATATATATATATATATATATAAGTTACGAATACAAATCTCCACAAATCCACATTGCACAAATTCAAAGTGCGCCCGACATTATCGATGCATAATTGCAAAACTTGAGAAAGAGGAATGGGAGGATTATTTATATATTCATCAGTATGAATAATTTTCTTATAACATTATCGAGATGCAATGAGAATCCGCAGAAGGAAAAACACTTACCCTTAACAATTTTATACATAGAAGTATAGCTTTCTGCATCTTTTACGATATATAATCAGATTTATTAATATTTGTCATGGGTGTTGGGGCACATTGTTTATCCATCCTAGTCAGTGCTTTCTACGCCGAATCGTATTAGTAGTTGGATATACTTTGCTATATAAATTTTTGATACAACTACACACTCGCACCCCCGCGTTGTTGTGTCTTAACGAAGTACGTTGCAGATCTATAAATGTATACATAGACGCAGTTGGTTAAATTTTAATACTAATCGAAATACCATATCCTATTAGAGCTATCGTACATACGAGCTACCTAGTACATATGAATTTAAAATATACACGCAGAGTTACACAGAATGAAAAACTGGCCGCCGGTAAATTGAAGATTACATTTAGCAAACTAATACATTAAGATGAAGCTATCTCGAGACGTACGTCTCGATTATCAAGAATCTTGATTTACATTCGTTAATCGGTTTACTGCTCGTCGCTACTTCAACGTCGGCAAATCGTTTCACGGGAATCGTAACCGACTTGAGTAGGTATTTTAATTCGCGTGAATTTTCCATTGAAGCGCGATCGGTGTAATAAATAGGAAGGTACATTTAGAAATACGCTAAAGGAGATACTTTCATAAACGAAGCACCGAGGAATACGAATCTATTAATTGACGGTGGACGCGTCGTTCACAAAACGGCGCGCCACGCCCGCGATAGTGTCTAATAAATTAATGTAACACACACTGTCATCAGAAAATCGATGATACAATCGTTGGTAACGTTGTCATTCCTATGATATCCGCCCTGCGAACCGACGATTGCTAATCAGATTCCTCACCCACGCACCGTACCACGTCTTGGCGGACGTAATCTCGCATTCGCACACGCATCTCTCTAATCAGTCGTACGCAATTAACACAAAATTACACGCATACACAATATTCGAAACGTTAAAACGCAGTGTCGCCTTCGAGTCTCAAAGTCTCAAAGTCCTGTTCTTGGTCCCTCGGTTGGCGATGTTTGCTCTTCGTTTTCTTCGCCTTGATCGCCGCGTTTTTCTTCTTCTTCAGCTTGGGTATCATCTCGCAGCTGCAACCGCTTCGCACCCTAATGTAGTCTAGCATCCATCTGGACTCGCTGGTGCTATTGCCGGGAAATGCGGGGAATTGATCCTTGTGTTGCTCCCTGTGTTCCTTGTGGTATTCCTTGTGCCGTCCCCTTTGATGTTCTTTTTGGTTTTCCCTGTGGTGGTGCCTATTGTGCTCCTCCGGTCTGTGCTCCTTCATTCTGTGCTCTTCTATCGCGATCTGAAATTGAGCAGCGATTAAATCACAGTTTTTAATTTCGCTCGACCGTACGCATCATATCGTTTCTTCAAGCGCTATTTACGGTTGCACAAACATTTCAGATAGAATCGACAACAATTATTTTTCCAGAAAGAATATTATTCATGATGATGAAGTTATGATATCGCATCGCGACGAGTTCGCCGTACCTTCCATTCAGGATTCTCCACGATAGCGTACGTGTACGAGAACTTTTGCACGCATCTGGATTGGTTGCTCAACCTCCAGTCGACGAACCGGCACGGCTTGTCGAGGACATCTGACTTGCAGGAATACTCGAAGAACCTCTGGACGTTATCGCCGTTCCGATAGAGCTCGACGTACATGTTGTCCCGATTTCGACCGCCGACCGGTTCCGACATTTCCTCGACCATGGGACAGCAGTCGATCGGGTGGCCGTCCACGCCTCCTTCCTTGCGCAGAGTCATCTGCATCTCCCGAAACGTCATCCGCTTGTTCGTCGACTCCAGTGGCACTGGCCTGCGAATGGCAAGACATTTCTCCTGCTTAATCAGAGTTCTTACTTATCTAATCGACCGTCTCTTCTCTAATCGCCCGCATCTTGCGCGTACTACTAATTCCCATCCGAAGCGCAGACAGGCGTAGCATATTCATGGAATCCGCCGTCGGATTAAATTCTAATCACGGAGACACGCGGACGTTGTGTTAACAGGCGATTTAATGGCAGATATATGTAAGAATAATAAAACCAGGCTCAGGCACCGGCTCTGCCACGCCACACCGAGCGTAGCCCGTTGAATTTAAAAGCGGACGTGAAGCATGCCAGGGCACACCGGAGGAAAAGCCGCCGATATTCCTTCCCGTGTCGGGATCACGTCGGCAGCCCGTATCTAAATTACACGGTAGAATGTTGTAGCGGCCGGGAAAAAATTTCGCGGGACACGATATTTTACTTCCTTTCGTATTCATTATTGCCGTTTTATGCACGCCGGAGATAATAATTAAGATAGCCAACCGCGAGCACGATCGATAAAATGAATATTCAGAACGACGCGCGCCGAGTTTCCCGCGCATTTTCATCGCCCGCTACTCGCGAGTATCGTTAAATGAACCATGATTATCGGAGACAAAGTAGTAGTGCAAATGAGCAATTGTCAACTGTAAACACTTCTTCGTCTTTAACATATCGAAAGGTGTAGCTTTGGATTTATGCGTTTGCGAGTTAATCGCGCGGAGCAAGCTCGAAGACAACGGTATTATTATTTCTCCACATTTTCTTCAAAAATCTTCACTCACCGAGAGATGTGTTCTCTGAAAGGATGTTCCCTGGGCCTTCGAGATGAGAAGGATAAAGTCAGATTGTTGGCGGCAACAAGCCGCGGGCACAGGACTGCGGTCAGCCAAACCACCTGCAATCATGAGAATGCATAAATTGCGTGTCTATACGTTCGCGCGAGATCTACTTTCGTCTGTTAAATTTACAAGCTAAAATAGTTCGTGTATTTTTAGAGCCAATTACGCTTCGCCCACATACTGTTAATACGAAGAAATTCTTCAGTCAACGCTATAATTAGCAAAGGAAAGTCTTCAATTTTTTATCTCGCATTGTAACGTATGCAAATATAGTATATAACGTATGCATTTCTATTCGCGTTTGACAGCAGCCAAGCGGATGCATTTCTATCTGCGAGACTTAATACCGTGGCATTGTGTCGTTTTGACGCGGCGCGGTGCAAACGGGTTTCGTCGCTCGCGCAAGCTAATGTGATCTTGCACAATTAACGCACGATCATACGCAATCACGCTTGGCAATTCGTCGGATTAGAATTGCCGTAATAATAACAGTGCGGCGGAGGATCGCGCGTGAGAAAGTCACGGGACCGAGATGTCGGAGATTGGCACAAACGTGCAATAAAGCACTGCGTTAGTCACGCATCGCCCGAATCCGCGGCACACGTGAGCGAGTGCGATGCACGTGTGGCGAGCCTTCACGTGGAGGTGAAAACATTAATTCGGCTTATAATTTTTATGCAAAACAGGCCTCACGGCACCGCCGCTGCCGCCGCCGCCACCACCACCACCACCACCACCATCACCTTTCTTCGCTGCTCACTAATATGAGTGCTTCTTTCTGGCAGTATATACCGTACTTTCGGTTTAATTGCGCCGCATAACTCGTCACCGGAAAGCACACGAAACCGGTCCGTTTCATTCACCGGGCTGAACCCTCTTTTTTCCTGCGCCCTCGGATCCTCGAGACGCGCATAAGACGTAATATTTACGATTGTTTGTCACATTCGCCAGGGCAGAGCGGTATCGTTAAGTAGCCGCGCCGGTAGAACGATCCGAGAGAAAATGCAAATGTCCCGCGAACGGATTCTGAACTGCCGAGCGAGCAACACATGTCGCATATCGACGCGGATCTGATTTTAATGCGCACTAAAGTAGTCTGCGGTGCGTATTATCGAGCGCCGCCTCCCCCCGATAACACCATTTTTCGCATAATTACGAAACATTGCCGAAGGGTGTTGAACGAAAGCCTCTCTCGGCGAGGCTTCCATAAACGAGACAACGCGACGTAGCCGGCATATCGCCGACGTTTAATTAAGCCATCGCTCCTCCAGATGAACGCTTAACTAAGCGGCTGTAGCGATGCCTCCCATACTCGTATCGCGCAGAAGACCGCGCGTTCGGATTAAACAGATATTCACACACGCGAGAGACCACACATTGCGCGCGCTCTCCCGATGATGATCCTTATCGGATTCTTGCATCACCGGGAAAGGAATTCTCTCTTTTCTTCCCATTGGGGCCGCGACTTTAATCGTCCGAAGATGCGGTGGCGCGGTGGTGGATGTCGCGGCCGTAACTTAACGACAACTCAGCGTTGGATTGCTCGTTAAGTCAGTCGATTATTGTGGGAACCCCGATACGACTAAATTGTACACGAAAATTGTACGAGTGCCAATGAAGAGATTCTTACTCATTAACATTTGTATTAAGGCTCCGGATAAGTAACCGGCACGGTGTAATAAACTGCACCAACGTACGGGGCGGAAGTTATCTCCTCGTGTGCGAAGTATGCGGCAGTACGAGATTTCACGGCGGTTCGTTTCCCGAATGAAAGAAGTTAAGCCGCGCTGCTATGGGGTTGCACCCGGGCCAAGGAGACGTCAATTAGCGCCATGGGTTCTTCTCTCCTTGCACCGTGTGTTTCTCGTGATAATAAAACGGCGGGCACCATGTATGTACGTGTATGAGTGTATATGTGCGTGCGTACGTACTTGAGAGAGATAGAAACAGAAGAGGAGTAGAGTGGAGTTTATTTAATCTTGGGGCAAAGCCCCCTAATCTATACTAAGCTAGTTTACAGAGAATAAATTATAGTAAACTAATAGCGAGACTGACAAATTGAGATGCAGAATAACATAACAAGGTAGACGTGGAGATGTGAGAATAATACATGATAGCATAATACATTCTACAGAGAAATGTGATAAAGTAAGAGTCTGATGTAGTCGATTAAACTACGCTCTGATTAAATCGCAGGATATCGCGCACGCCCCAAGCTGTTTTTCTTAAGCTTATAAATTGGAGAGCAACTTGCGCCGAGAAGAGACGGGAGTTAATTTCATTCGCATTAATAATGTTGTCAGGCAATGAGATCCATGGAAAAAAACATGATCACGGCGAAGGATCCTCTCAGAACCGCGATTCTGACAGCTGTAATCTGTGTTGTTTTCGTTGAGAAAGCAGACAAAATGAGCGGATAATGAAGCTGGATTAGCCACTTCCTTAAGAGGAGGCACAATCGGCTTCTTCCAGACAGAAGGAAAACCACTGAATACATAAATGAATAATTTAAAAGGGTCATAGTACTAGGCAGGTGAACAGGTACACATGACCTAACAAGAGATGCCATCAACCTTCCTTTCGTGCGGAACAAGACCAGAGACTTGATCACATCTATTGAGTAATTATAAAAAGATGAAAACCGGGGAAGAGAGAGAGAGAGAGAGAAAGAGAAGCATTTTCACAAATGTCAAAATTAGCCAGTTGCTCGGCTCTTGACCCAAATACGAGATAATCCCGCATACATAACAACAGAACCAGACGTGTTTCGTGATTCCGCTCGCGCGCTCCGGGGTTCCGCGGCAATCATCGCTCGTCTTCGCAATTTCATTAATGACAGTCTGACAATTTCGCCGCTGCACGCCTCGATTAATCGTTATCAATCGTTCGCGATAGAGATTTACCGCGACGTAAGAGCCGCGGTATAAACACCGGATTGCAAACTCGTTCCGCGCTCAACGTGCGTGTGCGAATCAGGGCATCCGATGCTGTGCACATTGATTGCCGGACGCGAAAGTACGGGGACCGATCGCGCTATAAGTCACCGCGCGACTGCAAACTTAACTGGGAACGACATTTTTACGGCCCCTTTACGAGCGCGGTTCCTTTCCCTGCCTCCCACGTAGGCGAAACGTGTGATTTACGTGCGTTTCTTTTTATTCGTGTCCATTTTTTCGAATTGGCCGCACGAATATTCCCTATCTGAAAACGCCTTTCGACCACTTTGTATCGAATCCGAAATAACCATCAGCTCTATTTTTCCGTCATTTGTCCGATCAAGAAACATCCAGTGAGCCTCCCGAGGACTAATCGTACGATTGTCAAAGATGAGACGCGTCCACTTGTTCGGTCGTCGGTGTAATTAATTACGATTACATTAACCGCACATTAACGACGATATCGGTCGCAGCGATTATACCTAATCCCGAAAGTTACTTAAAATTTATTCAAAGCGCGATAAAGCGCTTCTCTCTCTCCCTCCCATCTCTTGTTCCGCCGATCTTCGTCTTCGCCCGTCATGTATCAACAGAGGAGGAAATATCGTCCCTCCCACGTGGAAGCGACGTAAAATAATTTGTGACGCAATTAGAGTCCCATAACGCATCGGCGATGACGCTACGCACCGGCAGTCGGCGGTCGGTCCCGGCGGGGACCGGCGCGGCGACCGGTCCCTCAGCTTCGTATCTCATGCCTCCCGGAATGCACTCGGGCTCCGTCGCGATATACGTATACACGATATACCCCGGGTGTACCGATAACGTTCGGGCAACCGAGGGAGAGACCGGCATCGTGAGGAGGACGCGGCTTATCGGCCGACGTGTTTATGCCTCCACGCGCGCCACGTGTGCGCGGGTCGTGTGGGTGCGTATCCGCGCCCGGGTTTCGCTCTCTCTTTCACCGTCGTAGGTCCCTAGAAGATCTCGGCCGATGATCGATCTCGCGTGCGCGCGTACAATGCTCCAGGTTTTATTATAGCTGACGATGATCTCTCATTGGCGGATGTTCATGTCATTCCCGAGTGCGTTTAGATGTTCACTATGTTGTCTGTCGAAAGAAAAAATGTGTCGAAAGTGGCACGTCCTCGACAGTAAACTCGCGCCAGCGAATCTCGATTGAGAGAGAACGAGTCCCTGCGTCATGGCGTTTCAATTCTGCTGTCGCGACTTGGCGTTATCCTCGCGTGATTGTTTAGAGGAACGAGATTTTCCCCCGTAATTTTATCGAGGCTGTTCGAGGAGCGAGATTGTTAATTCCCGCGACGGAAATGCGAGCAAACGGTTAATTAAAACGCACATGGCGTTTTAAGCCTCAATGGCTTGTATAATCGGCGCGCCGTTATTTATCACCGCCGCCGAGAGCAGCGAGAGATTTACAGAGTACACCGAAGCGGATCTGGGCGAAGGTGTTATTATATTTAAAAGGCATGCGTGCCAGCAATACGAGCAATACATTTCTGATCGGTACAACAGGTTCGTGTAACAAGAGCGATATCGCGCGAAACGGTGAATGCGGATCAACGCATTGCACGCACAAATACCTACGTGCGCAGATTGGAAAATCACGGCGGATTACTTGCGATTCCACGATAAGAAAAATCAGCAATCCTTCTACCGCGTAACTCGCGCGACTGGAGGCGGCAGTTACACGCGGCGCGTGCATAATCCAGCAGGCATTCTCTCTCGCGCCATTGGCCGCGAGTTTTTCATCGTGGATACCGCGGATATCGCGATTGGAGGAACGGGTGGCAATGATTTATGAGCCTTCTCGAGCGTGCCCGGCGCAGTTTCCCGTTTGCAGAAGCTGTGTCGTTACATTGTAAGCCCGCCACGGCGGTCTGCTCGTCGCTGCAAATGAGACATTGTATCGCATCGTTAACTAGTCATCGCGATTTGAATATCAATTCCGCGACGAATGACGAAAGACTTTCTCTTGCGAAGTACTCGAAAGAAACGTCACGTCCCACCTAACTTTAGACACGGATGTAATGCAGAACATATACGTAATGTGTACAAGTTTTAATTACTGAGTGTAAAAATCTCCGGAAAAACTTCCTTTCGTTTCCTCTTAGAAGAATTATTCGCGAAAATGCAACGCGTCGCACTTGTTTCACGTCGCTTTTATACATAATTGACTCGTCGTGGAAGAACGTAACATAACGCGGACTTTAACACTCCATTCATCGAGATTAGTGCGTCCGGAGGAGAACAGGCGCTTTGGCACACGCCGCGCTTTCGGCTTTTACGCGCTCGTAACAACCCACGGATCGCATTCCGACAGGACTTTACGGCGTATTCCACTAACGTTAAACGTCACGTACGTCGCGTATCGTCGTATAACGTAGTATCGTGCTCGGAACGAAAATTGAAACGAACGTGTTTGATGAACACTTCAACGTCCATCCCCGGTACGTCATTTGTGTTCTCTCGTCTGCGGAGAAGAAATCTCCAAGTGCCTCGCGGAAAAATTTAATTGCCTTCGTTAATTTGCGATTAGTCGCGACGAATGCCTGTCATTTGCGTCATCGTTGAGACGCAAATCGGTGCTAATGACTCTTCAAAGCAGTCTCCACACGACCGTCTGTCCGACGGCTATCCGATAAGTATCGGTGTTTCCGGATAATTTAAATGATCGACTGCCGACGACGCCAAATTAAGCTCGAGTTGCTAAAATAGCAGTTCGCTGAAACGGCCGGTTGGCCTTTCCTGGCAATCATTAACAGCAGTTTACACGATAAACTCGCGGCGGGGCTCCGGTGAGGCAGCGGCGCGTATTTACCGAGTCGTCAATGCAACGCTCGTATCATTAGCATAGTCTTTGTGCGTTATAAGGACCAGAGGCACTCCCGGCTTATTGCAAAGCGCCAAAGGTGGTTTCAACACCAGCGTTCAACCGTTTATCGAACATTTCGTGAGAGTCACTCGACCCTTGGTCCACTCGATTTTTGCTGATTCCGCTCCGTCCTGCCTCTTCACGCTCCACCGTGGTTCTCCATGCTTTACACGTTATTTGCGATATTATGATAACGCTTGACACGTATCTGCATCGAATTGTATCTTGCATCTCGGTTTTTAACTCGTTTCTCGCCAATAACTGATCGAGTAGCCGAGAGCTACTTTGTCATTTCGAGACGTTCGTGGCAGCAACTCGAGTCCTCAGTTATGTGCTACTCGTAATTTCGTTCGTTCGATGTACGAAAGCACGATCAAGCGGCTGGAACGGTTGCGCGTATCGGCGCGCGGCGCATGGCGCGAGTCTCGAGCGATGTGATTCTTTTTCCCGCGCGGGAAGGCAAACATCGTGGAGCGCACGACAAACGGCAACTATCGAGTGCCTGTTAGAGATAGGTAAGGAGCAATGAAAGGTCCTCGAGCATGCCGCGCCGGCACAATGAACGCTGCCCAACGACGGAGTGGCTCGCACGGGAGGGCACCCGCGGGCTGTTTAGACAGCGAATGCTTCGCCGTGTGTTATGATTGACGTGTATAAATATTTAGTTAGTCGTCTTGCCGTTTCGTGCATACGTGCGTGCGTGCGTGTGGCGTGCACGGTGCGTAAATCGTGCGTACGGTTAATGTGCGCTCACTCGCTCGCTCGCTCGCATGAGACCGCAGGACTCTTCTCTGCCGCTCCTCCTTGTCGCGGTAAATTAATGACGACCCGCTCGTTACTCGCCACGTGAGATCTCACAGATGGCTGCGAGAGTGCTGGTGGATTGGAGCAGGACCGATCCCGAAGTCTGCCGGGGGGATGCCAGAGGGAGGCGTTGTCAATCCTTTTTTTTAATGCATTCCGAATGCACAAGTCTGGCCGGGTGGTCGCGACCCAAGTGGGTGGCTGAGGAACGCGACAGTTTCCGTAAAGCACCTACCTGTTGCGACACCTTCTTTTCGGCGTAGTAGCGCGACGTCGCGGGGTTGTCCCGATACGTCGGGACCAGCGGAATGTTAATTGGGAAAAAGGGAAAAGCGCGACGCATTTTTATACGTTTCCTCGTACAATTCGGTCGATCGATGCGGAGTCGAGTTAACGAACGCCGACTCTGCGCACGGTGTGTATCTCGTTAATACTTTCCTGCCTCCTTCATCCGTCCATCGAGTCGGATCGCATGAAAAAAGGAACCGTTGGAGAACGACGGCCTGGCGGCGAGATACACCCACGACGATTCACTAAATCATTCGCGCAAACGCACGAAGCGAGCCACACGCACGTACACAAAGTGCGGCTCTAGACCCACCCCCTTTTATATCATGTGCCCAACTACGATTGGTATAATGTGTAATATGTTATTCCCAAATTGTTTTAAATTACAGGCTCCCCGCGATTATGATGGGCCCACTCGATAATAGAAGAAGGCGTCCATTCGGCGATATCTTCTTGCAGGACACCCTGGGACCCCCGACGCCGTGGGAGCCATGGGAGCATCGGACGTCGAAGCGGTTCGTGCAAATATTAAATATATGAGCAAATATTTATCACTTTTGCTTTTCGTTGTGTGTGTACCATTTCTATTCGGAGATTTGAAAGATTATTTAAAAGAGATAAAACTTCAAAACGAGCGAACTGTTTCCTGTTTCGAGCGCTCAAGAGGATCAATCTCGTGATTTGCATGAAAATCGTCTACTCCAATTATGGATTCGCGTAACTCGTTTATCTCCGATAAATGCGAAGGCCCTCGAGTTCATTCGCGCGACGAATCGATCTAACCGATGCATTAGCATT
Source organism: Ooceraea biroi (assembly GCF_003672135.1). Classification (NCBI taxonomy): domain Eukaryota; kingdom Metazoa; phylum Arthropoda; class Insecta; order Hymenoptera; family Formicidae; genus Ooceraea; species Ooceraea biroi. Next base: position 21,535,671 of record NC_039506.1, read on the forward strand.
TGCGCGAGAGCCAAGAACGAACGGCGAACGCTGTTTCCGGTTGGGCTGCCGCCAACCGTCGGTTTTAGCCGCGCATTATGGGGCGACAGGGCGTGAAATTCGCTCCTACCGACAGCATCACTAACCACTAAACGGCACGTGTAGGTGGATGATTCAGTGGAAGAGGCTGGCCGCGGTAGCTTTGAAATCGATACGCGAACGGCACTCAATACCATCGGAAATCAGGTGGGCCGTGCGTGTTGATCGATCAAACGAACTCAGAACCGTTTCGCACAATTTTGATTATTTTTATTATTCGCGATGCATAGCTCTCACGTCCAAGTTAAGAGCGCCGCACATTTGCGCCCTGCACGCGTTGCACTATTTGGCCAGAATCTCACACATGTCCGATCGGTGACTGAAAAATCGAGGATCTTACTTTTGGCACTCTCAAGATAAATCGTGCCGAATGATACAAGCGACGCACTTTCGCGCGAGCTTGAACTCTCATGAAGTTCCGCTATTCCGCGCCGATGGCGATGTGATATTTACGACGAGGCGAGGCAATCGGCAATACGTCGAAGGCCTCGCTCTCGAAAAATACCGTCGGTATCTTCATCGCGTGCCAGCAGCATCCGGCACTCGCGGACTCGTCGCCGGTGCACTCCCGTCGTCGTCGTGCCGCTGATCGAGACGCACCTCCGCGCGCCGGCGACGTGGATTTTGCATCCCGCGTTTAACGTCGTGTTAAGAGGATTATTTATTGGCGCTGGTGCATACCGATTAGCATAGTAATGTCGCCGTCAAGCTGGCCCGGTGGCTTCATGTCGATGTGCGC